>NC_081181.1:175425290-175787502 GCF_029867415.1 Vicia villosa
GCAGAGTTACGATAAAACAAAGAATAATCAGCTTCACTATAGACCATACTAAACTGTTGTACTACAGTGCTGAATCTGCCAAACAAAACTCTCAGAGATTGCTTAAGACCATAAAGAGACATGTGTAGCCTACAAACTATATGTGAGAACTCCCCCTGAGCAACAAACCCAGGTGGTTGCTCCATATATACTTCCTCTTCAAGATCACCATGTAAAAAGGTAATTTAGATAAACTAGACACCATCTTTTTGAGTTTGGGAAGACTTGGATGACCTAACTGCGCATGTATAATGAGTGGAGAATCTGTGGCAGAGCATGTGAGCACCGCATCCCCCCAAAATTGGAGAGGATCATTACCATGGAGAAGTAGGGTCCGGGTGGTTTCTACGAGATGCCGATTTTTACGTTCGGCTACCCCGTTTTGTTGGGGTGTATGAGGACAAGATGTTTGGTGCAGAATACCATTTGATGACATAAAAATTTGGAATTATTGGGATAAATATTCGCGTGCACTATCACTTCTTAAGGTACGGATAAACAAGCCAAATTGGGTTATTATTTCTTGATAAAAATTTTCAAAAATAGAAAACAATCCTGATATGTTATTCATTAAAAATAGCCACGTACAACATGAAAAATCATCAATAAAAGTGACAAAATACCCAGACCCAAAGGTAGACTATGTATGCGAAGGACCCCAAACATCAGAGTAAACTAAAGCAAAAGGGGACGCAACCCGTTTATTAACTCGATTGAGAAAATGACTACAAGTATGTTTCCCTAACTAACAAGACTCACAATGTAAACTAGATACAAATATCCTGTTAACGGAATTTTAGTAAACGAGATAGAATCAGCGTCTCTCATAGCTTCAAGTTAACAAGAACGGGGATGTTTGAACTAGAGGGAAGATTTTCATGAGTCGAAAGAAAAAACAGAGATCGGGTCTATGATCAGGGACAAAACTGAGTGGAAAGGTTTTTTTTAATGAACAGTACCGCGACGGCGACTGTGAACAGTGACTACGCGGTAAATAGTACCACGTTGGTAAACAGTAATAAGGTAGTCGTCGAAAAGAAAAAAAGAGCAAACCGGAATGATGACATGGTTTGCAAAAAGAAATTTCTCACCGGAAGACAGTAGGTCAACCGGGTAAAACACGGCGAGAAATTTCCTCTTAGTAGGCTCTAGATACCATGTTAAGATACGAAAGACTAAGAGGCATTTGAATAAAACCGTGTGTTTTGTAAAGCACTACAGAGACTTTATTATATATAGAGAGATTACAACTAATTACATGATATAGTCGATGTGGGACTATTCTATATATAAATATTCTTAACACTATATATTTACAAATATCAACAAAGATAATTCATTGTTAGATTTTAGGGGTCATTTCTTATAAAATTAAAATATTTTGGATCAAATTAAAAGATTGAAAAGTAGAGACCAATTTGCAGTTTTTAAAAATTTGAATGACCAAATTATAAATTTTAAAAATTATTAAGGACCAATTTGCAATTTTTTGAAAATTTTTAAGGTCAATTTTGTAATTTTGGAAAATATGAGGACCAATTTGCAAAACTTAAAGAAATAATAGTAACAAATACATTCTATGGAATATGAGAGGAATTTTAATTTTTTTGGTTTTTGGTGTCATTTCAAAATGATTAAATTTAGGGTTAAAAACTTTTTGGTCCCTATAAATATTGCAGTTTCATTTTTAGTCTCTTCCTGTCTTTAGGCAACAGTTTTAGTTGGTTTTGACAACAGTTTTTTTGTAAAAATCGTTGCCTAAAGGCAGTGAGGTACTAAATTAAAATGAAAACTGCAATATTTATAGGGACCAAAAACTTATTTAACCCTTAAATTTAACTTAAATAAAATACTCCATATATTTTCATCATTTTAACAATTCTTCATTTTTATATCTAAACAATAAATTTTGTGCATATCATTTTAAATTCCTTCAAAACATTACATTACTTCGTTAAAATGCTTCATCCAAACACATAGAAAATTCAAATCTTCACCCTTGTTATCTAACAATCCCCATGAAACTTTAACCTCTCTTTATCATGCTTCATAAACTTCCCCTTATAAAACTTCTCCTTATTCATCTCATCATGGTGTCAACGAGAGACTTACAAAGGGGGATAAAAAGAAGAGTCACAGTCGATCTTTCCTTACCATGTTGTCATCCTTTTTCTTCATAAGACTCCAAGTTTCTTTTAAGATAAAATAGGAAGATTAAAAATGCAATTAAGCATAATATCTAAATAGATAAAATTAAATAATATTTCAAAACACATAAACCAAAACATTATGTAATTGGTATTAAAGTTTAGATATATATGAGTTATTTTCCCAGTCTATTGCAGATATTCCAATCTTTCGCATCATATTGTTGCATCTACTTTGACTTGAGTATACTTACAATTTTGTCCACACCATTTAGAAAACGCTGTCTATTTATGTATAAAGATATGCCCTACATACAATATTGATTGCTATTCATTTACCACCTACGGATAGGAATAAATATTCTGTTACAAAGCTACAGTTTTAGTCATAATCGCACCAGTTGTTGTACCCTCGTGGCACATTCATAGAGACACATGCACACTCAAAGTCTATAGATCCTATTCCTCTCTTGGTGGCAAATTAAAAGCTCAAAAAGTTAAATATTTATATTGACACCACTCGAAAATTGTGTTTTAGCCCTCTTTATTAACGTCAGCAACTAACCTTGATGCTAATTAGCATTGGCTAAGCCCACATTACATGCCATTTTGTCTAAATACTTTCTCCATTTCTTCTATTTTTATAAATAAATTTTAATTTTTTAGATTTATTAAATAATTGATGTTATATAATTTATATATAGTTTAAAAAATTAAAATTTGCTTATAAATAAGAATGGAGAAAATATGTTATAAAAATATGGTTAACGTCGACATAACCGACTCTAGTTAATAAAATCACTTTTTTTAGTTGTTTATTTAGAATGAGCCTAGTCGAGTCTAGATATTTTATTTCTTTAAATAATATTTTATTTGATTAATTAGAGTTGACCTAGTCGACACTAAATTTTTTATATTACTCCCTCCGTTTCATAATAAGTGTCTCATTTGCATTTTTTCCTTGTCTCAAATTAATTGTCCATTTACAATTCCAATACATCAATCATTATTATTTTTTCACTATTATACCCTTATTTATTAAATTTCACGTTATTCAACTACTATTAATAGGGGTATTCTAGTAAATAACATTAATTTTTTTTTACTAAAACCAACACATTCAATCATTTTCTTAAAAACCGCGCATTGCTCAAATAAGACATTTATTATGAGACGGAGGGAGTATTTTTTTAACGGTAGAGTCTGTTAGGGCGATGCTACTAAATTTACCATTGTAAAAAAGATATAACTTTTGGTTATACCAAGACTTAAAATAGCTAAAACTTTGGACTAAGTGATTAACCACTACACCTGATTAAAAAGATTGAAGAATTTTGTTGACAACCTTTGATATTATACTTTTTTTTTTTTTTTTTCATATTTCATCTTTTCATTTTCCAACTTATCTCTTTTCATTTCCCCATTCCTTCTTTTCTTTTTTATTTTTTTAAAAAAATATTTTCATTATTTTACTTCACTTCCAAAAGCTCCAAGCAATCGTTCAATCAAAAGCTCCTTCAACTAAAAGCCCATATCAATCATTCCAAAATCAATTGTTTCATGGTTAGAATCAACCGCATCCATGTCTTCTAACAATCGTTCCAAAGCTAAAATCGAATCGAACTTTTTTCTAACTAAGAATCAATCAAGAAGCTATTTCCGTTTCAATCTCTTTCAATGGAATTCAAGAGTTTTTTTATTAATCGAAGGCAATGCCTCCATTTTGAAGAAGCCATTGACCATCCTTGTCTCATCACAAACCCTAATGTTTCTAGCCCAAAATAGAACGGACACTCATCCTAACCTAAAATCGATCAATCCCTCATTCTAACCAAGAATCAATTAAACCCTCATTCTACTGGAGCATCAAAGGTTTTATCCTAGGTCCTAACACTGACAGTAAGCAGACGCTAAAAGCTTGTTAGTGTCGATTTTTAAGAATTCAGCGTTCAATTTTGGCTGACGCTAAAATTGTTTTTCTAGTAATGTAACTTTATAAAGTTTATTTTGGTTACTTAACTTTTCAAAACATATTAATTAGTATCATATTAGTCGTTACCATCTATTAGTGATGAATTTAGCAATCAATTTCGATAATTTTCTTATCACAAAAAAGACTATTGTAATACGAGATCAAAATGTGATATTCTTTTTGAGTAAATGGAATAAAATGAAATTTGAGGTGCATATAAGAGACCAAAAAATATATTAAACTTATAATTTTTTCTACAAAATTCGTAAATTTTATTTTTTATTCTTTAAAATAATAGTGGTTTTTTTTATTCGTCAACTTTTTCATGCAATTTTAGTTTCTATTGAAACTAAAATTATCAAACTATCCTAATTTTTTTTATTGTTTTAAACATATTTTTTTAAGGGTATTTTATTCACCTAGTATCATTTGCATCTATCTTTAGCAAATTATATAATAGTTTAATAATCTTTTTCTAGGTTTATTTTTTAATTATAAATTCAATTAATTGATTCTCTTTCACTAGGGCTCGATAATTGGCTTCACCTCAAACAAAATAAAAAATTGGTATTGATCAAATGAATCCAATCAAAAGAGAAAAAGTGAATTGTAATATTTAAAATTCTAAAAAATTGTTTTATAAAAATATTATGATTTAAAATCATTTAGGTTAGAAGAGATAAATCAAAAGATATAAAACAATGATATAAAATAGAAGATAAGCGATAAAGAAATAAGCATCCAAAAAGATAAATACAAGAAATAAAAGAGATAAGGGACAGGAAAATCACACAGGCGATATGTTTTTGGTCGGCCTAAACTACTTGACTTACTCCAGTCCCTAAGAATTTTCTTTGAGATTTGTATTAAAACAATCTTGAGAATTTATATATATAGGATCAACCCAAACAACCTTACAAACAACTTGCACAAGATTATCTCACAAGCCTTTTACAAACAACCAAAAAAACTTAATCAGATCTTTTATATAAGCTCAGTTCAATAACCTTAGCCGGATTTTTTTTACAGGATTATCTAGTAACCATCAAATCTATTACAAAGAGATCACAAGAAAACTATATTGTCGGATAAAATAAATTCAGCGCAACATAAATATAACACAACTCTCTGATGAAACTTTTCTATCTCTTGTCATTAAGGAAACTCTAGTGAAAAAATAAATTTAAAAAAAAAAGAATAAAAAAGAAAGAAAGAAAGATGTTTTGAAGAAAGTTTCTAGACTGAAAAACTAGTGTATTTTGAAATAAGGAGAAGCCTCCTTTATATAGGAAAAATCTAGGTAAAAAAGTAAAACGTCCATGGGATTTTTTAAATTTTAATTGATTAAAAACTATGTCTTAATTGATTAGCCTAAGACCAAAAAAAGAACTTTAGATTTTGACGTCGCTTGATTGGTTGTCTTCATTCTTAATTGATTATAAGGCATTACGTTTTGATTTAATCGATTAGCACAAAGACTTAGTATATTAACCTATTTATTTTGTTGGTCAAGTAACTACAAACACAAGAGGTGGATGAATTGAGTTGAATAAAAAATAAAAACCAATTTATAAAAACTTTGTTATTTAAAACAAATATTTTTTATTTTCATAAAGATAAGAAGCAAACTCGCCAACTAGGAAAACATCTTAACCATTTAGGAAAACATCTTAACCATTTAGGAAAACAAAGTCTCGCTCTCTAAACGTGCCAACCTAGTGGACCGTGTGTAATATGGGCTCGAGAATTACTATTGAGTCCGACTCTAGATGGGTTTTAGGCTACCCGACCCTAAACGGACTTTTTTATTTAACAAAATTAAAATAAAAACTCCAAGATATTTATTATAAATAAAATTAAAAATTATATTATTTTAAACATAATATATTTTTAAGTACTATATTATTTCTTATAAATAGTATAATGTGTCTCTAAATACAATATATGTCCAAATTGTATAAAATAATATTTGAATATTTAACATAAGAGAAAAACTAATACAATATGATGAAATAATGTTGATTATATTAATGTATAATATTTAAAGTAGAAAGATTGGATAGAAATGAGATAAAATTTAGTGAGGTGAGAAAAATCAATGTGCTATTTTGGAGTAAGACAATATAAATATTAATTTATATATTTTTTTAATTATAATAAAGCGGGCCTAATGGGCTACCATGGTCCATGTTGGCTAGCCCTAATGGGTAGCAGACTTTTCAACACTGGGCTAAAAAAGCCCTGAAAAATATGGGCTTTAATTTTATGGCCCAAACCCTATAACTTTATGGGCCTGACGGGCTGGCCCATATGGGCTAACCCATTTTGACAACTCTACCCATACCCGTGTCCCATGGGTACCTAATTATTCTTTTCGTATCTATTACTCGCAATTCTAGTAAAAATAAATCTATGAATTAAAAATTATTATATCATTTTAAATTTTTACCAAATTAATTAATAATTCAAAGATTTCACTATTGAGTTATGAAATAAACGAACATGTATATTAAAATGTGTAATAGTTAAATTTTGTTGTATTCTTTTAAAGAGATTGACATATATTTTTATATGATTGAATAACTTAAAATATATAAATATAAATTATACGGTTATGGGGCAGGTGCACTACTACAAAAACACACATTTTGTCTTAGACGCAAAGGGGATTTTACCTCAATTACACAAGCGAGGTAACGAATGGCGTCATGAAAACTAACCATTTTATACCTAGGGATATTTTAAATGGTCATTGGTTTGATTCTCAACTACATCATTTTTTATATTTTCAAAACTAGGGCCACATAACTCTTGGCTTTTGTCAAAAACCGAGGGTAAAAAGTTTTTTTTCTTAAATACAAATTACATTGTTTTACAAGAATATTAAATTATATTGTTTACATCGAATAATTAAATTACACATAATATTCAATTCAAAGATTTTTATTTTACATTGTTTTGGTTTCAATTTACAAATACAAATTTTTTACAAATTTGATTAATCGTCATCACTTTGAATAAATCTAAATTTGTTGCATACCTATTTCTTTTCAAGGTCAATGATCTTGCACGCATCCAATATATGATATAACATAACAAAAGGTTAAATACATAACATAAAATTTTAGTTAAAAGACAAGATATTATGTAAGAATACCAACCTTGGAACCAATTTTTTTATGCACTTGCAATCTATCCCAAAGATCTGTTCCAAACTTTCATTATCAATGCTTTCATTGTTTTCATGGACAACACTTTTATTATCAATGTTTGAGTTTCACAAGATAATGTCCAAGATATATAGTGGTGGTGTACGCGTTCTTATTGAATATAGAGGTTTTCTTGTGGATTGGTGTTGACAATATCTTAGGCGTTGTTACTCTATGAACGTAAGACATAGATTTATTGTTGGATAACTGAGTAACTATACCCCTCAGCTCTTTTATAAAACTAAGGGGAATTTTTTTTCTTTTTTATTTAAAAATTTTTAAAAATAGGGACTTTCTTCTCGGTTTTATAAATGAACAAACACTACTACAAATAACTCCATTTCACCTCAGACGCGAAATAGATATAATCTTGATTACACATGCGAGATAATGATAGGCGACATGAAAACCTTCCACTTTACCCCTAGATTTTTAAATAACCGAGAAGAAAAGTGGCACTGGTCATGGGTTTGATCCCACAACAACTACATTTTTTGAATTTTCAAAACTAGGCTATTTTATAGCTCAGGTTTTAACAATAACCGAGGGGTGAAGTCCTGTTTATAAATTTTAATTTTAACTTATTTTTTTCATTTTAATCTGCAAAGCATTAATTTGTTTGAAAAATGATGAATCTTCCTCAGTATCATCAATAACAACACCAATAACAATTACAAAAAGAAATCAATAGAATCTTTAATCATTAAATCTCAAGAACAAAAACAAAAACAACAACAACAACAATAGAAACCATGGAATCTTTAAACGTTAAATCTCAACAACAACAACAAAAAACAGCAACAGATAAACAAAATCAATAGAATACTTAAACATTAAATCTCAACAACAACAACAAAATCCATAAAATCTTTAAACATTAAATCTCAACATCAACAACAACAAATAAACAAATCAATAGAATCGTTAAATGCTAAATTTCTTCAACAACAATATTATATATTTTACTTGATACGACTACAACTAACATTAAACATTTTTAACAAGGAATTACTAGATAAAAGTTTATATTAAGAAACTAACCTTGAAATATTTTTCTACTCTTGTTTTCATTATATTGTTTTCAATATGTTAAGTTTAAATTTCAACACTTTGCATCCAAGATGAATAGTTTGAAGGTAGAGAAAAACACAAGAGGGGGGGGGATTGAATTAGGTTTTCAAAATATTGCCCTTTTAGAAAAATATTTGTTTATGATAAACATTAGTGCTTGCAATAAATAGAAAGATGACACATTCATTTATCCAGGTTTCCCTTAGAAAAGGTTAGTCCTGTCCACCCGCCAATGTGATTTTGCCTTAGAAAAAGACTTAATCCACTAATCATAAAAATGATTACAATTGCACGAGCCAACTGCCAGTGACTAACAATCAAACATTGATCAATTCTGTTAGTGATCCCTTAAGAATTCTGACCCGAATGATCCCCTAAGAGATATAATGATCAACTACTCCTTTAAGAATTTTGACCCAATTGGTTCCCTAAAGAAGATTTCCCACGATGACAAATTGTCATCGTCTTATTGAGTATATAGACTTAGGCTAGTCACTCAAGGAACAATCAATAGAAATTGATTAACTGTTTGTGTTTACAAGATTTCTTCTCTTAGATAAGTGTCCAATAGCTTGAAATCTCCTAAGCAATTTGAATGTTATCTTAGGTTCAAGATCTCCTCTGTTTACTAGGTTTCACAACTTGCGCATGCAACAACTAAGAATCTGTTGTGTCACCAGAGTACAGAAATGTCAAAAAATGCTAATTAAAGAAGAAATATTGTTTCATACAAAACGTGATGTGACATGCAAGTATACATGTATGTTATAAGTAGCAAGTGATAGAATAGTAAGCATGTTGAACCCACAGAGAGTGAAAAGCAACTAAGATTAATTTTGCAAATAAATATCTTTTATAAATAAGCATGAGCAAGATAAAAATAGTTTATGGTTGTCACGGGCTTAGTTTAATAGCAAACAAAGATTAGAATAATGTTAAGAAAGTAAATAAGTTCGATAATAGATTTCATGTTGGTTAATGATCCATTAGTATATCTTTGTCATTTATCTATGCATGGTGTATTGTGTTGTGCCATAAAAGGTCAGAAAGCGATCTAAGGGTGTATCTCTATATCATCATAAATGTATACATTAGGCCAAGGGAACAAATCTCTAAGTCTCACTTATAACCCTAAAGCATGTATGGTTCTATTTTGATAGTCCTTTATGATTGTAGTTACTTATCTCTAAGTAACTAATCTAGAGAATATCTACTTCTAAAAAAAATCAAGACAATATCTCTATCCTACTATTTTCAATCACTTTTATCATGAAATCTGATTGTAGTTCTTGATCTTTCTTTTATACTCTTAAGAGTCATTTTCTAAAGGCCAACTGTTACTTTCAAATGGATAGAATCAAGTGTAGATGTTGGATAGTAGATCACGTTACTTCCTTAGCCTACAGCTTGCAACTTTGACATGATGGCGTGAACGATAACTTTTGAATAGTACGAACGTCGTGATAATTGTGAGTTATTGAGCAGAATGTTGTACTGAATCTTCTTGAGAAAGTTTCTTGATCTTATCTTCAAATGATGTACTTCTGATCTGAAGTAGTAAGCTTGGAAGAGATCACTTTCTTTTCTTTGTTCTTCTAACGATGTATCCGATGAGTGGTTCAGAAACTACTTTGTAATGATAGCATGAGAACATCAGAACCAATAGGAACAGAACTTTGTCTTTCAGAAATAATAGCAACATACTTTCTGAAGTACGACACAAAACTTCCTAGATCAAATATGTATCTGAAAAGATAACTGATTTGACAGTGATAAAACACGAATAATATGATCAATAGTATTAGAGTCTTTTACAATAGAACAATTTCTTCAGATAATAGTGCAACATCATATATGAGGAACATGTCTTAATATTTGAACAAGAGTCATAACAATTGATCTGTATTTCTAATCTTTGATCTTTATCAGCTGATCTTGACTATGTCTTTAGAGTAACGAGCAACAACTCTTCTGACGAACATTTGTTGACATCAAATCTTTGAAGCAACAACTTTGTATCTGATGTAGACTTTGTTTTCTGATCTGAAGCAACAACTTCTTGTAGACCTATTTCTTTTGGAGATACTTGAGACTTCTGAGAAGTACACAGGAGATCCCATTCTATTTAACATTCAACATTCCATAGAACTACTAATGTTTCTTCAGAGGTTGAAGTGAATAGTCTTTCTGACGACAACATTTCTGATGATCTTTTAGTCAACAGTCCTAAATCATATAGAGATTCTGGTTTGCATACTCAAGACTTAGAGATATAAAATAGATGTATTGTTATCATCAAAACTTAAAGATAAAGTGCAGAACCAAATCTTGTTCTAACATAGTTGTGGCATTCATGTTTTAATTCCCTAGTGAGAGTTTCATGCGAATCACAATTGTTTCATGTGGATTGATGAGTTAACAATATCTTGACCATTGTTACTTTATAAATGGACGGCAAAGATTTGTTACTTAATATTTTCATCAAATTGGTCATAAATAAAAAAATTAAAATATGCTATTTTACCCCTTGATTTTTAGTAAAACCGAAGTAATAGGTCACAAAAAAAAATTTAAAAACTAAAATGTGATATTGGTCATGCGTTCGATCCCGAGCAACTGTTTTTTTTTTTAATTTTCAAAATTGCGCTACTTTTTACCTCAATTTTTAACAAAAACCGAGGGGTTAAGTCTTGTTAAAAAAGTTTTTTTAAAAATTAAAAGATGATAAGATATAGTTGATGGGATTCGAAGACATATCCTCTAAATACTTTACCACTCGGTTTTTCAGGAAAACCGAGGTAATAAGTTATCAAAAAAATTTAAAAAATTAAAATGTGTTAAAATGTAGTTGTTAGGATTCAAAGGCATGTCCGCTAAATAATTTACCCCTCGGTTGCCAACTCTACCGAGGAAATATATTATCTTTTAAAATTAAAATATGGCGCGTTTATAGTTTACACTTTGGTTTGTTTTTGTGAGGTAAAAGTTTTGTCATAAAATATATTATTCATAGTAGTGGGACATAATATATTACTTACAAAAAAATGGTGAATAGTAAAAAATTGAAAGTAACATGTATTGTTTCCCTTTTTTAATTTTTTACCATTTATCATTTTTTGTTGTGTACTGCAATATTCAAACAAATGACTTGTACTATGAAACAACAACATTGTTTGCAATTTACCGTATGTTTAAGAATAAATTTCTCAATATTGTCAACCAAGAAAAGTAATAAATTATGAAATATTTTCTTTGATTGACAACATATGAAGGTTATTTCAAAATTTAACAATGGTCTTTCAAGAGGTGAAACATCAACATCAACATAAGCAAAAACAACAACATCAACAACACCATTATGTGAGATAGATTGCAAAAGCAGAAAAAATATTTTGTTTAAGGTTGGTGTTAGAAGAACAACATACAACACACAATCTTGAAGGTTTTTTTCTATCTTATAATTCATTCCAAAGAATGATGTGTACGAGTTTAGAGCGGTTAAAGATAAGTTAGGTTTAGGATAAAACTTGATTAACGAATGCTTTTATACTAAAATCTAATTATATACCCCTCGATTAATAAAAAACTAAAGGAATGAATATTTTATTTTTACAAATAAAAAAATGCATAACTTTAAAGAAATAAAAATATAAACTACATTTGCTGGGATTTGAAGCAAGTCCTGAATTAGTTTTCCCCTTAGTTATATTTAAAAATCGAGGGGATAGATTGTGTTTTTTATTTAAAAAAAATAAAACATAACACTTCTTGGAATTATACCTCGTTTTTTTGTTGGATGAGATAAAAATATTGTCATGAAATGTACTCCCTCCGTTTTTTATTATAAGTCGTTTTAGACTTTTCACACAGATTAAGAAAAATAATAATTGTTGTATGAAAATGAGAAATTATGAAGGTTTTTACAAAATTATCCTTCATTAATGACATGTGGAAGATAAATTTATATAATTGAAAGGAAAGAGAATAATAAATATTTAAGGATATAATAGAAAAAATAACATTAATGATTCATTGGAATTGTAAAGCGACATATATTTAAAGGGAAAAGCTAACATGTGCCCTAAAGGCACAAGTTAATGAGATATTTATAGAATTTTTTTTTGAAACGCGTGCATTCAATGTATGGAAACTTTAAATTTGACTTTATTGCATTTAATTACATTTAACTTTTTCTAATTATAGTATCCTTAACATGTGCCCTTAGGACACATGTTAGCATGACCCATATTTAAATACAATTTTTTTTCTAAAACGACTTATAATAAAAAATGGAGAGAATACTATTTATAATAATGGTGGATAGTAAAATACTTGTACCCGCATTCATATTTACTTATTTTAATAGGTAATCACTTTGCGCCTGTACCACCTTAGTATGGATACAATTATCAACTTACTTGAAGGTCACTTGGTCAACAATTATGAGATAGTTAAGATAGAGTTAAATGAACATAATCCTAAAAGGAATCCCAAGTTTATTTCCCTTAAATTCTAAAGGCAATAAGACCATGATAAATTCTCTCTATGCCGAAGAATCAATTTACAGAGCGAAACATTAAATGATGATGAGATTTCACTTTTTTCCAAGAAGATTTAATGCCTTTGGAACACCAAGAAAAATATTTTTTTAAATGAAGGACTTCAAATATTCCAAAAACTCAAGATATTCGAAAGAATATGGTGACAAGTTGATCATCTTGTACGAGTGTAAGTAGCATGAACACTTCAAGATAATTAAGTTTTATTTATGTATTTTAATTCAAAGTATAAAATATATCATAATGATAATAAAAGAGTGAGTTTTGGAGGAGGAGCGGGCTTTAGCGAGTGACGGGCTTTAGCAGGACGGGTATGGCGGGCAGCGGGTTTTGGCAGGGTGGGCTTTGGCGAGCGGCGGCCTAAAATCCCAATCCAACCCGCCATTTTTTGGCGGGTGCGCGGGCCGGTCCGGTGGGCCACGACCCATTTTGCCACCCCTACACCAGATTCCATCGGGAGAAGATAGAATGTTATAATTAATCTATTAATTATTATTAGTGTGTTTTAAAATGACAAGAAAACTTGCAAATGAATAAATGAAAATTCAATGAAAGGAAAATTATCCCACATAGAAAGTTTAACTTACTTTAATGTTCTTTATATAGATATACATTTATTAAATCAATAAGGGAGGTAAAAAGAATAAAGAGTAACATAGATAAATTTGGTGGTCTCAAGTTTTATGACACTTGTCACCGTCACACTTTCCCTTGTTGATTTCACCATCAACTTTCGTAACGTCATCATAACAAGGGGAATGAGCATAGAGATGCTAGTGGCGGCTTGTATGCGAAAAATTGAGAACTTAGACATGATGCATTAGAGAAATCAAGCTGCTCACGGTTTTACCTGACAGTGGGTCTTTGGTCAGCTTGTGGCGGCAAGGCACCACATAAGGTTGTGGTCATGGTTTCGTTTTTTGTAGTAATTTCTTCTGTTTTTTATATTTTGAATTAAAAAATAACAATGTTTTGTGAAGTGTTACAACAATTGATAAAATGGTGAAAAGTTTTCGTATGTAGTGTGAAGTATTGCTTTACCTACTAAAAGGGTGTGTTTTATCAAGAGCACATCAAGAATTTTCTATGGCTTTTAGAACATGATAGAATGTTAACCAATCTTAAAAAAAAACTTGAAAGGATTATGAGGTGCGGTGTGTAAGTTTTGTGGGTGTGCATCTGAATCGATGTTGCATGTATTCAGGGATTGTCAAAAAGTAAGACAACTATGGATGAATAGAATTCCAGATAACATATTGGTGTATTTTTTCATTATGAATTACAAGGAGTGGTTATAGTTGAAACTTGTCCGAAAGAATGAATGAGGGCATTTTTAGGCAATGGAATGTCATTGCTTGAGGTATTGGCACAATCGAGAACCTCATGAGGATCAGTTTGAAAGACTCCATTGTCTTGGAAGCTTTGTTAAGGGGAAGATAAAAGAGTATGATGAAGCTAAGAGGAATAAAGAAATACCCTTGGTACCATGAGAACTATCATCATGGTGGGGTGGAAAGCTCTAGAGAAGAATTGAGTTAAGCTCATTACAGATGGAGCTAGCAATATTAATAAGAAAATGCGGTGTGGAGAAATTATTTGCGACAATAGAGGAAGGTGTAGAGGTGCCTTCTACAAGGGCGTTGGGGTGTGCAGTGCCTTTAGGGCATAGTTATGGAGAGTTCTTGAAGGATTAAGTCTTACCAGCTGACTAGGTATCAAAAATGTGGAACTCAATGTGGATTCAATATCGCTTGTTAAAACAATAGAGGCGGGTGTTTTAAGAGACATAGAAGGATACACCTTGGTCAAGCAAATCCCTAGTCTTATGAAGCTACACGAGGATGTGAGGGTGGTGCGTACATATAGAAAAGTAAACTCTTGTGCGACACTCTTGCTAAACCCTTGATAGTTTGCATGAAATAATTTTTTGAGAAGAAGCTCTAAATTTTCATCAATTTTTTGATTGAAAGGGATGCTAGAGGGTTCCATTTTTTCTAGGATGGTTGGATAGTTTTTTTTTTCTTTTTCGGTTTAGGAGGCCCTCTTTATAAAAAAAAAAAAAAAACTAAATAAATGGCATAGTGAACTCTATACCTACAATTTACATTTATTTAATTTAATTATCACATATCAATGTTATCTGTCCATCGAGACTACTACTACTCTTTATAAACTAACTATATATTATTTTTAATCCTTTTCATAACAAAGTATATTGATTAGAGTATAAGGGTATTCATGCCCATTTAAAAAGTGCTCAATTTAAATTTAGGAAGTCTCTTGGATTTTTACACCAATCATAAAAATCTAGTACATCCACTATCCTTAATTCCTATGACTTGTCCTAACAAAAAAAAAAAAAACTAATTTAATGATTGATACTATTTTTTCTAGAACACAAAACTCATCATTGAACAAAATGTTATTTTTAATTTGATAATTTTAAAAGAGATAAAGGTCTTACAACATTCTTCATAGTTAACATCCAAACAACTTTTCTCTTCATATCCACTATATGTATCATTTTTATGAATAATCACATGTTCAAAAATAGACAATAATGTAAAAGAAATCATGCTAAAAGACTGTTTAATATGTTATCTGGGATTCTCCACTAGACATGTTCGAAGGACATTCATACCAAATATTTGTTAAAGCTGTTCTTGAATTCAACTTTTGTAACATGCTTTGTTACTCCATATATAGTTGCATATGGGCTATTCTTCTACTTTGAATGATAATATGGAGATAATGAATTATGATGATTCATTTTATAGATTATGACACGTGTCTAATTTTAATGTATGATTAATGTAGATTAGTGTGTTTTTTTTTTTAATTTGAAGGCCTATGGTTTAGAAGTTCAAACTAATAGAGTCAAAATCTCCAGCAGTTATAAAATATTTAGACTTACATTTTATTTTTTATTTCAACCTACTTGAAAGTTTTTAATTTCCAATATTCTCTCTCAAGAATCACGTGTTTTGGTCTATTAAACTACATCATCATAAAACAATTTATTTAATTTTAATTTTAATGATGCAATTCTAAAGAATCTATATTAAATCTCACAATTTTACTTCGTATATTAATATTTTATTTTTAACTTAAAATCTTAATTTAAGTTATTTAGAATAATAATAATAATAATAATAATAATAATAATAATAATAATAATAATAATAATAATAATAATAATATAAAATTAAGAGTAAGAGATGAAGTTATTAACTAAAAAATCAAATATAATACATTTAAATTGTCACAATTTATAAATAAAGTATTGACTTTTTTTTAAAAATATAATTATTTTCGAAAGATTAAAATTTGTATATTATAACAAACAATCATTTATTATAAAAAAAAAATTAATATTTTGTAATAATTCTGTATGTTGCTTCAGCTAACAAAATGTTGCTTCAGCATGCAACATAACGCCACACTGTTGATCTCTCTTGAACTCTAATGGCACTTTGTTGAACAACAACAATTGAATTTTTTTTTTAATATCTACTTTTTTAAAAAAAAATTCAAAAATATTACGAAAATGTTTTTTTTTTTTAATTATAACACGTTGTCGCCAGGGGGGGTGGCGACAACGTTTTGGCCCATATGTGGTCGCCAGGCCCAGTGGCGCCTTCGTTTTATCTTTAGGTGTTGTCGCCACCCCCCTGGCGACAACACCCCCCCTTATTTTATTTTTTTCATTTTTTTTATGTTATTTTTTTTTCTTTTCTATTTTTTCTCCATAATTTTTTTAGGTCCTTTTTTTCAACTATTTTTTCAACATTATTTTTTTATATAATTTTTTTGTTAACTTATTTTCCATTATTATTTTTTTAACTAATAATTTGATTCCATTTCATTGAAAAAATAAATTACAAATATCATTGCACCTAAATACTATGTTGTGGAGCTAGCACCACGATTGGGACATTTGTTCCTATTATGTCCTACCTCACGACATATACTACACTTCCTCTGCATTTTTTCAGTGGCATCCATCTCGGTTCTAATACGCCTGTTGTTTGGTCGACCGCTTTTATTCCGACGCATTAAATCGTTATGCCAAACTGTTTCCCCCTCGTACACAGGCCAATATGCCTCCATTGCTACCACCGAAAAATAATTGTCGTATACGTTGAGCAATGTTGATACCTTGTAAATTTCTGATACCAAAGATAATGCATCAAAGTGAGTATGTGAACATGCTGCAAGGACATGGGAGCAAGGCATGCGATATGCTTGAAATTGGCCACAGTCGCACCAACGACCTGGGATATTGACGCGATACTCTTGTCGTGGAAGCCCCTGGTTGTGGTCAATTGTTTCTTTTACACTGAAGGTGTGGCCATGACGGTCGAACTCGGTCACTCGATGAGTGTTACCCTTGGCAGATTCTTGTTGTATATATTTCATGCAGACATCGCTGTATACCTGTTGTGTTTGTAACACTGAATTCCACCGCTTACCTCTTGTGGCGAACAAAGTTGCCATCCGAAAATACGTAGCACTAACCAAGGCAGTTACAGGTAGGTTTCGAATGCCTTTGAAAACCCCGTTCATTGATTCCACAAGATTTGTAGTCATGTGACCCCACCTAGCCCCATCGTCGTATGACCTAGTCCATCTCGCTCTGTCAATGCTGTCAATCCACCTCCCTGCATCTGGATTTGTCAACGCTATTTCTCGGCGGTAGTATTGAAATCCAGGTTGGTTTAAGGCATACCCCGCGTTCACCAAGTGGTTCTTCAAAAATTTATCTTTGATCTCTCTCATAAAATTTTGTGCTATATGCCTAATACAGTAGACATGCTTAGACGGGGGGTTGTGCCAACCATTTGCCGGATTGTTGTATGCGCTGTCAATAGAAGCGTGCCTGTCCGAAATCAAACAAAGATTAGGTTGTGGAGCAACTCTAGCTCGGAGATTCTTCAGAAAGAAACTCCAAGCAGCAGCTGTTTCTCCTTCTACTAGAGCAAAGGCTATTGGAAAAATGTTGCTGTTTCCATCCTGCGCGACCGCCATCAGCAAAGTTCCCTTGTATTTCCCATACAGCCAGGTTCCATCAATTTGAATAATCGGCTTGCAAAAACCAAAACCGATGATGCATGGTCGAAACGCCTAGAACAGTCTATGGAAGATTCCATTACCTTCGAGAGGGGTTCCGTCCTGGGACTGTGCTGGCAGTGTCTCCAAGATAGTAACAGCCCCAGGTGAATACAATTGTAGTGCAGCCAGGTAGCGAGGAAGTTGTTGGTATGATTCCTTCCAGTTGCCGTAGACTTTTTCAATTGCTTTCTGCTTAGCTAACCAAGCCTTTCTGTACAAAGGTTTGTATTTGAACACAGAAACGCAATGAGAAATTATTGTCTTCACCTTCACTGATGGGTTAGTTTCGACAAGAGGAATGATGGTATGACATATCATGTCATGACTGAGTTTTCGATGATCTTGCGCCATATTAGTGGTGACGCATGTGTGGCCTTGAGATATCGAACGTATCACCCAGGCATTAAATTTCTTTCTGAATGATGCCTTCAGCATGTATCCACACTCCGGGTTTTTGCACACAATAGTCACTCTCTCTGGATTTGATCGATCAGCTTTAAAATCAACACAATTTGCTAAGTGCCAATTTTTTATAGCCAACATACAATCATCCTTCAAACGAAACGTGTCACCCTCTTTTAACTCCTCGTCTGACCGCATATATGGATTGTAGAACATATCGGACGATGGCTCGTCCTCTCCCAAATTAAGTGTTGTGAAATGTGCTGGAGGTGAGTATGCATGTGTATCTGGTACTGGATCCGGTACTGGAACTTGTTCGTCATCTTCGGAATCACGATTCACCAACTCATCAACAACATCTTCTATTTCAGTTTCTTCGTCCATGACATGTTCGGGCTGTTGTTCGTCATCAACAACAGGATTAATAACATGTGACTGAGTATTTTGTGAAGGAACAATTTGTTCGACCACTATGTACAGTTCCAGATAATCATAACCAAAATACTCATGGGTAAGGAACATGTTTTGAACCTCTATGTCAGTTGTTATCTGTGATTGATAAAACTTGACCGAGTTGTTAGGTTCAACTAGGGGTTGTTGGTAAAATATTTGAGAGACTAGTTCTCTTATTTTGGATTCGATTTTCCTTTTTAGATAAGAGAAGTCCGCTTGTCTATTTAGAGCAAAACGTGTTGAGTTGGTGTTTCTAAAAAGAAAACCGTTTGTGTCGCAGTGGTAAGTCTCACCGTTCATATGAACACGAACTTTGTATTGCGAGGTGGATGCCATAATTTTGATATGTGTTTGTGAGAAATATGTGGGATGAATGTTTGTGAAGTTTAGGTGTGAAAAAAGAAATGTCTGAGAGAATTGTGTTGTAAATCTGTGAAGTAGTTCATATAATACATGCACCACCTCTTATACAAGACTAATGCATGCAAGAATACATGCAATAATTCTGCACAAGATTCAAACATGACAAGACTAATGCATGCCACAATGGAATCTCGTCCCCACATCTTACACAAGCATGCATGCAAGAATACATGCAATATAAAGTCTGAAACATTTAAATGTGACAAGACTAATGCATGCAGGCTAGGGAATCTCTTACACACCTATGCAATTATGGCAGTCGCCAACGGGGGTGGCGACAACATTGATTTTTAAGAGTTGTCGCCAAAGGGGGTGGCGACAACTTTGATTTTTAAGAGTTGTCGCCAACGGGGGTGGCGACAACATGGACCCATACTTTCAGTCTGTATTTTGGACAGTCAAATACGCATGCTTTCAGTCTTGTAAATAGTACGCAACAATACTTTTTTTCTACCCACTACTATTATAAATTAGGGGCTCCTATGGTTGAGTTTACACACAGATACACAAACTCCAAATACCAAACAATCACACAAACACAACCATGCCTCGCCGGACAACCATTAGGCCAGACGGATGTCACCGGACAACAGAGCTGCCGCCCCGGAGATCAACATGGCGTGACGAACCTGAACCGGAGTATCGCAGAAGGAACGGACATGTCATATTCTCACCCGTCAGACCTCCCATGCCGGTTCTGTTTTGGAATATCTCTTCCGTCGAGCAACTCAAGGGGACTTTCATGTCTTTTTTAGAGGGGGAGTACGAATCCGGCGAACAGATAAGAAGCATCAAGAGGCTTAAAACAAGGGCCGATGCTGTGACTGGAGCAACGATAAGTTTCTGGGATAACGTGGAATACGACATTGATGCCATTCAAATGATGCATGGAACCAATGACATTGTTTTAACCGTAGTAATTTCTTAGATGTTTTATTTTTTTTTGTTGGTTATTTTCAATGTACCTTTTAATTAATGAATGAATTAATGTTTTCCATGACATCTGCGCTATTTTAATATATATATATATATATATATATATATATATTTTAAATATGTTAAAATAAAAACAATTAAAAAAACAAAAAAAAGTTAAGATAACTCAGTGCCTGATTCAAATTCAAAAGGAGATTGCAATTTCCTCAAACTCAGTGCTAAGAAACGTTAAGAATGCATGCAAGAATACACACAATACAAAGTCTGAAGAGCAAATAAACATGACAAGAATACATGCATGCCACAATGGAATCTCTTACACACCTATGCAATTATGGTCGTCCCCACCTCCTACACAAGCATGCATGCAAGAATACACGCAATACAAAGTCTGAAACAAATAAATGTGACAAGACTAATGCATGCCGGCTAGGGAATCTCTTACACACCTATGCAATTATGGTCGTCCCCACCTCCTACACAAGCATGCATGCAAGAATACACGCTATACAAAGTCTGAAACAAATAAATGTGACAAGACTAATGCATGCAGGCAGTCGCCAGAGGAGGTGGCGACAACATTGATTTTTTAGAGTTGTCGCCCAAGGGGGTAGCGACAACATTGATTTTTTATAGTTGTCTCCAAAGGGGGGTGGCGACAACATTGATTTTTAAGAGTTGTCGTCACCGGGGATGGCGACTTGCTTCGTGTTAAGTGTTCAACCGTTGCATGCACTTGTCTTCTCACAATTAATTGTGGCAGACTTTTATTGCACCAAACACATTTAATTGTGTTTTGTTTTGGCTATAAATAGGTTCCCAAACTTGTTCATTTTCTTCATCACCAAAGAACTATCATTAGAGCAACTTTCATCAGAACAACTAGTTTTCATCATCAACAAAAATGTCTCTCCTAACAATGGGTGAAGAGCATCGAGGAACCATTGCAAACATCGCCGATTATGTAAGTTTGAGTAAATTCAATTTATTTATGTTCTAAACACTTAAATTTTCTAATAATATTTACTAATTTCAAACATTCAAATACTTATGGTTCATCGTATTTTTTATAGGATATCACGAGATTTAGAACCCGTGCGGGACCGATAAGTCCTCCAGACCCTTGGATTGTGCCTTATCTTGAGCGTGCGGGGTTTGGGAAGGTAATTAACTTAATAAGTACCTCAATCGATATGAAGTTTATATTAGCATTGTGTGAGCGTTGGAGGCCTGAGACCCATACTTTTCACCTTCCAATCGGTGAATGTACCGTCACTCTAGAGGACGTGTACATGTTATTGGGTCTCAACACAAATGGAAAAGCTGTGTTTGGAAATGTCCAACAACCAAACGCTCTATGCGTAGAATTGTTGGGTGTTGATTTAATAGAGGGTGAGGGGCGACAAAGAGGTAGGGGCCAAGGTATAAAGCTTTCTGGCCTTCAACTAGCTTATCAAGGCCTTGAGTTGAATCGAGACTCTAGCGAAGAAAGTAAACTACAAAAAACTAGAATGTATATTATGTTGTTATTTGGTAGGTTTCTATTTCCCGAAGGCACGGGGAATAGTGTTAATTTTATCTACTTGTGTCTACTTGAGGACATTGATGCAATTAAGACGTATAGTTGGGGTTCGGCGGTGTTGGCATACCTCTATAGCTCTTTGTGCAAATGTGCAAAAAGGGATAGTTGTACATTTAGTGGATGTGCATTCTTGCTACAAACATGGGGATGGTGGAGAATGCCGGTATTAGCCCCAGCAAATCCGCACATTTACGTCTTCCCTTATGCGTCAAGGTAACTTAATGATCTTATTTTAATTAGTTCATTTTTTTCCATTATTAATTGTAACTATATTGATTTTTTATTTTTGAATGTGTTTAGGTTTAATGCAACCGGGATGGACTACACCAATACGCCAGTAAACAAAATCATTTTTTACCGCCAACTATTGGATCGATTAGGACCCCAAGATGTAACACCACTAAACATTTCCATCTTCTAAATATATTTGTAAAATTAACTATCTTATATAATTTGAAATTAATATTTTTTTTTGTTGCAGTTTCTTTGGAGACCTTACTTGGGTTTGGACCACGTACCCGACCGTAAAGAGGCGGCTGTTTGGACGGCAAAAACACCCATCATACGGTTCACCGCTGTGGAGATGCACCCAAGTGACCGTGTGAAGCTCCAATTCGGCATGCATCAAGGTATCCCTGACCCCCCTGAGCCTGACTCTTTGGGACGTTGGCATCTGGCGAAGGTTAGCGAACAGTGGTACGTAGAAAATTGGCAGACGTTTGCTAGAGATCAGCGTAAAATATGGGCTAAACGTTCCACCACTGTTTTACACTTTCCTGTGGCGCCGGAAGAAATGAAACCAATGCCTGAATATGTCAACTGGTACAGATCGGTCACAAATCCCGAAATGTTTGTGTCTGCCCCTTTCTATTTGGCTGACCCGCGAGAACAACAACCATATTTTGGAGGACAACAACAACAACCTATTTTCCAACAACAACAACAACAACAAAATTTTCATCAAGAACAACCACCACCGTATTTCCAGCATCATCAACCACCACCAAATTACCAACAACAACATTACCCACCACAACAACAACCACAACAACAACAATAAAATTACCACCACCAACCAATCCACCAACAAACGCCTTTTTACCAACAACAACAACAACAATCCCAACAATACCATGTCGGTAGCTCTTCCAGATCACACTTCCAAGACCTCAATGTGGGGGGTTCTTCCACATCACCACCACTAACCCCCGACATAGGCATACAAGAAGAATACTCGCCTTA
The DNA here is from genome assembly GCF_029867415.1 of Vicia villosa. Classification (NCBI taxonomy): domain Eukaryota; kingdom Viridiplantae; phylum Streptophyta; class Magnoliopsida; order Fabales; family Fabaceae; genus Vicia; species Vicia villosa. The sequence goes on from NC_081181.1 coordinate 175,448,438, forward strand.
CAACACATTCGACCAACCAACATCACAATACCCCAGCCAACCATCTAACTTCAATACACCACCACAACCAATCTATTTTAACCAAACCGAATCCACCACCAACTTCCAAAATCCAAACTTCCAGGCCGCACCCACTAGGAGAAATTTCAACCCACCTAGACAAAGCTTTGACGACCATGCGGGCACCCGCCTTTCCTATAGCGGGAATACTAGAGGTCAAGGACGGCTCACAGATTTTGTAGACCCGGAATGCATTGAGGGGCCGTCGACTCAAACACAAGAGGAACCAAATAGAGGGGGGCGTCGCAGGAATAGGGGAGCACTACCAACTCGTGACCCTTCTACGCAACCTATTAGACAACCTGATTGCGGATCGTACCATGGTCCACGTGGCGCTCAATAGGAATTTTATTTGTATCGTTAATGTATTTTGTGTTGTTTTTCATTTTATTGTACCTTTTTAATTATGATTAATGGCTAATGTATTTGGTAATTTTTTATTTATTGCTATTATTTTTCTAACTTAAAAAAATAAAAAAACAGCTAAAAAAATAATATAAAAAAATTAGAAAAAAAATAAGAAAAAAAAACAGCAAAAAAAAATTACAAAAAAAAATGAAAAAAAAAATAAGGGGGGGGGGGGGTGTTGTCGCCGGGGGGGTGGCGACAACACATAAATCATTCAACGTATTCGCCAGTGGGCCTGGCGCCTCCTTTGTGGGCTGGGTGTTGTCGCCACCCCCCCCTGGCGACAACGTTTAATTTTTTTAAAAAAAATGACATTTTGGTAATTAATTTGAAAATATGGTTATTTTTGAAAATTTTTTAAAAAAAGTGGATATTGAAAAAAAAAAAATTCACAACAATTCTTTAAATCTCCATGTCGGCGAACCACAGTGAAAAAATCTCCGTCGGAGATGCTCTAAGTTGATAACTCAATATCTTCTAGTAACACATCTTATGTTTCATCAACATTCACGTCTTTTGAGTTATGTTCTTTGATAGGGTCATGAGTGCCTACCCCTTGAACTTTCATCATTAACATTTTTTCAAAAAGCAATTTATAAAATACCCGTCCTTGAACCCTATTTTATTTTGGAAATTTCTTTACCCACATCCAAACTTTCTTTGTCACCTCTGGTGAAAAATCAAATATACCCCTTACTTCAGAAATACATTTCCGAAATGCAAGAAAATGCTGTTTTCGGAAATGCATCTCCGAAAACGCCTTTTTTTCTTCAAAATTTGTCTTATTTCGGAAATGCATTTCCGAAAACAGCATTTCGGAAGTGCATTTCCGAAATACTGCGCGTTTTGCAGATTTAGCAAAACAGCCCCCTCCCCCAATTTATTTACCCTAAATCAACTTCAAACTCAACCCCAAAGAGATTTTTTGCAAACCACTTCCAAGGCTACATCAAAGGCTCCAATCACCTTGCTATACTACATTCAAAAGCCCTCCAATCACTTCAATTTGTAAGTTTTATAATTGTTAGATCCATATTTCAAATGCATGTTAGGGTTGTTTTCAATTGCATAAATGATATAGGGGTAGGTTGTTAGTAGTATTTAGGTTGCTTAGAAGCATTACAAGTTGTTTATAAGATGGATTTTGGGGTCTGCCATGGAAGTTGCAAAAAACTTCTTCGCAGGGGTGTTTCGGAAGTTCATTTCCGAAAACACCTCCATTCCCAGTTTCGGAAATGAACTTCCGAAGTGGTCCAGAATTTCATTTTTTTTGTTTTTTCAATTGTTTCACATTCTTATTGAATTCAACTGTTTTCAGGAACATGGCAGGCAACCCAGCACGCATCAGACAGGGTAGAGAGACCCAGACTGCGTCGGCTAGACGCGAGCGGGCGGCGCAGCTGGCGTCGACGCATGGACAGGGGCAGGGCCGGGGACGTGTGCGAGTTCCCGTGCAGATGGACGAGGGTACCTCTACATCTGGATCGAGGAGTCGTCTGTCTCGGGTATCTTCTTCCCGCCAGCGAGAGGAGGAGGAGGAGGCAATGACATACCACGAGGCGGAGGAGGTACCAGATGTTGACCCTCCACACGGGGAGGAGGAGGAGCTGGAGGAGGGCTACCCGGGATGGCCCAGTGACACTACGTTGCTGATTACCTACCACGAGCACGTCGCTCGGCGTATCTGGGAGGGAGAGGTATTTTTTATAATTTGCCCGACTTTATTATTTAACCGTTTTTAATTTAGCCGTTTATTCAACATTTTCTTAACGGTCTAATTAACATACTTTTTTATTTGTTTTTGTTGTAACAGGAGAGACAGACCTTGAAACAGGTGAACCACTCCCGGAAGGTTTTCAGTCTGTTTAAACCGAATGCTTAGTGGTTTAACGACACGGTGAGAGCTTCAGGGCTTAGTGGGCTGTGCATGACGGGGTATACCACCATCAGCCACGGCATGCAGGGTGCCTTTGTGGAGAGGTGGCACAGAGAGACGTCTTCTTTCCACTTACCGGTTGGGGAGATGACGATCACCTTGCATGATGTGTAGTGTCTTCTCCACTTGCCGATCAGGGGGGCGCTGTTGGACCACTCCCGGATCCAGAGGATCGAAGCCAGTGAGTGGATGGCACTCTATTTGGGTATGGAGCCCGAAGTCGCTGACTTTGAGTGCCATACAACAAATGGCCTCATATCTGGTTCACCACACTGAGCGCTTATTTCGAGCACCACCTGGTGGCGGCGGCCGAATCCGAGGAGGCGGGAAACGCCCTATTTATGGAGTATCACCGTGGCTGCGCTCTCCGATGCTGGTACATGTTTGTGGTAGGCGCTGCACTCTTTGTGGACAAGAGTGCAAGGTACGTCGACGTGACCTACCTCCGATATTTCATGGACTTGACTACCGTTCACCAGTGGAACTGGGGGTCAGCTGTTCTGGCATACCTATACCAGAAGCTGAATGAGGCCTCCAACTGGAGGACCAGGCAGTTGACCGGATCCTGCACACTACTTACGGTACGTTTCATTTTAATTGTTTCACATTTATTTATGTTTCGTTTTTATTTTTAATACATTATTGTGTTTGTGTTTCAGAGCTGGATCATCTCCTACTTCCCCCGCATCCACGGCTTCCGCGTTGATTCCGCATACGAGGACGCCATGCCCAGGGCCGCCAAATACGTTCTCCAGAGGGGGAACAATGCAGTAGGACCATACCGTGGGTACCTCGACCGCATGATGCATGATGACATCTGTTGGAGGCCATTCAGCGACTACACTGATGTTGTCCCCTTTGACAGCATATCGTTATGTTCTGGCTGGTTGGCATGCGGGACCAACACCATGGTGCGGTATCTCCCTGAGTGGTGCATGCGGCAGTTTGGATTTGTGTAGATGATACCCAGGTCACCTTTTGCGGATTGGGAGCGTCATGTGGTCCTAGAGGAGTATCGTCGCATTCGGGTCACCCAGGACTGGCACAGTGTGGAGGGATATGTTACATGGTTCTATCGGGTGTCACATCCTCTGATGAGACCCGACGCTCCTGGCGCTCCTAGGCCAGCACACGAGGAGATCCTGGAGAACCAACAGGCCGAGGATGACCACGCCATTGATCTCCTGCCGATCTGCCAACGGATAGAGATGCTTGGGCAGGACGCGTTGGATCGAGGTATCGTTGATCAAAGCGGTCCAGAGGCAGTCGCCGTGATGGAGAGGATCGTCACTGATGCGGGCCATGCGGCGGCATACAAGAGGCAGAGGAGGTCCCAGGGAGAGAGGGTTAGGCATACCCAGTAGGGGTCCGGGTTTATTTTTTTTGTATTCGGATTATATATTTCGCACACTATGACTCGGTCTGTATATATTATTTGAATTTTATTTATTATATTAGTATATTACGTTTATGTGTGGTTTGTTTTGTTCGGCTTTTCCGTTTTGTATATATTATACGTTTTGTATATATTTCGTACAGGACTATTAGAAAAAGCATAAAAAAAATAGAGTTCTGCATAATTCGGAAATGCACTTCCGAATTACACTAAAATCTGAAAAAAGGTGTTTTCGGAAGTGCATCTCCGAAGACACCCCCCTTTTGGTGTTTTCGGAGATGCATTTCCGAAGTCTGGGAAAATTAAAAAAAAATACTTCGGAAATGCATTTCCGAAGCAGGGGTAAACTGGGGTTTTCGCTGGGGGTGACCCCCATAGGGAGGTGGGTAAAGAAATTTCCTTTATTTTTCGTAGGTTCTCTCTCTTTGTACTCATCAAGATTTTTGCATTTCTTTTATATAATTTGACATTTATTAGCGACCTTTAGAGACTAAAAGCATATATATCAGATGGGTCTGAAGGAAGGGCCATGCTTAATGTAGTAGAAAATAGACAGACCACCCGATCTTTGATAACAAACAACTACTAAAGCTCTCCCACCCATCATGGAATCATCAGTTCAAGTCCGCTTCTGGGAAGATAGAGTATCGATCTCAATAAGTTTGCTTGACGCTTTCCCACCTTTTTGTGAGGTAGCACTAGATCTAAGAGGAGCGCCTTATCGTTCTTTTTCACTAGTCATTCTTAATTCAAAAAGAAAAGGATGAGGAAATAATAAAAAAGAAAGTACATAGAGCCATATTATTAAAAAGACACATCAGAGATAGCTAAAACTTTCTCTATCGATGCGACAAGCAACTGTAGAGAGTCATTAAGACAAAGGGGATTACGTCTAACTAAAGAATCAAAATAACCTTTAATCTTATAATAAAGAGCCAAAAATTCATTGTGTCATTTCTTAGGACCAAGACATAACTCCTCAATAACCAAAGAGAAGTAATAATTGGACCAACAATGAAGAAACCGTGGTCGACAAGGATTAGCAATAACATATGTGGACTCATGATCTGCATGAGATGACGCTTAGAGTACTAGGAACCGAGAATGAAATTCCTTAACATGTGAGGGAAAAGGCTTCAAAAAGAGAGAAGTAGGCTCGATAGTCACCAAACCGGATTATTATCAGGGAACTCCCATGCAATATGGAAGTTGGGGTAAAACATTATAGCTCGAGACAAAATTAGATGTGGTGCTCCTGTTTATGCTGGAAATTCGTAAACAATCGCTAGTCCTCCAAAAAAAGTTGTTGGTTACTCGTAGGATCGACTAGATTGATCCTAGGACATGGTCTGGTTTTTTAGATTTTCTGACATTCGTTTGGTACAAATCTTTCTATTGTTTGGTTTTTTTATAAGTAACAGGTTTGTTTAAAAGACAGTAAAAAAGTGCAGAAAAAGTAAAGGTAATGTAAAGGGCTTCGACTAAAAAATGTGAAAAGAAATTGCAAGACTTTTGATAAAGTAAAACAGGAATAACTGGAAATTCGATTAAATGGTGGTGAATCATACGTACATTTCTCTGCACTCGTATCTCGATATACTTGATACTTTGAGTATAATTGAGTATTTTGTACAAATTGAACACCATAAAATCTAACGCTAAGATTTTAATTCATACTGATTCGACCCTAACAGACTTTTCCTAATGGGATGCCACGTCTTTCGTTTGCATGCTCCTCGATCTCTAAGGCTTCCACACGTCCTTTTTGGATAAGATCAATCATTTGAATTTAAATCTTCTTCTGTTCGAGGCGCCAAACCTAATCAATGTGATTGTCGAAGCTTGTTCTAAGAAGCTCCAAAATATTCTAAGTCTTTATCTTCGCCTTCGAGGATACCTTCTTCAAATAAAATTTTGACAAGATAAAAACCTCTTCAACATGCTTGATATTTCGAATATCCTTCATGATCTGGATTTCATATGTCTCTTCGAAACATCTTCTTTCTAATAATATTTGTCGTATTTTAGCTCGTCGAAATTCCCAGCTAACACATATTCAATCAACTTGAAGATGAAATAATATAATGTCCATGACAAGTCGGTAACAACATGTATTGAACTGTCCAGAGCCCAAAGGATACACAACGCTTTCCATTGCTATAGAGGGAAGAAAGGAAAATAAAGCGCAATGGAGATTAACATGGTCTCCCTTGTCAAAAATTGGGGGGGGGGAGGGTGGAATGATGATCGGCCACCAAAGGAAGAGACTCATGATCCCACTAGGTATAACATAAATGATTCTAAAGTGATAATTGTGGGAGAATATTAATAGGTGCATGTGTGCTGATTAGGGTTCCTTTAAAAGGTAATAACTGAATAGTAAGACATGTATGCTGCAAAGGACCAATATCAAGATTGTTAATCACTTTAGAATCATGGTGAAAAAGAAAACTGGAAAATGGTGCATGTGTGTTGATTTCACCGACCTCAATAAGGCGTGTCAAAAGGATCTGTACCCGTTGCCACACATTGATAAGGCATTCGGGTTCCGCTTGTTCATCTTTATGGATACCTATTCGAGCTATAGTCAAATAAGAATGAACTTGTTGGATGCCCCCAAAACAGATTTCATGACCAACAGAAGCAATTATTATTATGAGGTGATACCATTTGGTCTTAAAAACACAAGGGCTACGTATCAAAGGCTTATGGGCATGGTATTTTCATCACAAATATGAAGGAACTTAGAGGTATATGTGGATGACATGGTGATCAAGACCCCCAAGGAGAGGGACCATGTAAAAGACCTAGAAAAAAACATTTGAGTCAGTAAGGAAGTTTGACATGAGGCTTAATCCAGACATTTGTACTTTTGGAGTACAAACCGATAAGTTTATAGGTTTTATGTTGACACGTCAGGGAATATAGGCTAACCTAGACAAATGACAGGCAATCATTGATATGAGAAGCCCGACGTGTGTGAAGGAATTTCAATAGTTGACCGGAAGGCTGGCCGCCCTATCCCAATTTTTGTCTTGCATAGGCGATAAGTTCATACACTTCTTTGCTACTATCAAGAAGTCGGGAAAATTTGAATGGATGGAAGAATGTGAGAAGGTGTTTATGGAGTTGAAGCATTTCATGTCCGCCCCAGAGATCTTGGTCTGTCTAAAGGAAAATTCAACTCTCATATTATACTTTGCAGTTTCAGACAAAGTTATCAGTTTGGTATTGGTTCAAGACAGTGATGAAGGTGAAAGGTCGATCTACTTCGTCAGTAAGGTTCTCAAAGGAGCTAAAACCTGCTATCAAAAGATCAAAATATTAGCTCTGGTAGTGGTGATTATTGCCAGCAAACTTAGACATTATTTTCTAGGTCATCCCATTATTGTCAAGACGTATTACCTCATAAAGCAGATTTTGAAGAAACCAGACTTGGGCGATATGATGGTATCATAGGCTGTGAATTTATCAGATTATGACATCACATTCACGACTAGGAGTGGCATCAAATCATAGGTACTGGCAAATTTTTTGACAGCGTTGAGTTCACCCTGTAACACCCCATACATAACTGACTAGTATATTATGCATGAAACGTTAAAATTGATATTGAGTACATACACAAGTCAAGGTACAATATTTGATCCATATAAAATACAACATGAAATTCTACTAAGAAGCATAATACATGAGTCTTCAATGGATCTTGCACATCGGAATGTCAAAACCAACGAGGTCTTCGAGCCAACACCACTTCAAGCCATAAATCCGAACTTGCTATCTATCAAAAGCTACTAAACTGCACCTGAAAAAGATAAGTTGATTGGGGTGAGATTAATAAACCTCAGTGAGTCCTCCTATCCTATGGGTCCACTCGGTTCTACAGGGTACATGCATCAACAAAGCCGAATCCACCATTGATCCGGGGTTTATCCTCACATCCGGTACAAGTACGGAGAAAACAAGGAATCGTCCACCATAGGACTCATCATATCACAAGTATGCAAACACGTATGCCAAAACCCATACCCGTGTACGGGGAATCCAGAAGCGCGTTAATGCCTCGACTAGGTTATAAAACATACCCTTGATGGGTTACCTCCCATGCATATATGTCAAGAGAATTGTACAAGCACACTGCAAGAATGATTAGACGGGTTCGCACAAGCCTAGATAGCCGCGAGATGACCTTAGCCTAATTGGCGCCATAGTCCCATTAACCATCTTCACGCACGTGTGTTAACGCCAAGTACAAATACGCCATCTTGACACATGGGCCCACTGGGCGAAAGCCTAGTGCTTAGTCTACTTGACTTCACTAGAGGTGGTTTACCTGTTATACGTAGGCCTACTTAGCCGCATAACACCATCATACCGAGCACACAAGTGTGTTAACGCCAAGTGAGTAAAAAGCCCCGTACGGCACTCACAAACACACTGCAACGGTAGCTCAGGTGCGAGCCCCAATGATCATAAGATCGAGCTATAACATGGACCACAAAGTCCGGAACACTCCATTGACCACAAGGTCGGAGTCACGTTCCCAACCTAGCCCCCGGCCCGCTTCGATTCAAGCATACACACGCATAACAAGCACTAAGTCACACAATACAATCAATGCCGATTATTTAACCAAAACGACAGTGTCAACAGGATTTCATGCACATCACATAATTGCATATCATCTCAAACATGGATATAATATTCATAATAGCAATAGGCATTCTATTTAATACATGATATAATAATTAATAACAATCGGAAAGACATAAATCCTCGTGATAATTAATATCCTGGTTTGAGGACCAATTTTATTAGAAAGTACACGTCGCTAGCTTTCCAACGATATAAAGTTTGCGCGAAACAGACTTACGATGCAAAAGTTACGAATTTCTAAAGTTTGCTGATTTTTGCACTTTTGCCCAAGGTAACCGGTTACCCAGAGGCCAGTAACCGGTTACTGGCATGCAAAAGGCCTAGTAACGCAATTTTCTACAGAGTAACCGGTTACTCAGAAGCCAGTAACTGATTACCCTGAAGCAGAATCAATTTTTCTGCATTTTAAGGGTTCTAAACCAGTCCCAAATGCTTCTAATTGATTCTCAGCATCACCTATATCATTTCCACGAATTTTAACATGCAACACTGATCAAGATATACCAGCCAATGACTAATAAAAAATAACTAACAATTAACACAATTAACATGTTAGTGACATGAATTTATGATTATCTCTCACAATCCTCAAACCCCAATTATCCCCAACATGCAAAACCCCAAAGCTTCTATCTAAGGACTCACCTTGGATCAAATGGAGGTTGAGATGATGATCATGCAGCCATTGGACCCTTAACTTGTTCAAAGATTCACCTTTTTCTTCAACAAACCCGTAGCTGCATTTTACACACATTCAACATGGATCACTCAACTTTGAACCTATTTATCTCCATTAATACAGCACCTACGAACGCAAACCATATATGCAAATCGAAGATAATTTCGTTAGCTTTCCAACGAGACCAGAATCGTTACGATCGGAGTTACGAGCAGAGAGATATTACCGTTTTAGTGGAGCTATACCAAGAGTTGCGAAAATAGCTTGTTGAACATAAGTTCTTCTTCCTTTCCATGCTTCTAAGCTCTCTCTCCCTCATAAATTCTGATTTGGAAAAGCTTACTACCAAACAATGCCTTAAGTCCATGCAAGTATTATTTAAAGTCCATAATGCCCTCCAACTAAGTGGTAATTACCAAGATGCCACTTAGTTGGATTCTAACTAATCCACTAACTTTTCTTAATAATTCCACATATATACATAATTATGCTTAGATAATTAGGGATGTTTCACACCCACTACAAAAGATTCATCCAAGCAATGGATTTTGTTGGGAGATGTAAGATAGGCCAAGCTGGTATAAAAGTCAGTCATTTGGAGTCCTTGGAGAGATATTTCCTAATTATGTACGTAGTCAGAAGCCCGAATTGTCAAGTCGTTACGACGGTTACAGGTAATTCTATGGCTGCATGGGAGTTACGAAATTTAGGGAGGAAGACGTTACAAACGCCATGTAATCATTAGACTTGAAAGGTCACTTCTCAATCTAATGGTTAAAATTAATGATTGTTAGTTTTCTCTCTTCATATTTAATTATTCATTATTTTTAGCCATTAGATTGAATATGTTTAATGGTCAAGATGTGGAGTAAGTATTGATAAGATACTCTTGGAGTAAGAATATATCTCCTTATATATATATATATATATATATATATATATATATATATATATATATATATATATATATATATATATATATATATATATATATATATATATATATATATGAGGAGGGTTATATTTACTTCAGGAGTAAGTTATTATAACTTACTTCAAATCTAGACTATTGATTCTTTTCAATCTAGTGGTTAAAAATAATAAGTAATTAAATGTGGAGAGAGAAAATTATTACTTATTATTTTTAACCATTAGATTGAAAAGAATCAATGGTCTAAATTTGGAGTAAGTTATAATAACTTACTCCTGGAATATATATATATATATATATATATATATATATATATATATATATATATATATATATATATATATATATATATATTCCCTTAATAAAATATCTTGCTGTTTGTCATTCAAACAAATCAAAAGTCTAATCACATTACATCCTAAGTCATTGATGTATAGTAAATATTATTCAAATAGTCTCAATAACTATAAGCAGCGAATGAATAAATGTGTTGGACTCAACTATAAGGGTGTGTTTGGTTGTGAAGTGAAAATGAGAAGAGAGAAATAAGTGAGAGAGAGTAAGAAAAGAGAGAAAGATGTGAGAAATAAAGTAGATTTAATATATTGTTTGATAAAAGAGAAAGTGAATAGAAATAGAGAAGAAAGAGTGGTTGATTATTTTTGAAAAGACAGTAATATCCCTAAATTAAAAAATAGCTCACTAACTTTCAAAATTGTACACAAATAAGTTTTTTAATAATTAACTTTTTCATTAGGTAATGAAATATAATAATTTTTTCTTAATGTAACTATTAATTATTTTAATTTTAATTTTAATTTAACATATAAACTAAATTAAATTTAGTAAACATAAATTACATGCATTCTAGATGTGACATTATTTAGCCTCAAAATAGCAAAGACTTTAATACTAGTGGAGGGCACAATTGGAATAACAAAAATATGGCATTTGTCTTTGAGCTTTCTTGGCAAGGGAGGAGAGATTGTAATTTATGTGGGTCCCACTATTTTTTAATCACTCTTCTCTATTTCTTTGTCAAACCAAACAAGAGAAGTTGGTGTCTTCTTCCCAACTTCTCTCTCAGCAACTTCTTTCTCTTCAACTTCTCACATACCATACAGACCCTAAGAAAAAGTCACATATTATATGCACATTTTATTTTTCCAAAAATAAACCGTCAAAATTGTTATAAGATGATCATTATCAGTAGGGATAAGCTAGTAAATTCGTTATAAAAAAATTTATATTTAACTATGAGTTTTGTTAAGTATAAATATATTAATAAAAAATATATGTAAAGGTATTTTTTTTCTTAAAACAGAGCTCACAGAAATTACTCAAGAACAAGTGCAATATTTACATACAGGATCCTACAATTTAATACATAGATCCAAAATAATAGAGAATATTTTCTATTTTTTTAATTGAAAACATTAATTTAAGAATCATTAAAATATTAATTTTTTGCCTCATAGAAATTTGCTTCTTCATATATATGACATATCCTAAAAACGTAATTCTACCCAACTTATTAAGTCATCATGCTGACAATATTAAGTCATGCTCACAAAACACTACTAAGGAGGGTCATTGATTCTATAATGACCATTTCATTGTCAACACATTCTTATGTGACAGAATCAATGGACATTATCCAAACATTATTATAGAGCACACATATTTAAAACGTGGTAGAATCAATGGACATTAGTTGAAGAACTTTCTGTTTCCATCAAACAACAAGAGCATTGCACCAAATAAAACATCATGAAGAGCACAAATGGCAACACCTTGTGTGATGGACCCTTCTCCTAACAATAAGATTTGACAATGCATAGGAGGAACATTTATGTGTAACTGTTTATGAGCTCTTTTTACTTTTAACTCTACTATTGTTAACATATATATAAAGTGGAAAGTAAAGTTATTTGTAAAAAAAATAGTTTCAATTTACCCGACATGCCCTTTTTAGGTACTAACTCCAGTCGGTGCGGGTATTGTCTTAAGATGGCAAGGCTTGGTGTTGGTGGAGGACCCTACATTTCAATCATGGGCTTCAATCATATAACATTGGAACCCTAAAAATGGTTTTGAAATATTTTAGATATACCTTGAATTGTGCCAATATCCCATATTTGTTGTGAGAACTTCATTTTTGGACTAACACTTATAGTTAAGGATTACTCTCAAATAAGAGAAAAAGTGTTATGTTTTCAAAGAGTCCGTTCATAAAGATATGTAAATTTTTATGTTCTTAAAAATGAAAGAAATGTTTATAAAAATATCAAAAAGGTGATCAGAAAAATAGAGTTTTTAGGTTGACTATTATGAACTCCGACTTTTAGAAGAAACATGAGAACATAGAAATGGTCAATACGATTGAACACCTTAATATGATCTATCAAACGAAAATATGACATGAAAGAAATCAATGTAGGTCTCTATTTACTCAAAATGATTGGGTATGTTGAAAATCTTAATCAATTGGTATTACTTTTATACCGTAGCTTGTGATTAAAATAATTCAACAATAAAAAATTAAAATCCAATTGCTACCCTATGAGTTTAACTTAACTGAAAAGTTAAATAAACACTACGCCATAAAACACCTTAGACATCGCTTTTTTTGGAATAGACAGCGCTTTAAAGCGCTGCCTATGCTGGCGCTGTTGTAGGTAAAGCCAGCGCTTTTTTTAAAGTAAAAGCGCTGCCATATGTCTACTTTAGACAGCGCTTTATTCCAGAAGCGCTATCTTTGGGCCCCTTTAGGCAGCACTTATTTTGCTGAGATGCGCTTTCTATTGTCCCTCTTTAGGCAGCGCTTTTTTAGTTCTTTTTTTGATTCCCTTTAGACAGCGCTTTTCTTTAAAAGCGCTGTTTATTCCCCACTTTAATTTAGAAATGCTTTCTAATGCACCCCTTTTGGCAGGGCTTTTTTTTTTGTTTAAAGTGGCACACATAATAATAATAATAATAATAATAATAATAATAATAACAACAACATTTTTATGCTTTTCCCAAAGTCCAATAAATTTTGTATGGTGAATGTACCAAATCTGCTAATAATTGTAGTCGGTTAATTTTGTATGGTTTGATATGCAATCTAACAGTTTAAGTTTCGATTAGCAGTATATATTGATGAAGCAATCAATATTAATTTGAATGTAATGCAATATATGGTTTTGTTAAGCAATATATATATATATATATATATATATATATATATATATATATATATATATATATATATATATATATATATATATATAAGACAAATTATTATTATATAAACAAACAGTTAATCATTTATGGTAAAAGACATACTTTACAGTGTCCATAGCAGCCAAAATTTCATTCATGAGACCAATTCTCTTGCAAAACAGACTTAAAGTGAATATCTAAAAGCTAGTTTGCAAAATGAATTTATTCATCACAAGGAATATGCCACTTTGGAATCAACCTTTCATCAGTCGAAAAATCTTTTGGGCTAATCCACTCTTCAAGAGCAACAACATCAGGGTAACTAAGAACACACCTAGAAAACCAACAAAAAAAGGGCTAAAGTTACAGAAGATACACAACCACAGAATCGGGAAAAAAATACTACTAAAACATAGTGAAATGAATGTAATGCAACCCTTATCATACATACTTATATTGGTCTATTGGATAATAGTGAATCTGACTTCCAAGAAGGGACCGAAGAAGATGATCAGCAGCCCCATTAACCTGTCAATGAAAGTAGCAATGAAATATAGATATGGAACCAATGGACTACTTTCTACTCAGTACCAAATTCATTCTTATAAGATATTATAATCAGCTTTCTTTTAAAAACATATCAAGTGCACTGCTAAGAATAAGACCTTCCAAGATGGTGGTCAGAAAATCAATTACCGAGAAGAAAATATTATGCTCTAGACATATAATTGACCACATAACTCTAACAAAGAACAACATATTACTCAATTTAGTAACATCACTAACTTATTCATGAGCTGTTTCTAAGTTTGATTCATTAGTTTTTCCTCTTTAAATGACCAGATTCATATGCATGCAAACACATAGAGCTAAAGTAACAATCTTCATGAGCAGTGACTAAAATAGAAAATAAGGGAACCATTGATTTCCATTTCTCAGAAATGATAAATTATAAATATCCAGGACTAAAATAAATTGTGTTTCAGGAAGCCATACTGTATCCTCAGGTAAAAGTATTTGTTCATTAGCCAAGTATCCACTGGAGGTTTGTGTGGGAATCATCGATCCAGCTCCACCGCTAGCCTTCTCCTCATTGTTTAATAATCGAAATCTGTATTTTGGAAGTATACTAAGGTCTGCTTCTGATGCACCTTCCTATATTCATTCAAAATGAAACAAATAGAACAATTAGAAGGTTCCCATGTTATTGTTCAGTCAGTTAAAAATATCTTTTTATTCATATATGTCCTGCAACAGCATCGAGAATAGCAATGATGCAGGGCAGACAACAACTGAGAGCAATGCCGATCAAGCATGCCAAAACAACACAGAAGATGGCAAAAAAAACATCAAATGCGAGAAAGATAACAGCCAACCTGTAAAGATTGAAAATAGATCATTGTTTTCATTATATCAACAAACTTCACAAATCTATCAAATAGAAAGAAAAAAAAGAGTAGCTGCCCATTCTGGTCATCTATAAATACCCTCAGTATCACAGCTCTTCATTTATTTGAGATATCAAATTGGTTTGTCAAATAGCAATTAATGAAATCAAGTTTGTTCTTTTAAGGACTGGTTGGGTTGTCACTAATGACCATACTGATGCAGTTATAATGGATGGCCAAAATTGGCCTTTGATCAAGAAATATTCTTTAATGAAAAAAATTCTCCCTGGTACTTTTGAAAGCTACGAATTTGAAAAAAATTCTAGGTTCAATAATATTTAATCATATGTTCAACTTTAAATAAAGGAATATAGGAAATCATCCGCTCAAGAAACGATGTGAACATCCAGCTCATAGAGATATCTTGAGAAAACAAACAATATAAACACCGAGATCAGAGAAGTCAGTAAAGTCTGACAAAAAATGTTCAAAACAGAAGTCGAACTCGGGTGCTATCCAATCGATTATGTTCAATACATGAATAACAAAAAAAATAAATAGTAACACCATTGTAAAATAATAGCAGTATCAAAGCCAAGTGTACCATGTGATCATCTATAGGGATGACCATCATTGCTGGAACAAGTATGATACCTCCATAGACACTAGAATACATAGCCGGATATGGTTGTTTCTCCACTGAACTCCATGTTTGATGAAGCTTTTCTAGTAAATGAAGAATTCAAAGCCAATGAAAAGTGTAAAACTTCAACTTATAGATTGTGTTAGGTAATTAAAGATGGTACAAAAAAGTGAGGCTTAGAAATCTCACCTCAGATGATGAAGAGAACACATGAACTTCAAAATTACTATCAGTTTCAATCTCTGGTACAACCAAAACAGATACAATAAGAACATTATACATTCATAATGACTCATGTTTCAACCAGAAATTGAACTTGTAAAAACCAATAAAGCTTCAAATTTTGAATAGGATAACAGAAGCTGAAAGAAACCCAACTCACCAGAGGATGCAGTGGTACTCCCCATGAAGTAAAGAAGAGAGTTAGAATCAGAAACTGTGTATACAACACTAATATTATTCTAACAAATCTTAGACCATACAAGGCATGGACCACATATCTGTTTTTTTTTAACTCAAACAATCAAAATCCCTAAATAATAAACTAAATCAATCTAAAAAATTACCAAAGCAAATAACAAGAAAATGCGATCATGACAAAAGCCCCAATAAAGAGCAAGAGGATCAAGTTGGAAAAGAGTCAAACCGTTTGGAACATGTAGCTATCAAGCTCGTCGACGGAATCATCAACCGCGATTGAATCTTCTATTTTGATTTATTCACCGAATCTGCAGAACCCTGAACAATATCAAAAATCAAGAACCCTAGAAATTGGGGAATATGACGCAAACCAGAATTTACGATAAAATTGAACTCTAACAACAATAGTCGCTGGGTCAAATCCAACTTCGCTTGAATGATAGTAACCATAGGTGAAGGAAAATGTTGAGAGAATAACAAAAAACGAAATCGCAAGATCTCAGATCGCAATAAGGTAATCAAAAGGAAGAAGAAACAAAAGGAAATTGGAAATTGAAACCGATGAAAGACCACTTCTCGTTGTGTAGTTAGAAACGATGAAAGAACAACAAAAACGGTGCGAGATTGCATGTGGGTCTTGGTCGATTCTGAGTGTGAGCATGATTTAGGGTGATTGTTGTTGATAGCGGCGGAGAAGAAAATAATACTAAGAAGACGAGAGAGTATGGAGATAAGAGAGAGATTTTTGAGTTAGAATGAAAAGAAAATGAAAAATGAAAAAATATAAAATCCCTTGGTGTAAAGCGCTACGTAAACCCACCCTTTAGGCAGCGCTTAGCGCTTTTACAAAGCGCTGCGTAAGCCCATCCTTTAACAGTGATTTTTAAAGCGCTTTCTAAAACAACCCTTAGACAGCGCTTCTTGAAACCACTTTACCCCTTTAGGCAGCGCTTTTTTAGAAAGCGCTGTCTAAGGTATATGTCAAAAATTCCGCGTTTTTTAAAAGGACTTTTACCAGCGCTTTTGGTAAGAAGCGTTGTCTAAGGTGTGCTGCCTAATCTTATGTTTGGCGTAGTGAAAATTGAAACAATTAGAAAGAAGAGTTTGAAATAACTCATATGATGAATTAGAATAAAGACTTATTTCTTTGACTATCTTGAAATTTGTATTGAATACAATTGAAAGGAGTTTCTACCTAAATAGTTGATCATTCAACATTGATTTAAAAGAGTAAAGTACATATCTCGACCCATTAGAAAATCTTCTGAAGAAACTTTCTAAATCAAATATTGAGAATCATTTAACTTAAAAAAAAAAAAGGTAGGAGTGTAGTTAATTAAATAAATAACTAAATATTTTTATTTAGTGATATTTATTATTCGTACACTTTCTTTAAAATAGATTATCATGTCATCAATCATTTTAAGTAACATGTTAAGATCAATCCTTATGAGGGATAAATTGTCTACAATTAATTTTCTAGATCGATAATTAAACTTGAAAATTGTCATCAAATAAGAAAAAAAGTTGTATGCTAGCTCTTGAAGAGCGTGTTCTTAAAGAGGTGCCACCTTTTCCATTCTCTAAGGTTGAAAGTATGCTTTGAAGTAGATTATCAATTTAAGTAACGTGTTATGATCAATTCTTGAGAGGGATAAATTTGTTAGCGCAACAATTAGGACAGGGTCGGGAGTATTATTAATTTTTGAGACATTTCATTTGTAGGAGACACATCACTTCTCCACCTAAAACTTTAAGGTGATAGGTGAGTGAATTCTTTCACATATATATATATATATATATATATATATATATATATATATATATATATATATATATATATATATATATATATATATATATATATATATATATATATATATATATATATATATATATATATATATATATATATATACTCAAGTCACCACATGTATATCCAATGTGGGACTATTATCCACACTCACACTTATATTTATTCTCAAATTGTCTATAATCAATTTTCTATATTAATAATTAAACTTGAAGATTGTTATCAAATAAAAAAACTTGTATGTTCTTGAAGAGGGTGTTCTTAAAGAGGCGAAACCTTATCCATTTTCTAAAGTTGAAAATATGCTAATAAAAATCTCTTAGATGATGCCTAGAAGTTTATTGTCTCATGGTGACTACTATAAATTTTAAGGGTTTGTTTGGTTCAAATGAGGGAGAGAGGATGAGAGAGATTTTAATGGAGTGAAGGGAAAGGGAGGAGAGGGAATTTTTGTAATTATATATATGTTTGGTTCAAACGGAGGGAGGAGAGAGGAGGAATTTCGTTTAAAAATATGTTTGATTCACGAGGGGTGAGGAGAGATTTTAAAATTAATTTACAATTTTATCCTTGTAATTTTATATAAGTGATATGATATTCAAAGGTGAAAATTTCATAAATATTTTTTTTGGAAATAATAATTTTATAATTGAGTGATTAAAAAGTCATAACTTATCACATAACATAAAAAATTGAGTACACTTAATTCGTACTATAACTCTCGACACAAAATAAACTAGATAACAACTTTTGAATACATGAAATAAATTAAATAAAAAATAAAAAATAATTTGAAAATGAAAAATAATTATAATAAGTTGATGGAAGCAATAGAGAAAAATCATAAAAATAAAAGCAGAAAAATGAACGAAAATAATAATTTTAAAATAATAAAATAAAACTGAAGATATTTTAGTAAATATATTAATTTAATTAATATTAAAATTCAGATTCTCTCCTCTCTCCTCCGAATCCCCCCGATTTGAGGAATGCAAAAAGTGTCATTTGAAGGAATTTTGCTTCCCTCCCCTTCTAAAAATTGAACCAAACACACTTCATTATAAATATTCTCTTTCCTCCCTTCCTCTTGCTCAACTCGAACCAAAGACACCCTAAGCTTCAAAAAAAACATAATAACATGGAATTGTTCAATATAATCAAACATCTTAAAATTTCTTGCCAACAAAAATCAAAGCATAATAGTTTTGAAGTTTTGAAAGTCTTTTTTCAACGTAAACTAACATAGAGAATGTTTTGTAAGTCCCTACATATGCAAAATTGGCAGTGGTAAGTTGTAGGTACAAAGTCTTTTTGAAAAACAATTGTTTCATATATTTTTAATCATTTTGTCATGAATTTTCACATGAATAATATGGAAAAAAAAACTTTTTTAGAATGGCTAAACATGTTGAGAACTACTGAACATAATATTACGAATGAAAAGGGAAGTTCACATTGATGATTAACCAATGAAAATTCAAAAATAATTACAACAATACGAACAACTATATGAATAAAGATAACGACAAAGAATATTCCATGCCTAAACTTGATACTCATGGAGTGAAGCTTTGGGAAGGTATGGGATAAGAGGATAATATATTTCACTACAATAGAACTGACCATTGGAAGGAAGAATTACTAAATCACCTATAAGAGAAAACTAAAGGAAATGAGACTTTTACATCAGATATTTTTTTATATAGAAATTAGTGTGTACTTCTAAATCATAGGTAATAGATATTGGGTGTGATTCTATTATTTGAACAAATGTGTATGAACTGAAAAGAATTAGGTAATTGGCGAAGGATTAAGTTAATTTCATTGTTGGAAATGGAGAAAAGGTATTTTTTTTTCTCTATTTCTAACAATAATATTAACTTATGAATTGACTTTACTTAATGGTTTTATTATTTAATTAGACTTTTATTTTATGCATGCGGTTAGTAGAATTTTTATTTTCATTTTTTTTTGGATAAGTTTGATTTTTCATTTATAGTAAAGAATAAACATATTATTTATATAAATTATATTTTTATGCTAGTTCAAAAATATGTAATAGACTTTATGTCTTTGATCTCAAAACTGAAGTATACAACATTAATGTGAATCAAACAAATTTAATTCAAATTATCTTTAGAATTTCCATTCAGGCCACATAAATGAGAAAAAATATTTTTAAAATCCATAAAAAAAAATTGGTTTTTGTACTCTTTTAGTTATGAATCATTTGAGAACTAGTACAAAAAAACACATTTAACCTCGGTTACACAAACAAGGTAATGAAGGGCGTCATGAAAACTTGCCACATTATCCCTCGATTTTGGAATAACCGAGGGGATAGTGTTCTTCACATGGTCGAGACTTCCTTGCCCAAAGAACCTGATCAGGACTTCTACTCAATTTACATGATCAAGACTTCCTTGCCCAAACCAACTGTTCAGGACTTCTACTCAAGTCCTCAAACAAAAGACTTCCTTGCCTAAGCCTCAGTTCAGGACTTCTTGCTCAATCAAACTGAAAAAGACTTTAGCTCAAGCATGATTGCTTGAGACTCCATATTCTCTTATCAAGAGAATATGTTGTTAACCTTTGTGTTAAATTGTGTGCTTCCTGTTTAAGCAGATTCACAAAGGTTTAACACATAGAGCATGATATAAGTTGAGTAGCTCCCAAGTGTATAAGAATGGATTCATTATTCTTTTTCTTCTTCTTCTTCTTCTACATAGATGGTCTTCATTTGTCGTGCCTTGTTGTTCTGTTGATCTGCTGATCATATTCACATGTTCTTTCTTTTGACTCTCCTAGTCATATGTGAATATGTCTTGCTCTTCTCTCTTAACACACAATAACTCTTTCTGGTTGGATTTCTTCTTCTTTTGTGTGTTACTCTAAATTGTGTTCTCTGTTTGACAGAGTTTATCTCTCAACACCAAAGGTGTGTTCTCGTATCACATTCTTGTGTATATAGTCTTACACACGCATGCCTTCTTTTCAATTTTCTTATTCATTTATAAAATCTAAAAATAGATTCGTTGAAGATTAAAAACCACTTACAGTACAAGTAGTCGTTGAAGGTTGATACTCCCAAAGTACAAGTAGAAGTTGGAAGTCTTTAGATAGATACGTAAAGTGAAGTCTAAGCACATCTAGCATAAAGACGTTGAGAAGAGCAGAGTATAGTTAGCAGAACAGCTGAAGAGAGGGGATCCTGACAACGTTACTTTCTTAAATAGACATAAAGTACTAGTACATTATCACGAGATCCTCTTTAGACAACTTCTGATTGGAAACTTCTTGTAGACGTTTGTTGAAGCTTGAGTATAGTTATTGTTATCTTCTATACTTAACTTTCTAAATCAGAGGCTTCTTATTGAATTAGTTAAAGCTTGATCAGAAGTTAAAGTATGTCTTCACAGCCTGGTTAAAGTGAGAGTACATAGTCTTTGAGTTCATAAACTCTAAGTTTTCCTCTATCAAAGTCTTGATCAGAACTAGTCTGGATGAATGCCTTTTGGCGTTTTTTACTTGATGTAGACATTAATCCTTTGAAGCATAGATTTTAGAACCTTTGATGAAGCTTATTCAAAATTTGCAGAGTCATTTTCTACGATAGTGTTTACTTTATTCAAATGACTCCAATCTTTAGATATTGTTGGCCTTTAGATTTCCAAATAAGCTTTAGCACAGCATCTGAGGGACTTGAGTCTTACTTCTCTAGAGCATGAAAGCTTGGTTCTGATCCTTCTGATTTAGAACAGCTTTGCATCTCTCTTGATGATTCTTAAAGGAGTTTATCTTGATTTATATCAAGGTTAAAGTCTTTCTATTCTAAACACTTGAACAAACATTAGTAAAACCTTGTTGTTCTCTAAATACATTGTTATCATCAAAACCTTTTAAGGGTCTAAACAAATCTTGTTCCAGTAATCTCCCCATTTTTTATGATGACAAACACATGTATTTAAGAATAGTGATTAATGATTTAATTAACAGAGTCTAACACCAAAGTCTGAGGGTTGTAAGCTCCCCCTGAATTAAAAAGTCCATTAAGGCGAGGTCTTGAAGCTTTCTGTAAGTCTTATAGTTCATTAAGGTAAGGTTTGTATTTTCCTTAATTCCTTATCTATGTTAATTTAATCTTATAACTTCATTAATACAATTTAAAATCAGGGTTTGAGGTTTGTAAATGTCGTTACGCAGAAAATCACAGAGTCGCCATCCAACATTATTTATCCCAAAGGGAGGGGAAAACATCGAGAAAACCCCTAAGGATAGACAAGGTAGTCTCGCAACCAAACTCGAGTATGGAAGTCAGTTATGTAAGGGAGAGGTATTAGCACCCCTCACATCCTTGTACTCAATGGGGTCCACTTTGTTTGTTTGTTTCTAAGGGTGTTGTTAATTAAGGGTTTACTTGCTAAGAAGGGGAAAAGAAAATTTTAAATAAGTGAGCTCGCCAGGATTTCCTGAACCATGTGCTTACGAATCCTCTTAGTGCAATGAAGATATCAGAGCTTCGTAGTTCGTCTAGAAAATTTTTATTTGTTTGTGATTTTTAGTAGGCGATGTTACTTTCGCATCCAGCAAGCAGTTAGGGCTTATCGCTCGTTGTGTGGAGTCTTACTCGTTGCCTATTTGCGATAGAAAGGAAACACATGCCTTTATGAAAAGGTTTGAAGAAAATCCCTACAACAAAAAGAGTTTAAATTTGTTGAAGTGTTTTGTTGGGGATAGTAGTAAATGACTCCCAATGCAGGGGCACTTAGCTATTTCTCCACCTTAGGTTTTAAATTGTTTGTGACTTGAATTGCACTAAAGTCAATGAATGGAAAGAGAACAAGGTTAGGAATACACCGCCTCATTCTTTTCCATTACTTAAGGCTCAATAACGCACGATTCTCATCTCATTTATTAACTATTTTTGTATTTGACTGTGTTGTACCCCAAAATTTGCCCTCATATATTTGCGAATGCCACTTTATTACGAATAAAAGTAATGGCGCATTTGGTAAGAGTGTAAGGCTTGCAGGTACAAAGTCTCGGGTTTGGATCCCACCTTCCTCGCATTTTTCTCATTTGTTTTTGTTTTTTTTTTAGCTTTATTTTCTTTTTTGTTAATTGCATAAAATCACCAAAAAAAAATAAGTTTTTTTAATCGTTTAATTTTAATTTCCGTATTATTTAATTATGCATTTTTTAAAAATAGTCAAATTTTCATTTTTATGCACTTTTTAGCCAAAAATCATAAAAAAAAAAAAGTTTTTTTAAGCATTTAATTATTATTTTCGTATTTATTTATTATGCATTTTTAAAATATTATTTTTTTCATTAAAATCTTTATTTTAGGTAAAAAAAATAGTCAAAAATCCAAAAAATAAATGAAATCCTTTCGAATCAATTTCTTTTCCAATCAAATTTTACACAAACTCACTGAAGGTTGAGAAAAACACAAGAAAGGGGGGGTTTGAATTGTGTTCTTTCAAATTTTATTTCCCTTTCTATAAATCTTTTCTTTCTTCTAGTATCTCATTTTCTATATATGCTTAGATCATTGTTGCGGAAGCATGTTTGAGATAACACGACATAACCAATGAGATATACATTCAATTTAACTTCTTAATTCCATCAGAAAATAGCCCAAACGAAGCCAAGAAGAAGGATTGCAAGGCTGCCTATTGCATTCAGACGGCGGTTGATTCTGCAAATTTCGAAAGAATCTCATGCTGAATCGGCGAAGGAGGCATGGGATATTCTTGTCAAATATTATGAAGGAGGTGAGAAAGTTAAGGTTGTCAAATTGCAGACCTTGCATCGATAATACGAATTGTTATCAATGGGAGAAGACGAAAAGGCAGAGTATGTGTCGAAGGTGCAGAAACTCGTCCATCTCATGAAGGGTTATGTTGAAACCCTAATTGATAAGATGATAGTTAAGAAGGTAATGTGTATGTTGACCTCTCACTTTGATCACGTTATCGTAGATATTTAAGAATCCAATCAACTTGAAACCCTAAATTGAAAGATTTGGTTGGTTCGTTGGAAGCGCGTGAGATTAGGATTGTCAAAAGGAAAGGAGTTCAAGATTCGATACAAGCTTTGCAGGCTCAGTCATGGAAAAAGAATGGTGGTTCCAACAAATTCAAAGGCAAATTCGACAAGAATCAGAGCGAGAAGCCTTGGTCGAACCCTCACAAGCAACAGGTCGAAGATAAGGCTTCTGAATCCTCAAAAGGGGGAGGAGGGAACTATCGAAAGGAAAAAGAAGAGAAAAAAGGTAAAGGTGTGCAGTTCTATCACTATGAGAAGTGGGGTCACTTGTCTAAAAACTGTTGGTACAGAAAAGACAATGGATCAACAAAAGGCAAAGACGAAGGAGCGACCTTTGCGCACCAAGATTCAGATGATTCTGAAGGTATGGTGGTTATGGCTGCAGTTGCAGATAACCACGTCGAATCCAATATCTGGTTTGGTATAACTGATGAAGTCGAAGTTAAAGGAATTGTTGAGAATCCAGTCGAAGTCAAAGTAGAATCAGACAAGCCATTTGTGAGCTCTGACTTCAAAGAAGCAACTACTGAAGTCAAAGTTGATACAATTGTCGAAACTCTTATCTAAGTCGAAGCAATTGCCAACATTCCTGACACAGTCGAAGTCGAAGAAGGTGTGACTGCTACAAACCAAAGACCTCAAAGAGCTCGAATTCTTCCAGCAAGACTTCAAAACTATGAAGTGGTACGTGAAGATGAAGTCACACCAGATGGAGAATTAGTTCATTTTGCTTTACTTGCAGGTGCTGAACCAATCAACTATAGCGAGGCTCTAAAGATTCAATAGTGGAAGTCAGCTATGGTCAAAGAGTTATAGGCAATCAAAAGAAACAACACATGGAAGTTAGTCGAATTTCCGGAACATAAAAAAGCTATCAACGTAAAGTGGGTGTTCAAATTGAAACACAATGCTGATGGGTCAATAGCAAGACATAAAGCAAGTTTAGTAGCTCGAGGTTTCTTCAACGAGCAGGACTCGACTACTATGAAGTATTTGCTTCAGTAGCAAGACTGGATACTGTTCGACTAGTAGTAGCATTGGCATGCAGTCGAGGCTGGTCGATATTTCATTTAAATATGAAATCAGCATTTCTGAATGGTCCTTTAGACGAAGAGGTCTATGTCACACAACCTCCAGGGTTTGTGATTCAAAAGGAAGCGAGTAAAGTATGTAAGTTGCACAAAGCCTACTTAGGGCATGGAACAAGAAGATCGACTCATACTTAGTCGAATTGGGATTTGTAAAATGCAAATCTGAGTATGGAGTCTATGTTCAGGTTGTAGCACAAGACATAACAATCATCTGCTTATATGTTGATGACTTGCTGGTAACTAGAAGTAGCTTGGAGAACTTGTCGAAGTTCAAAGAGCTGATGATGAAGGAATTTGAAATGTCAGATCTGGGAAAATTGTCTAATTTCCTAGGCATGGAATTTCAAATGTCGAAGCAAGGTATGGTGCTGCATCAAAGGAAGTATGTCAAAGAGATACTCAAGAGATTCAGAATGGAAGATTCAAATCCTGCATTCTCACCTGCCGAACCAAATGTGAAGTTGGAGAAGAATGGAGAGGAGGACAACGTCGATGTAACTTTGTTCAAGCAAATTGTGGGATCTTTGTGATATGTGTGCAACAGTCGATCTGATATAGTTTTTGTTGTCGGATTAGTAAGCAGATACATGAGTGAACCAAGAGTGTCGCACATGAAGGTTGCTCGAAGAATTCTAAGATACTTAAAAGGATCGATAGAGTATGGAATTCTATTTCGACGAGATTCTGAAGGCAAAGAAGCAACAATTACTTGTTTTTCAGATGTTGATTGGTGTGGAGATAAGGAAGATCGAAGAAGCACAACTGTATATTTCTTTCAAGTATTTGGTGCTCCAATTTCATGGTGTTCGAAGAAACAACCTATGGTGGCATTATTATTGTGTGAAGCTGAATATATAGCAGAATCCTATGCTGCATGTCAAGCAATTTGGATCAGATCAGTACTTGAAGAAATAGATGTTGAAGTAAAGAAACCTCTTGTGTTGCAAATCGACAACAAATCAACCATAAATCTGGCGAAGAATCCAGTTCTTCATGGAAGGATTAAGCATATCGAAGCTAGGTTCCACTTCCTGAGAGAAAAAGTAAATCGAGGTGAACTTGAAGTTAGGCATTGCTCGAGTGAAGCACAGTTGGCCGACATTTTCACCAAGGATTAAAGATCGACAGATTCCTAAATTTGAGAAAGAAAATAGGAATAGTTTAGATTGACTATTTTTAGAGTTGTTCGACAACTTGGATTATAGGGAGTATGTTGAGATATTATTGGGATTTGTTGAGATATTGTTGAGATTGATATTATTAATATAATATCAAATCTAATCTAATAATATCAAATATAATCCAAGTTGTGTAAGTTCAAGCTCAATCCGGGTTGTATATAAATAGTCATAGTTTGTATCATTATATGTACAATTCAATTCATTAATATAATCCTTATTTCCTTAATCTCTATTCTCTCCTCACTAAAAGTGTCTCACGCACTAACACATACATCGTGGCTCACTCTATTACATGTTCACTAACCTATTATCCAGTCATGGTACTCCAGTTATCAACTAGTTCCTCTGGTCAACTCTAAGCTTCAAGTTAACATCATGATCATATAGTAAAAGATTAAGTTGCTATCCTATGCGAGTTTGTTCCTCTGAAAAGTAACAATAAAGCTTTTTCTAGGAAAGATTAATGTAGTTGGTTTCGTTCTCAATATTCAAATTTGAGACATCTAAGTAATAGTACATAAAATACATTGGTACAAGCTTTATGTAACAAAAGATACAATGTCATGTCCGACAAGTCCTATTATGAGGACAAAATACCTATAATAGTTTGCTACAATAGAACAAGATCACTACAACTAGTTTATCAAAAGATCAAAATCATCCAACAGCCAACAAAAAAGAGGTTATGTAAAGACTTAACTTCTTACTTTTTTTATACATTACATTAAATCACACTGAACAACATTAAATAACTTTGTGAATGCAATTTTGAGAATCAACTTAAAAAAAGAAAATAACTTACAACGAGAGAACACCTAGAGAAGAAGTTCCATTAAAAGAAAGTAAGAAACAATCAAATGAATTCATTTTATATGTTTTTTGTTGAAAGATTCACATACTTGCATTTGTGCTTAGAATTGTTTACATCCTTTGGTGAGTGATATTTTTAAATACTCTATCAATTATCTGTTTATTTGAATGTAATTTTTCAAAGACATAAGTGTTAGTCATATTTTTTGAGACAAAAAAGAGATTCAGCTTAAATCAATTATTTATGCTTGAAATTTAAAATATTAGTTAATCGGACCAAGAAATATCTTATTGGTATTGTATTATAGTTAATTATAGTAAAAATATCTTTGTGTGATGGGACTGGACATTGCTCAATGTTAAGGGGTGAACTAAGACAAACTATGTGTGTTTAATTAGTATTTCCGATTGACCTGGAATTCATTTGAATCTAATCGAAAAAGTTTAACTCGTACATGTTGAAGTATGTCTTAAAACCTTTGTTGATGAAGAGAAAGAAAACATATTTTGAAATTGTCAAAAATCATAAAACTGAAAAGTAATCTAGTTCAAGCGAGTTACGGGTATCGGATTCGGTCAGTTCGGTTCATTGATCCATTCATTAATATTAGAATATTTTATATTAATTTTGAGATATATAAATTAATATAAAAAGATATTATGACATATTTATAATATTCTAAAAGATATTATAAAATATAAATTTATGATATTCTAAAAGATATTATAAGATATATATTTACAATAGTCTAGATATTATGAGATATTTATAATATTTGAGAGGTTGGGAAACACTTTGGTAGAAAATAGGGTTTGTTCTTTAGGAACTGTGAAGGCTATTTTCTTGTAACTCATCTGTACTCTCTTGTAACTATTTTCTGAGTATAGTGAATTGAAGAGTTGCTCTCTCTCCCAGAATAGATCGTTTGATCGAAGTGAGTAAACAAATATTCGTCTTTTTCTCACCTTATTTTGTTATATTATCTATGTACAGGGTTGGCCCTGAGCAGGCCCAAAAATAAGAGGGGCCTCAAATTTTTTTTGATATGGGTTTTATGAATTATACTTTAAAATCATTATATATATATCTGGTTTTGAAAACTAACTGTGTGATGTATTTATGGCGTTGCAGCAATTGCAATGTTCGATGTTGTTCAAGTTGCGGGTTCGATACTTGCAGTTCTGTTTTTATTATATATATATAATATTAAACTTTCTCCTGTCAAAAAAAATAATATTAAAGGCCTTTAATATCAATTTTAAATAATAGTTGTCTTTTGTAATCAAATGTTTAAAAGTTTATTATATAATTAAATTATAAGAAACACTATCATATAATTATTAGTGATTGGATTTTGTTTATAAAAAAAAATATTTGTTAAATTTTATTTTATATTAATATATTTAAAAAATTGGATATTAGTATTATTTTAATTAATTCTTATAAATATATGGATAATAAATTAAATTAATAAGTTTAAAACATCTTGATTTAAGATAGTCTAACCTAACACAATAATTTTTATTAATCTTTAATTAATTCAACTCTTTTCATACTACATCAATTGCAATAAATTTTGACGGCTTACCAAAGTGTCACAAAACAACTAAAAAAATTATTTTTATGTAATTATTACTTACGACTTCCACTCTCCTAATATCGAAAAAAGAAGAAAGCGGTAAACAAACTTAATTCAAATGACGTTTTTTTATAAAAAGATACATTATTAAATTTATTTTATAATAAATATATTAAAAAAATTAGTAACATTATTATTATTTATAACTAAATCTTTTAATTAATTGTTCAATTTTTAAGGGTCCATTTTTTATATTTGCCCGGAGTCTCCAAAAAGTCAGGACTGACCCTGTCTATGTACGAATTATTATTGCTGTAAACCATTTATTTTGGTTGCTACTATTCTTTGTCTCACAAATTGATATTAAATTTTGTCGTAATTCACAACAGTACAAGTGCCGAGGGCCGCGTCCAGATGCATATGGATGCCACACATGTCATGTTTAGAATCCTAAAGTTACATCCAGATGCTCCCACTTTTCACATAAGTTGCGTTCAAACACTAAAAATGCATTGATACATGTGTAATTAAGAAAAAGGACGAGTTTTTGGAAGCGGGTCGCAAATATAGAGATTTTACAATGCGATATCAAAAGATACACTTTTCTAGATCATGCTTCATCTCCTAGTTCATGTGTTAGTTACAACTTCTTGAATTATTTATCATAGATAATGAATATCTAATTTCTCCATTGTTAAAAATGCGTTTCTAATATGGTATTTCTTTGTATTCGAAATTAAAATTTTCAATTGGATCAATATTATCATCATTATACCCCTTATCTAATATAAGTGTGCAATATTTTTATTGATTAATCATCTTTAAATTTATCTATGGTTCTTAGTTTAGAACTGACGTTCATTCTTTTGAATGATTTTATTTAGATATTCTTGTACTTTGCCACCGGCCTAGGGATCAATTGTTTTAGGCGATTATATTTGTGTTAGTCTAATTATTTAGTTTTATTAAAAATTCACTAGGGATTATAGTAAAAATAAAGGCGTGTTCACTAAGATATTATGATAAACCATCTAGAGAATCGGTAACTAAGTAGGATAATAACTTCATTGGCATGTGTAATTTAAAGTATTAATAGAAACCCGAGTCAACCTCATCCATAGCGTCTTTAATCATCAACGTCTGATAAGAAAGACTTCGAAACTAAAATATAAAGACTTGTTAATGATCCTCCTTCACTCGTTTAAACTTAAATATAATATGATCAGGATGATCAACCAGTCAACATAATCCATGTAACACCCCAATTCTACCCACGAAATTTAAATAAAATCAGAGTTTAAAAATTTCTCGACTCACAAATGAGGCGTCACATATTCACTTCAACAATAAATCACTTCATCGCATTTAGCGGATACATAGCACTTTCTAAAACAGAATAACTTCTTTTATTAATAAAACAGCGGAGTCATGATTCTTAATTTTAGAATCAAGTAACATTTTAATCACATAAACAAC
Source organism: Vicia villosa (assembly GCF_029867415.1). Lineage (NCBI taxonomy): Eukaryota > Viridiplantae > Streptophyta > Magnoliopsida > Fabales > Fabaceae > Vicia > Vicia villosa. The sequence goes on from NC_081181.1 coordinate 175,478,164, forward strand.
ATCATATCAATAAAGCAACTTCACTTAACATATCATCCCAATAAACCAGGATAATCACAATAAACAACAACACCATAAACATTATAAATCGTCCCCCCCGAGTGCTACGTATCAGAGCGACAACCGACTCGATTAACGGCAACTAAATCTTCATACTCGAACACCTGCACGTTACCAATATAAAGGCAACGGCGAACAAGAGAAAAGGGTGAGATATCAAATCATATAAGTGAGCGCATGATGAATTGTATATTAGGATTCATGCATATATAGTTATCACATCGCAAGTATTAATATTGCCATACTCCTCATACCTTCACTAACTCACAAATCTCACACACTTTTCATCTTACTACAAGTCACAACACGTCATATTATATATCTCATTCATTTACTTTGCAAGCCAATTCACGATACATCACATGTAGGAATCACAATTCTAGTCCTAAAACACCACCGCATATAAGTCATACATATAGTCACAAAACATTACATATAAGTCATGCATCTAGTCACAAAACATCACGTATAATTCACTTAAGACATGTTCAGTTAAGCGCATTCCCATGTATTAATATCCTTATACTATTCACAAAATCATCAATTTACATTTTCACATACATCCATCATTTAACAAGTCACGAAATACAATCACGACATAGGTATAAAACGTCACAACTATAAATCACACATGACACATGGGACATGACTCATGTATATGCATGTGGTACCAATCGGAGCTTCAGCCCCCATCACCAATTGCCCGAATCTGAGGCACAAGGCATAAGCCTTCGTCACTAATTTGCCAATCCAGGCCGTCACAAAGTATGCATATGAAATGTGACTCGACAAACAAGACAACATGGCATACTCATCACAATCACATATCGTCACGAGGCATAAGCCTATATCACAATCAATTACCATTATACAAGGTAATTCACGTCACCATAATATTTCACCTTCACTTAGTCACAAAATTATCGTCACGAATATATATACAAAATCACGTATTACCAATCATCACAAACATCCTTATGTTCCGACACATCACGACAAACATATAATTTTAAACATTAACAAAATCATCACAACATCATCATGTTTCAGTATATCACAACAAATCAACACATTGAGTCAATTCACATCAGTCTCATAATTCTCTATAAATTAGTCATTTAATCAACTCACTAACACACTGTCAACTAATCAAAATCATCCGCCTAATATTCTCTAACTAATTATATACATCCTACGTCACTACCGGTTATCTAAGTTCCGGTTAAATCCTTAATATTCACGACTTTACGAATTTTCGGGTTACACTTCCAAGTCACCAAAAACACAACTCAACCGGTTAATTCGGATACAATTCTATTCTTTACCGGTTATTCAATTCATTCGGTTAAACACTCAAGATCGTAATTTACCGATAAACCGAATAGTTAATCAAAGTTCAAGTTTATTCCAATTAAATAGGCTCATTGAAAATTAGTTCAACCATTAATTTAATCGACCGACTAATATCACAATTTCGATAAAATAACACCACCACGTTAATATACTAATTAAACTTAGCTACCACATAAATTTTCATCAAATTCCGGATAACTAATTATACCGCTTAATGCGGCTATTTTGATCAAACGGGACTTATTTGTATTTCATTATATTTTATAACCACCACTGTCTCATAATCTCACTATGTTCATTTATATATATTATTATATATGTTATGAATTTTTAGATCGATACAAAAAAAAAATTATGAAATCCTTCTGGGATTCAATAATATTATAGATGCGGCCTTTTAAAGATTATCGAACTTTGAATTCTTCTGAAATTCATCAATTATTGATAAACACAATACTCGATTAAACTCAATCTTTGAATAATAATTTGGAGATAGTTTAATAATAATAATATTTAGTTCTACAAATATCACATATCACAAATTATTTCCATAAACAACAGTCAAGAAAAATTATTCTTTGTGCAATCCTTCAGGGATGCTTGAATATTAAATTAACACTTTTATGTGTTAAAATTCAATTTCGGACAAACATATAGAAATGCTTTAATGTTAAATTCTTCTGGAATTTAACAAGAATTATCAAAGAAATCTAATATTATTGTACAAGGTAAATAAATTTCTCTATAAAATATATAAAAAATAAACATATTTATATGAAGAAAAAAAATAGTAACAAAATCATGAATTATATTATATTGGTTCAAATATATTAAGATTAGAAAGTAACGTAGAACCTGACTATATCATGACTCGCGTTGTAGAGTATCGTGCTGATAACGTGTTATGAAATTCACCAAATCAATATAGAGATGAATGATACATGAAGGAGAGAAAGAGAAGAAAGAAAGCAATATTGTATTATCATCTTCCAATTGCTCCAATATAATACATTAAGATGAGTCACGAAAGAATATTGGAAAAATATAATTAATATGAATCTCAATTTTGAGGATATAATTTGAGAAAATAATCAAATACTTGATTGCAGCCCAGTAGGCTGATTATCACTTGATAAATTAATTTTCCCAATATTAGGGGGAGGGAATAAGTAGCTGAAATCATGAACAAGAAGTTCAAATGAACAGCTAAAACCATGAACAAGAAGTTCAAATGAACAATTTAAAATAAATTGCTGTCTTGATCCTCGTACAAATCAATTTGAACCAGAAGTTCAAAATATAATTCATTTGCAAAGTATATAAAATAAATTATCAGCTGATAATACTCCACTCAAAGTGTATTCTCCTATTGGATAATATAATATTGCAGCTGAGTTGTTGTTGCGCCTGAAGCGTGGTATGAAAGTCGGTTCTAATGTTAAAAGTCCTCTACTAAGAAAAGAAAATAAAGATGACCCAAGTGAGGATATGAAAATGCTAAGAGCACTTTGATCTAATTTAATTTTCAGTTCCAGAAGAACAAATCAAGTACTTGAAATATGAAATAAAGAGATCTCGATAAATTATGTCATGGATGAAATGGAATGGAACCGAAATTGAGATAACCAAATAAAGTCAATATTGACAATATCTTTGTATACAATATAGCGCTAAAAGTGATCAACGATAACGAGGATCATGAGTCAAAGTCTATTAAAAATTGTAGACTAAGTGAGAATTGGCCAAAATAAATATATTCAATTGAATAAAAATTAAACTCACTTTACAAGGGACTCACTTTTGGACCTGTAGTCCGAACACCTCATGGTGTGAAACTAATTGGATATAAATGAGTTTTGTGAAAAAGAAAATAAGAATGATATAAAATTTTATTTATTGCTCAATGATTTTCACAAAGACCTAAGATTGGTTTTGATAAAACATATTCACCTGTAGTGGATTCAATTGATTTTGGATAATTAATTAGCCTTGTAACACATGAAGGGCTTAATTTGAACATGATGGATGTAATGACATCTTATTTATATGGTTCACTTGATAGTGACATTTACATGAAACTCCCTGAAAGGTTCAATATACCAGAGGCACGTAATTTTGGATCTCGAGAAAACTACTCCATCAAATTGAACAAGTTTCTCTATGGGTTGAAACAATCTGGACGCATGTGGTATAATCACCACAATGAATATTTACTAAAGGATGGATATGAAAATAACTCAATATGTCCTTGTATTTTCATAAAATAATGTGGAAAAGTATTTGCAATAATAGTTGTCTATGTGGATGACATAAATACTATTGGAACTCCTAAAGAGCTTCCAAAAGCTAAAAATTTCTTAAATAAAGAGTTTGAGATGAAGGACCTAGAAAAGACAAAATATGTCTAGATTTGCAAATTGAGCATTCGGACCAAAGAATATTTGTACATCAAGAAGGCTATATAGGAAAGTGTTGAAATGATTCTATATGGACAAATATCATCTATTGTCTACTCTAATGGTTGTTAGATCATTAGATGTAGAGAAAGATCCTTTCAGACCTCAAGAAAATGATTACAAAAATTGTTTGGTCCTTAAGTACCATATCTTAGTGCAATTGGAGCACTAATGTATCTTGCTAATTATACACGTCTCGATATATCGTTTGTGGTCAATCTATTACGAAGATACAATTATTCGCCTACATGAAGACATTTGAACGGAGTCAAACATATACTTCGTTATCTTAGAGATGCTGGTTACTTGTCAGATTCTCACAAGGGTAGATCTGAAAGAGGTTATTTGTTTACATGTGATGGTACAACCATTTCATGGAGATCTATGAAACAACTCATGGCAACAACTTCATCAAATCCTGCATAACTATTAGCACTCCATGAAATCACTTCCAAGAAGAAATTTTAAGCAACTACTACAAATAATATCGTCTCACATGTAAATGTCTGCATGAGGGGGAGAAATACATATGTTTTGCACTCTTTTTCCCTTCACCATGGTTTTGTCCCACTGGGTTTTCCTGGTAAGGTTTTTAACGAGGCAATTCACATTTAAAGGATATTGTACTCTTTTTCCTTCACTAGAATTTTTCCCACTGGGTTTTCTCTAGTAAGGTTTTAACGAGGCATATCCTCAATGAACATCCAAGGGGGAGTGTTATGAATAATAGTAATGGATGTTCATTTTCCCCAATCTTTCTATATTCCTTAACTCCTATGATTTAAGTTCCTAACCTTTGTGTATTCCTTGAGTTAATGGTTGTCATTGGTCATGTACTATAAATATGGATCATATTGCAATGTAAATGGTACTTTTGGAAGATGATAATACAATATTGCTTTCTTTCTTCTCTTTCTCTCCTTCATGTATCATTCATCTCTATATTGATTTGGTGAATTTCATAACAATATATATGTTCTCACTATGTTTATTATATATATTATTATATATACATATTATATGTTAATTATGATTAGTACTGAGAAAACAAAACCGTATAAAACCGCCAGAGAAAAGAAAACATATATTATATACTGTAAGTGAATAACCACTTTCTACTATCAATGGTAACATGATACCATAAATGCATCATTCTATTTAAATAATTTTCACGGTACTGTATAGTGAGGAGTTAACAAGTATACACCATCAAGCCAAATACCTTCCATCAGACTACATTCCTTCTTATTTTTCACACGCAGAACAACAACAGTGATTCATATAAAACAGTATTTCATGGATTTCCAATTTCCAGCAACAATTTAACACAGCAAATGCAATAAATCTATACACCCAATTTTCCCACATACAATTATTCATGAGCTTCATTATAGGAAGAGAACCCCACCCTTACCTTATCAATATGGAAGCAACTCAATGGGTCTCTATTTGTATCTTCAATTTGGCATCATGGATGAAAATTTCCAAGCTTCTTCTTCTTCATTGCTTGCCTCTTTCTCCTCTATTCTTGTTTCCTCCCAAATGACAACACTACTCTTTCTCATCTCTAAAACCCTAATATAAAACCAATTGGGCTTAGTGTTTAAGTCTCCTCTTTATTATTCTCCACAACTAATTAGGCCCAATAAGTTACATAACTCAAATTAAATCAAAATATCACTTTTATTAATATTCCAACAATATAATAAATTCCAACTTCTAAATAATATTATTCTTAATATTATTATTCGACCGTCCGACTAAAATCCAACTTTTAACTTAATAAATTCAAATATGCTTCTTAAAATAATATTAAGTATATTTGATTAAATATGCTTCTTAATATGCTCCAACAAATATGCTTCTTGATTAAATATCAATCCGCTATCCTGAACTAATACCGGCTAAATCGTCTCAAAATACGAAAACTTCACTAAACACTCTGAACGTCTAGATTAAGCGAATAATCAAATTTCCGGACGTTACAATCCAAGTGAAGAATTTTTGTCAATTTTGACTTGTAAGATTTTACTTGTTGAGATTACTGTCATTGAAGACGAATTTTCTAGTAATGATATAACGTAATTAGTGTATTATTGTTGCTCAATGTTATTGATATTTTCTTTAACAAGTTAACTAAATGATTGCTTCTTTGAACAATGAGTTATAGTGCTTGCATAAAGTTTCCTCTTAATTTTACAAATCTTACAAACATAACATCACACTTTGTCCTCTTACACAGTAACAATGTTACTCCCTTTGTTATACAAAAGTACAATCTATCATGCACCATATTACTCCCCACTTTACCCTTTCAGCTGAAAATTATACAAGTGCCTAGTGATTCAACTTTTCCACTTGATAGGCCAAATCAATGCCACTTTCATGTCAAGCTATATATAAAGCACAAAGCTAGTAATATAAAGCATAGAGCTTATACTAAATATATTGAGTTCAAAATCTCTATATATTGAACATAACTTTCCCTTATTTTAAGATCATAAATTTCATGTTGGTAAAGAAGTAGCACACAAAAAAATGAAGAGTAGTTTGCTAGGGTTTATGGCAATCTTGGAAAAACATAAACCTTATGTTTCCATGATCTTTATTCAATTCATATATGCTGGAATGGCTCTTCTTTCAAAGGCAGCAATTTCCAAAGGAATGAGTCCTTATGTGTTTGTTGTTTATAGACAAATCTTTGCATCACTTGCTTTATTTCCATTTGCTTATTTTGACAGGTTCACAACATTTCTTTTATATTCATGTTCTTGATTTTATTTACTCATAAAATATTACTATAAGAGTATGCTTAACAAATCTATTTGCATCTTAATTTTGAATATTTGCAGTAAGCATGGTGCTCCATTATCATGCAACTTGTTGTGCAAATTGTTTCTAGTTTCATTTGTTGGGTATGGATGTCTCTTTCTTGACTCTTTAAATTTGATTAATTTGAAATGTCTAAATTTACTATTAGAAAAAGTTGAAAAATACTATTTAAACTAAAGACAAAAATGAAAATTTTCCACTTTTTCAATTTTATTTTTTAAAAAAAGTTGTTGTATAATTATTTTTTATCATGATAAAATTTTCTAACAAACTTTTTTTTATTCTTTGAATTTCATGTAACCCTCACTAAATTATATGGATTTCATATAAATTTGGCTGGACTAATGAATCTTTTACCATTAAAGAAAATCTGTGTTAGAGAGTTATCTAACACTTATATTTCAAATCAAACATGTGTTTACTATCCGATGTCGGGCACTTACACAACACATATAGATGTTGATATATTCACTTTATTTAAGAGATTTTACACTATCAATGTAAAATAGTTTTACACCAACATCTAATAGAATTTAATAATTCAGTCATGTTATATTAGTATTTTAAAAATAAAAGTGTAATTTGGCGGGATACACACCCTTCATTGTCAACGGTGTAAAAATATTTTATCGGATTCGGTGTATATTTCTTTTTCTCATTAGTTATATTTTTATATTCTTAGTGCTGAATCTGGTGTTAGTGTAGATAGCTATTCTTAGCAATTTTTTTATGATAGTGACACAATATTCTAACTAATTTTTTTATTTGTGGCAATGTAAAACAGGTTAACAGCAAGTTCAAACCTTTACTATGTTGCAATCAACTATACCTCTGCAACATTTGCTGCTGCTTGCACAAACACAATCCCTTCAATTACTTTCATCATGGCAATTTTAATTGGGTATATAATTTAAATGAAAAATAACCATCAACTATATAATAAAAATAATATTAATCCAAATTTTAATTCTAGTTAAAACATGTCATGAAATTTCAGGGTTGAAACCATTTCAATAAAATACAAGCATGGAGTTGCAAAGATTTTGGGCTCTGTTCTAAGCCTTTCTGGTGCTATAGTATTTGCTTTAGTTAAAGGACCACCGTTAGATTTCTTAAGATGGAATTCAGAAAATCAAAATCATAATATTCATGAATTCTCAAAAGTTCATTCCAAAGGAGATAATATTAAAGGATCTCTTATGATGCTCTCAGCAAACACTTGTTGGTCCTTATGGCTTATTTTGCAGGTATATTAAACTCTCTAACACCGATACACCTCTGAAAAAATGTGTAATTATGCAAGTGTTGATATCTAAAACCGATACCGACACATGTTATTCTATTTAATTTATTTATTTTATAAATTATTTTTGAATTCGATGTGTTAGTATTGATGTCGTGTTTTCATAATAAAGCATACCCTATATTTAATGTGATTTAGAAAACTTTGTTACGAAGAAAACTGTAGTGACAAAACAGTATCGGAAGTTATCGATACTGATACTGTTATTTACTGTTTTTATAATAAAAAAGAAATTGTAGTTAATTTACACGCAACGATTTAGTCTATATTGCAATATTTGTATCGAACGAAATTGTGAAAGTTTTTACGTGACCATGACCATGATTTAGAACCTTGAATATAACTATATATTCTATTTCCTATAATAATCATTTTTATTCAACTAATTTTAGTGTACTTGTTTGATTTCAGGGATTTATTGTAAAGCAATACCCAGCAAAATTTAGGCTGACAATGATACAATGCCTTTTTAGCTTCATACAATCAGGAATATTAGCTATTGTAATGGAGAGGAATCCCTCTGCATGGAAGCTAGGATGGGATATTCATCTTCTTTCAGTGGCTTATTGTGTAAGCTTATTATCTCAGTCAAGTTTTAAAAATCATTTTGTTATCGCAAATACAGCAGCGACAAAACGTATTAAAAGACATTGATATTGATAACGATACTATTATTCACAATTTTTTGTGATGAAAAAAATTATGGATAAATAAAACTGCGACAACCATAATGAATATTGCACATCTGTATCTACCGAAATCACGGAAAAAAATTATGCAACTTTGTCTGTTATTTAAATCCTTCATCGTAGTTAATTTAAGTGATTTGATTTTGCAATAATGCATTTATGCATAAAAAAGCAAAATTATTGAAAATTTTTAAAAAACATAAATAGAGAGAGAGGATATATTTCTTACAAATACAAAAGAAAATGGAGGTATCTTCTCCTGTCTGGCCATTGTACATGTGGTTTTTCCATGTCTCCATGTTCTCTAGAGATGAAAAAGGCAAAAAAGGTTTGAAGAAAAATTAATGATACTTTTTTAAAAGAAAAAGTATAATTTATAAAAATAGTATAAATAGATATCAAACTCAATTTAATCTTTTTGTGAGTTTGGTTTAAAGTGAGTTGAAAAGTAGAAAAAATATATAATTTATATAATAAATATGTAGTAAAAATAAAAAATTCAATTATCATCCATGAGCTGACATTGATTAGAAATCACATTTATTAAAAGGTTAACAATTTTAAATTTATCATCAATAAGAAAAGGGTCAAAAATGATATTTTTCTTGTCTGAAGAGTATTAAAGCTAAGTTTCTTTATTGAATTTTTTGTTTGTTAGCAATCTTGAAGTGCATCAGCAAGTTAAGCCACATTGATATTTTTTAGTGATATGTCAATTAGGCCAATAAAAAATTGAAGTATTCTACTCTTGATATCATTTTTCTCCCAAATTTCCTAGTGATATGTCTTTTTGAAATGGACCTTATAGTTAGTGGATATCTTATAATATGGTAGTCTTTCACATCATATCATATATAGGAGAACACCATTGACATATAAGATCTTAATGGACCACAATTCTAATTATTGTTATACCACAAATGTTACAAATCAATACTAGAAAACATACAACCAATTCAACAAGATTAATATGTGTCTTGACAAAAATGAAATGATTAGGTTATTATTATTTTAGATTTTATTAATATATTTTCTTAATAATTAAATAAGTTAAAAAATGTAATTAGCAATGATGATTAATGATAGAAAAATTAGAATTTTCTCTTTAGTAACAAAATTAAAGAGTGACTCCATGATTCCCTTCTATGTGTTTCTTTTGGAATTTAATTTTTTATATTTTAGTAGTACAAAATATTTCCTATTATATTTATTGACCAAAATATATATCACATCTTATTAGTTTAATTTTTTTATATACTATTGATGCAAGAAAAATTCGATCATCATACAATCACACCATGAATTCTATATTTGATTTTTGAAATAACTTTAATTTTAAGAAACTATAATTTTAATTAAAGTCAAAATATTTTTAATGATGTAATAATTATAATTTATTGATAATATAAAAAATATTTACACTGAAAAATGTATACAAAATAATCATACATAAAAACTTACTATTTATTGCATTATTTTGGTTTATTAATTGTTCAAATAACAAATTATTCTTATTAACTATTTGAAATATTTTTTAATGATGTAATAATTATAATATTGATAATAAAAGAAATATATACACTTAAAAATGTATATCAAATAATTAGCCAGAAAATTTATTATTTATTGCATTATTACTGTTCATTAGTTGTTCGAATAACAAATTATTCTTTTTAATTAAAGTTGAAATATTTTTAATGATGAAATATTTAAAATTTATTAATAATATAAAAAATATTTATAGTGAAAATACATATAAAATATTTCAATAAAAAAATAACTTATAGCATTATTACAGTCCATTATATGTTCGAATAACAAATTGTACTTCTTAATTGAAGTTGAGATATTTTTAATGGTGTAATAATCATAATTGATTTAGAATATATATAACATATTTACATTAAAAATAAATATCAAATAATTATATAAAAAATATAATTTATTGCATTATTACAGTTCATTAATTGTTGAAATAAAAACTTATTCTTATTAATTACCTATTGGCAGGGTGTAATTGTAACTGGCATTTGTTATTGGCTCCAAGTATGCACTATAGAGACGAAAGGTCCAGTTTTCACTGCCATGTTTACCCCTCTAGCTCTTGTACTTACAGCAATTTTCTCAGCAATTTGGTGGAAAGAAACACTCTTCTGGGGAAGGTTCAAATTAATTTTTTCCTTAAAGAAAATAATAATGCAATTATATTCAACTGATTTTTTTATATAAAACATCTGTTTTCTTAAAGAAAATTAAATAATTTATTATCAAAATTATTTTGTCTATAATCAATGAGTTTGATGATCATTATTTTATCATTATGGCAGTATTGGTGGCACTGTTTTGCTAGTTATTGGGCTGTATAGTGTATTGTGGGGGAAGAATAAGGAGTGTGTAAAACAAGTAGTACAAGAAAAAGCAGAAACTAGATTGGAGTGCGTTATACAGTCTGATGGATTTGACACAGTTTAACAACAGATGTTCTCCCATGTTGAGTGTACTTCCTTATGTTTCTTTACATTATCATGTATACCTTGTCACCCTTGTTGGTTCAGCTTTATGGATATTTTAGTTTTCTATTTACTTATATAGTATATAAAGTAATAAATATATGTGTAGCTGAGGCCTTCTATATTAAGGGTTTTTTTTTTTTTGTGGAGGTATTGAGGTCTCAGATTTAGGTGGTTGTAATTTTATCCTAAGATCTTCTTTTATCAGATGTAGAAGGTTTGTTTTTGCCCTTATATTGATGGGTTTTGTATTGATGCTTTTGCTAGTTATTTTAATGTTTTTAAATTTGGATTGGTCATCGATTAGGTTAAACTATTACGTCAGTGAATTATTGGTCGGATCAGTGGTTTATTGGTCAAATCGCTTAATTTCTAATTTAATTTATACAAACTAACAAGATATATGTGCGTCTGCACAAGTTCTATTAATTTGATGTAATATAAAATATATTTAGATTGACATGTAAATTTGAAATGAGTTGCTTAATTGTAAAATGAATAATAATCATATAAACTCAATTGTAATAAATATGTATTGTGCTGATAATGATTCGTGAGATAAAAAATTAGTTGTTTATACGATTATGGAGTATTTGTTGAATTTGATACGGTATAAAATACATATAGATACACATTTAAATTTAAAATAAGTTACTTAATTATAAAATGAACAATGGTATTATAAACTCAATTAATGTTGATTAAAATATAACATGGCTATTATGCTGAAAGTGACTCATAAGATAAAATTAGTTGTCTGCAACTATGGAGTATTATTCAATTTGATATTGTTCTGGACTGGGCCGAGCAGACCCAGCTCCCCTTGCCAGCCGAGCAGGCCCTGTCCATTTGGGCCCATTTCCTTGTTACCGTTACGAACTGGTCAAGCACAAAGACCACGTGTGTAACGCTTCAGCGAAGGATCCGGTCAACCACCTCCGAATCCTACGCCGCGCTCACCCAGAACGTGAGTCACCTGCTAACTCAGCCCTAGCAGAGGTTGTTCTGGCAGTTTCCTAGCACGTGGGCCTCCAATTGGATTTGGCCCAATTAGGAGACCTTGGCCCAGCGCTGGGGGCTATAAATACTCTCTTTCACTAGAGGGTCATGTATTCATTCTCTACTTCTTAAACTCTCATTCTCTCTGATAGCTTCTGACTTTAGCATCGGAGAACCTTGCAGGTACCCCCCTTTTTTGTTCATCAAGCCAGATCCAGCCGCCTTGACGATCCATTCTGATCAGGTTAGATCAGTGGCGCCATCTGTGAGAATCAAGCTTCCCCTTCTTTAACAAACAAAGATCAAAGCTCAATCCATTCCACGATCATCATGGTCGGCAACAACAATGACAACCAGCAGAACAGTGACCAGTTCAACGTTGAACGACTGATCCAAGAAACTGCTGCTGGCAACCAGTCTCGCCCTCCTCATGACGGGCATCCCCAACCGAAGAACGGACAAGCAGTTCCCGTCGGACAACCCAAACACAACGACGGAAGACCACCTTCAAGAGACGGCCAGACGGCCACTCCGTCGACCCAAAGCTCCAAACAGTTCGAGGACCTGGAAGCCGATGCAGATTCTTCCCGGGTAGAAATCCCGGTTCCAGAAAACGTTGATCCAGGTCACAGCCGCACTGCTCAGCGCAGTCAATCGGACCAACACCCTGCTGTTCGAACAGAACAAAAGGATTATAGCTACCTTGGAACAGAAACACCTCCCCAGGTCACCTCCGAGGAGGCGCACCGCCACCGCTCCTCCTCCAGCTCTCGCTCCCCTCATAGGAGGAGACGTCGCAACCGATCCTACAGCCTGTCTCCTGAGTACAGGCGTGACCTATCTGATTCTGAAAGTCCCCGAGGACGAAAGCGGAATCGTGGCGCAGCTTCTAAGAAGACCTCTGCTTCAAAGCACAAAGATCTATCGCCGAAGAAGAAGCCCACCTCCCTACACAAAGGGCGCGGGAAACTCTCAAGAAAACTGGAAAACCTTCCAGGCCGAGACACTCCCCGAAAGTCTTCGTCACCACCATTACACTCCGTCACCTCCTGAGAGTGACGAGGAGAGACAGAACCCCTTCTCTAAGGAAATTGTAAGGGCAAGGATCCCCAAAGGAATGGAAAAACCGCCGGTGATGGACCTTTACGACGGGACCACCGATCCCGAAGACCACATCCTCAGCGTCGAGACTATGCTCGACTATCATTCTGTCAGCGGCGCCATCAAATGTCGCATCTTCCCCACGACACTGAGGGGAGGAGCAATGACTCGGTACAAGAATCTACCAAGGAACTTGGTTCGCTTCTGGACCGAATTCAAAGACAAGTTCTCCCACCACTTCACCGCATCTCGTCGGCACCCGAAGACAGAGGCCTCTCTGGAAGTTATAGTACAGGGACCGACCGAGCCACTCCGAGCTTTTTTAGACTGGTTCAACCGCGAAGTTGTTCAAGTGCCCACAACCGAAGAAATGAAGCTGTATCTGCTCGATAATGGGCTCCGACCTGGCAGCTTCTGATATAGGATTTCTCCAGTTGCATATACCAGTCAATAGATGCTCCGCTTAAACTCTCTTGGAAGAAGTGTATCATCAGCTTTTGATCGTGAGCATAAGCAGCCATTTTTCGCACATACATGCGCAAGTGATTTCTCGGACACGTGAGCCCTTTGTATTTTTCGAAGTCTGGAATCTTGAATTTGTGTGGGATAGTCAAGTCAGAGACTAAGCTCATTTCGAAGGCATCCACGTCGAAGACATCGTACCCTTCTACCACTTTTAGTCTCTCTTCCAGCGCTTTGATTTGTTCACTATCCTTGGAGTCTTCCCTAGAGTTGGGATTAGACTGTTGCGTCTGAGGTGCTTGGTCTATGTTGTCCACCTCTTGCACTCCGTATTGTAGATCCAGGTAATCATCATCCCTAGGGACATTTCTAGCAGGAATGCGAACTATGCGGGTTGTCCCTTTCATTTGTGGAGTGGGGACAAATCCTTCTTGGGAGGTCTCTCCTTTCTCTTGGAATTGGATAGCTCTCCTGACAGATCGGACCTGAGGTTTGTCCTTAGCCGGGCCAAAGCCTGAAACAAATCCTAGCAGCGGGTTTTCGTCGTTAGGGATCTCATCCTGAACCAGGGTATCCCCAGACTGAACCTCTTTTGCCTTGTCTTGTTTATCTAGGAGGGTCTTCATGAATCCTAGCATCTGGGTCATACCTCCTTTAACCTCTTCCATACTAACCTTCAGTTGATCCACTTCCTCACGAAGGGCGGCTTGATTCTGTTCCAGCTGATCCATTGATCTCTTTTGCTAAAACCTTGTTTGATAAGACGGTCGGGATGTTAGGTTATCCTTCCCAATGGTCCCTTGTTCTTGAGATAGAAGAGAAATCTTCTCTTAATGCCATGAAAATGATGTGTATGCGATGCATGATATGCATGATATCCTTTTTTCTTTCTTTTTTTTTTTTGAAGAAGATATGATGCAAGAATGCACATGATGTATGATGAATGGAAAAAAAAAAGAAACAATAAAAAAAATAATGATCAACACATATATATACATATAGCACATAATCACATAAGTTCATAGGTTCGACGTAGCGGATCTTGGGAGCCAACCTTTTTATAGGGGGGTTCTAGAAGGTCTCATGGGGTCGTTCGTAGCCTCCGAGACTTTTTTGTCTCTTCGGATTTTAGAACAACTCATTTTATCCATGAGGTTCGAATTTTTGGGGTAGGTTCTCGGAGAGATCAGCCAAGTATCCAGTCCTGCCCTCAACAAAGTCAAGCCTCGTTTTGGACATTTCCGAATACTCAACCCACTCTGAGTGGAGTTATCGATGAGACTCGTAGGCGATTCATGTCCCCTATTGATCTCAAAGTTAACTCCCACACTTAGGGTTTAACACAACATAAAAAACAACAATGTATATAATAATATAGGTAAACATTTTAAGACAGGTAAATAAACATTTAAGAAAAAACAAAAAACAAATAAAAAAAATAATTTAATATTTATTAAAAGATGAACCTCCCCCAAACCCTAAAAATGGCAAGTTTGCCAAACCCTAAAAAAACTTGCCAAACTTAAACCCTGCCAAAACCTATAGGAGCATAGTATTCACTATTAAGTTGTCCCCAGCAGAGTCGCCAGCTGTAGCAACCTGCCTAAAAATTTAATGTTTAGAGTCGCCACCTATTCTACCAAGGCGAATAGGAAACCTCGCGCAGTTAAGAGATCAGGGTAAGATACTATATTCAGGTCGAGGGAAGGTGTTAGGCACCTTCAACCCTTTCCTATGGTTTGCATTTTAATGATCAGGGTTTGTGGAAAAATATAAAGAAAGATGACAGACAGTAAATAGAGTTAAAGGCTAATTATTTGAACATGATTAGAGTTTGGAAGAGGGGGACTCGCCTTGTTGCCAAGTGCCTACGTACCTCTTATGGAGGATCAGAGTCTACGTAGTTCGGGGGACGGGTTGTACGCCCTTTGAGTTTGAAATTTGATTTGATATGGTTTTGGAGGCTTTTGAGTAGCCTGTCGTAGTTTGAATGAGGATGAAAATCCGTATTTGGTATTGAGGTTTTGAAAGGTTTGAGAAGTGTTTTAGGATGTGGGCGTGCAACCCTGATTTTAGTATGCACTATTAACCGCGATAATCGATTGATTCAATTACCATAATTAACAGATTTGAAGTTGTATCGTTACCAATTTTAATCAATTGATTTGATTATCACTAATAACGAATAATAGTATTTTTTATAATTTTTATTAATTAATTTGTATCGTTACCCCTCGTAATCGATTGATTCGATTAAAAAGAATAACGAATTGGAATAAGAAAAAAGGAAAGATTAATCATCGCGACTAATAAGATAGTCGAAACCATTTAATCAAATAGAAATTAATTGCATTTTAATTAAATAGCATTTTAATTAAAATTATTGTTGACCATAGCGATTAATCGATTTAATCGGCACGAACAACAGATTAGAACTTTTAATATAAATATCATATAACAATTTATTTTAAAAAAACAATTATTATTATATTAATAAATATATTTTAATTTAAACAAATAAATAAATAATTAAAATTATTTAGTTTATTAGGATTTTAATTGAGTGTGGTTAGATTTAAGTGTTCATGATATAGGAATTAGTCCTGGGGCGTTTGATTGAGCTGGATGGTGATTTAAGGGTTAGATTTTGAGGGACTATGGTAGTATCTAGGGCTGCAGGCGCATGGGATCCAGGATTGAGAAATTCAGAAAAATAAATGTGTGAGGGGAGGCTCGAACCCATGACCTCCCCCTCATACGCGCGCTTCACTACCAACCAAACAAACACACAATTCTGTTTATGAACCCATGAAGCAATATATGAAACAAAAAAAACCCTGGGTTAATCACGCGCGCGAAAGTTCAAATGGGCCAACCGTATCTTGCCACCTCATCGTCTCTTTCACCAAGACCCTGTAAATATTCTTTTACAGCGCTTATACAAGCAAGCTGTAAAAACTTGTATCTATTACATCTGACGTACATAAAAACCACACAAACATACACGAAAATAAAAATTAAAACCATAGTTCATCTCGTCTTGCCCAGACGAAACCAATCATGTCCGTTTTGGACCCTAATTCATGCCAAATCACGTAACCCTAAAATTTCCACCAAGAACCCTAATACGGCAATCAGTCACAAACGCACACCAAAGCTCAATTAAACAACCAGAATCAGTCAATACAACACCCTGATTAATAATATGCCAATGAAATTCAATAAACACGCATGATTTATCGTACCCGACCTCAAATTTTTCGTGACATACCTTAGCTTTAATGGAGGTTATCTGGGGGTGCTGAAGTAGAGCGACGATTCAAACAGGTTCATAATGGCCCAAGGAACACGTAGCAATCTTCAAAACCTCTTGAATACTCCTCAATCTCTTGATCCGTACTTGAGTTTTTTTGAGGAAGATTTATTCCTTAAGTGTGCCCCTCTGAGCAGAATTCCGACCCCTAATCCATTGCTCTGTGTTGTATACTTATAGAGGAATAAAATTAGGTCAACAAAGAGAGCCCAAAGCCTTTGCATCCAATCTTTCCATATTTGAGAATTTGATTTTATTTCTTGAATAGAAACTTTCTTTTTTGGCCAAAATTTGTGTTGATCTTTCTCCAATCAATATGCACGAAAATTATATTATATTTGTCATTAATATTGATTGGAATCAATCTATATGTACTCCCTTACCAAAATATTTGATTTTTATCTCAATTAAATCACTAAAATGAAATAAAAAATCATATTAAATCAAATATAATGCTAAATTCAGTGGCAAATGATTTTAGGCATGCTAATGACTTGTGGACCAAGATTGCATCAAAAAAACATAGGCCCATTTGCAAAGTTTCTCAATTTGAACCTTCTTTTTTCATATTTGGTCCTCCAAAATCACCCAACTTTGATCAAGCATATCTCACTCAATTTTTAAGCTATGAAGGAGTTCTAAGACTTTTTGGAAACCTCAAGAAGTCCTCTATAAGCCACTTTGGAACATATTTTCCATTTGGATCTTTTATCTTGATCATATCCTCTTTGCCAAAAAACTGCTTTTGAAGGATGCTTGAAAAAGACCTGTAATCTTTTACACCATACCTCTCAAATGAAGCATTTCTAGCCCTAGCTTGTGAGAGGCAAAGTTGTAGAGAATCCAATTTCCTTCAAAATAGGCTTTGAGTGGGGAATTTTTGATGTTCCATGTGAAAGTTATGCCCAGTCAAAGTTGGGTTGACTTTCTCCTAAGAAACCTTAATTTGAACCTTTTTTGTATTTGTTCATCTCTGAGTTTCTATTAATGGAATCATGATCATTCTTTGATCAAATGATGGTTATGCACCTCTATACTTGATGTTTGACCAATGATCATAGGTTTGAATCATGCTTTGATTGTAGTTGGCCTTTAGGATTGGATCAGTTGACTGTGGATCTTGGGATTGTTTGAGCAAAGCTTTGGAATTGAATCTTGAACTTTGAATCATTGTAAGAGGAATATGGAAGGCAAATTTTGGGGTATGACAGCTTCCCCTGTTCAATCTTCTTGAACCTGAAGAGGTAGAAGATGATTGGACACTGAAATGCCCTGAAATTTGCTTGCGTAGGGAAAGAGTTCTGTGGGAGATGGGCTTATAAATGCCATCTATTTGCCTGGAAGGGTACTTGTCTAAAGCATATGCTTTTCAGACCTGGATCATTTGATTGTATCTGAGGAGAGAGGAAGTAATGTCTTACATAAGACTACCTGAAGAGGTTCCTGAACATGGTATATCGAAGGTTGATGCGAAGAAGCTTAGGCTTTGAACAATGCTTAGGGAGAATGTCTTGGAGAAGACTAACTGAGGAGTTCTTTAAAAGAACTAAGTGTGTCTTAGAAAAGAATGGATAAACATTTTAAGAAGGCTACCTAGAAAGGCATGATATGTCTTAAATAAGACTCACCTAGAAAGGCTCCTAAAAAGATATGAAACATCTTGAACAGGACTACCTAGACAGGTTATGGTACGTCTTAAACAGGACTCACCTGGAAAGGCTCTTAGATAGGATACGGGATATCTTAAACAAGACTTACCTAGAGAGGTTCCTATAAAGGGAACGATATGTTTTAAACAAAACTATCTAGAAAGATTCCTATAAAGGGAACGATATGTTTTAAACAAAACTATCTAGAAAGATTCCTATAAAGGGAACGATATGTTTTAAACAAAACTACCTATAAAGGTTCCTATAAAGGATATGGCATGTTTTAAACAAAACTACCTATAAAGGTTCCTATAAAGGGCATGATATGTTTTAAATAAAACTACCTAGAAAGGTTCCTATAAAGGTCGTGGGACGTTTTAAACAAAACTACCTAGAAATGTTCCTATAAAGGTCGTGGGACGTTTTAAACAAAACTACCTAGAAAGGTTCCTATAAAGGCTATGAAATATTTTAAACAAAACTACCTAGAAAGGTTCCTATAAAGGTCGTGGAACGTTTTAAACAAAACTACCTAGAAAAGGTCAGGATATGTCTTACACAAGACTGCTTGGAAAGGTCAGGATAATTGTTTAGGACAAGACTACCTGGAGAGGTAAGAAATTCTTTGATTGCTTCTGGATTGTCTTTGAAGAAAGACTTGGGATGAGGTACTAGAATTGTATCTGTTAAGATTGAATCGTTGATACGATCGTATTTGTACTGTAATTCGATGATAACATCCTTTTGATTATGAAGTGACCTGAAAAGGCAACGTTAGTTTTATGCAATGTCATGATGCATGTGTCATGTAATGAGATTCCCAAAATAAATGAGAATCATGTATGTATGCCGATCCCTCACTACGGGATGTAAATAGTACAGGCGTGGGAAGATCAATTACGCAACAATGCTCCTTGTGTGACACTGGTGTGACTTTCTGAACATCAGAAAATTTGAGAGACGTGCCCCTTAATCTGAAGGAGGGACCTTTAGAGGGAACTCGAGTTTCACCATGTCTTGCCCGATGTGCATTGCCCCAATTCTTGAAAGATATGCCCCTAGTTAATAGGATCCTTGATTGTATGCCCCTGTTTTAGGAAAACCCTCTGAACGTGGTTTCCTCATTCAAGGGTCTTTATCAGGAATGATCGTCTTTGATTAGACCAATTTTGAGGTCTCCTTGGTGCTAAGTGTTGATTTGAATGTGAAGCAGGTACTTTTCAGAATGAGTCATGCACTTCGGCCGCATCCTGACGGACAGTGATTTGCTGAGTACTCAGAATGAGTTGATGTCTTCTATAAGACTACCTGAAGAGGTCCTTGGGAAGAATGGGAAATTTTCTTAAATAAGGTTGTGCTTTAGACAAAGCTCAAAGGATCTGTTTGTGCAGAGGGTCAAAAATGTTCCTATAGAGGACAAAGACTGTTTTAAGGAATGTGGGGTTTTAAACAAAACTTAGGAAAAACATCTTGAAGAAGATCACCCTAGAAAGGCTGGTGAACTGTCTTAGAGAAGACTCTGTTCTTTAAACAAAGTTTGACAAGGTTCTTGAAAGCATAAGAGATGTTTGAATATGTCTTAAGAGACTAACTGAAAAAAAGTTAAGACATGTCTTACAGAAGACTACCTAGAAAAGGTTCTTGGAAATGAATATGTCTTAGAGAAGACTGTCTGAAAGGGTTTGAAAATAGAAAGGATAAGAAGTTGGGTCTTTTAAAAGACTGTCTGAAAAAGGCTCCTAGAAAGGGTAAGAAGTATTTGAACATGTCTTAAAGAAGACTATATGGACAGATTGAGAAGTATCCTATAAAGGTTCCGGGAAAGGATGTGAGAGTGGCATTGACACCATCTGATACTGAGTGACCTTTGCAACGTGCCCCAGGTACTGGGCTTGCCCCATGGGCTATTCAGCGCCTTTGAGAGATTCTATGGATCTTGATTAGATTTGTCCCATGTAAATGGTATAATGACGAGTTATTTTCTGTGTACACATTAGCCATCCCAGTCATGCGTAAGGGATGTTTCTCCTTTTGACAAGCTTTCAAAGCTACTTCGTCAGTCAGTAGGATTTTTAGCCATTAGCCATGCCCCATGCAACTTCTCTCTAATGTTTGAACATCTGCATACACATAGACAAGTGTACTTTATAATGAAATTCATAAGATGCGAATGCATATGTCTGTCTTGAAAGTTTAAAAACATTTTTTGAGTAAAACGGAGTTTTTTTTTTTTGTAAGAAAGTGATATCAACTCAAAAGTTATAGTAGACCTTAAGGAGTCGGGATACCTTTGGTAACAGCATGCTTTCGAACTAACCATGCTTCAGTTAGGACTTTTAAGGGTTGTAACATGGTCTGGTTCATGGTTTTAAGAAACAAGGATAGTGGCTCAAAGTTTATTTGTACCCATCCCCCTCTCCGTGATGTCCTCCGGTCCTATGCTCAGTTAGCTATGTGTTTAAGCTCCAAAAAGACTTTGGGAATATTGATATTTTTGATGGTTTAAAAACCAGAAGTTTATTTTGCAAAGGCAGTCATCCTCCTTTCTTGTAATATTTTCTCTTGTGAGGGTATGTAATGACCTCTTTTCGACTTTGTTATCCCTAACTTTTGCCTGAACTGTTCGTTTTAAAACTACAGTCAGCGGGATGCCCCAATTTTATCTAAGTCTCCTTAATAGGTTTTGACCTAGCAGGCCCTTGGATTGCTTTCTTTTTCTTTGCGGACATTGACTGCCGGACTTAATGATGACGGGGAACCATCGGTGATTATGTTCAAAGGAACAACTTGGAATAATTAAGTTAACTGAGCAACTACCCTACCCCAGGTTATGTATTAAGGGTTTTATTCTATATGAAGGAAAACTCCTACTTCTTTAGGCTCAAAGGGGTTGACAAGGGATTAACATCCTTATATCTCCGTTATTTAGGAATTGAAACAATGCCTGTACATCGTCAACACGGTCTGTTCGAAAGCGTAGTGTATGAAATTGTGGTATCGTTTTCGTCATTCTCCCTCTAAAGGTGTATGATTTTAACGAGAGTTGAATATCACAAAGAAGAAAATCGGGTAAAGACACAGTTTTAAATATAGTGAGAACACTAGGAGTAAATCAAGACAAACGTAAGCAATGCATTAATGATTATTGTAAAGTACACAGCATATGTCGTAAGACTAATGTTTAAACAAACGGAAAGAAATTGCGAATGAAAACAAAGCTAATGATCTAAGAAATCCTTCTTCTAGCCACCTATGGCGTTAGACTTGCGAGGATCTTCGAACTCAATGAGCCCTTCATCAATCAAATCTTGGATCTTGTGCTTCAATGGCCCGCAATCCTCTGTATCATGGCCAGGACTATCTGAATGATAAGCGCACCTAGCATGATGCTTGTACCCAGGAGCGGGGTTAGTTGGAGCTGAGTATGGAGGTAGCAGAGTTACCAAGTTCTGACTGAGCAAACGTTGCAAAGCTTGGGACAGTGGTATGTACAACGGGGTGAATGATCGTTTTGGCTTGGGCCTCCAGGTACGTTGGCCACCCTGTTGCTTTTGCTGATCCCTTTGCTGTGATATTGGGGTCTGATTACCCATGATTGCCCCCACAGTGTTGGATTCCTTTTTTCCGTCATACGACTTCTTTGTGTGATAGGAACTTGAGGGTGCCCCTTGTATCTTCCCATTTTTGATTCCATCCTCAATTCTCTCACCAATGACTACCAAGTCCGAGAACCCTGAAGATATGCTTCCAACCATCTTGTCGTAGTACGGTCCTTGCAAAGTGCTCATAAATATGTCCACCAGTTCTTTTTCCATTAGGGGAGGTTGGACTCGAGAAGCCATTTCCCTCCACCTTTGGGCATACTCTTTGAATGATTCATCCTTCTTCTGTGACATGTTTTGTAATTGCATCCGATTGGGTGCCATGTCCAAGTTGTATTTGTACTGCTTCAAGAATGTGTTAGCCAGATCATTCCAGCTTCTGATATAGGATTTCTCCAGTTGCATATACCAGTCAATAGATGCTCCGCTTAAACTATCTTGGAAGAAGTGTATCATCAGCTTTTGATCGTGAGCATAAGCAGCCATTTTTCGCACATACATGCACAAGTGATTTCTCAGACACGTGAGCCCTTTGTATTTTTCGAAGTCTGGAATCTTGAATTTGTGTGGGATAGTCAAGTCAGAGACTAAGCTCATTTCGAAGGCATCCACGTCGAAGACATCGTATCCTTCTACCACTTTTAGTCTCTCTTCCAGCGCCTTGATTTGTTCACTATCCTTGGAGTCTTCCCTAGAGTTGGGATTAGACTGTTGCGTCTGAGGTGCTTGGTCTGTGTTGTCCACCTCTTGCACTCCGTATTGTAGATCCAGGTAATCATCATCCCTAGGGACATTTCTAGCAGGAATGCGAACTGTGCGGGTTGTCCCTTTCATTTGTGGAGTGGGGACAAATCCTTCTTGGGAGGTCTCTCCTTTCTCTTGGAATTGGATAGCTCTCCTGACAGATCGGACCTGAGGTTTGTCCTTAGCCGGGCCATAGCCTGAAACAAATCCTAGCAGCGGGTTTTCGTCGTTAGGGATCTCATCCTGAACCAGGGTATCCCCAGACTGAACCTCTTTTGCCTTGTCTTGTTTATCTAGGAGGGTCTTCATGAATCCTAGCATCTGGGTCATACCTCCTTTAACCTCTTCCATACTAACCTTCAGTTGATCCACTTCCTCACAAAGGGCGGCTTGATTCTGTTCCAGCTGATCCATTGATCTCTTTTGTTGAAACCTTGTTTGATAAGACGGTCGGGATGTTAGGTTATCCTTCCCAATGGTCCCTTGTTCTTGAGATAGAAGAGAAATCTTCTCTTAATGCCATGAAAATGATGTGTATGCGATGCATGATATGCATGATATCCTTTTTTCTTTCTTTTTTTTTTTGAAGAAGATATGATGCAAGAATGCACATGATGTATGATGAATGGAAAAAAAAACAATAAAAAAATAATGATCAACACATATATATACATATAGCACATAATCACATAAGTTCATAGGTTCGACGTAGCGGCTCTTGGGAGCCAACCTTTTTATAGGGGGGTTCTAGAAGGTCTCATGGGGTCGTTCGTAGCCTCCGAGACTTTTTTGTCTCTTCCGATTTTAGAACAACTCATTTTATCCATGAGGTTCGAATTTTTGGGGTAGGTTCTCGGAGAGATCAGCCAAGTATCCAGTCCTGCCCTCAACAAAGTCAAGCCTCGTTTTGGACATTTCCGAATACTCAACCCACTCTGAGTGGAGTTATCGATGAGACTCGTAAGCGATTCATGTCCCCTATTGATCTCAAAGTTAACTCCCACACTTAGGGTTTAACACAACATAAAAAACAACAATGTATATAATAATATAGGTAAACATTTTAAGACAGATAAATAAACATTTAAGAAAAAACAAAAAACAAATAAAAATAATAATTTAATATTTATTAAAAGATGAACCTCCCCCAAACCCTAAAAATGGCAAGTTTGCCAAACCCTAAAAAAACTTGCCAAACTTAAACCCTGCCAAAACCTATAGGAGCATAGTATTCACTATTAAGTTGTCCCCAGCAGAGTCGCCAGCTGTAGCAACCTGCCTAAAAATTTAATGTTTAGAGTCGCCACCTATTCTACCAAGGCGAATAGGAAACCTCGCGCAGTTAAGAGATCAGGGTAAGATATTATATTCAGGTCGAGGGAAGGTGTTAGGCACCTTCAACCCTTTCCTATGGTTTGCATTTTAATGATTAGGGTTTGTGGAAAAATATAAAGAAAGATGACAGACAGTAAATAGAGTTAAAGGCTAATTATTTGAACATGATTAGAGTTTGGAAGAGGGGGACTCGCCTTGTTGCCAAGTGCCTACGTACCTCTTATGGAGGATCAGAGTCTACGTAGTTCGGGGGACGGGTTGTACGCCCTTTGAGTTTGAAATTTGATTTGATATGGTTTTGGAGGCTTTTGAGTAGCCTGTCGTAGTTTGAATGAGGATGAAAATCCGTATTTGGTATTGAGGTTTTGAAAGGTTTGAGAAGTGTTTTAGGATGTGGGCGTGCAACCCTGATTTTAGTATGCACTATTAACCGCGATAATCGATTGATTCAATTACCATAATTAACAGATTTGAAGTTGTATCGTTACCAATTTTAATCAATTGATTTGATTATCACTAATAACGAATAATAGTATTTTTTATAATTTTTATTAATTAATTTGTATCGTTACCCCTCGTAATCGATTGATTCGATTAAAAAGAATAACGAATTGGAATAAGAAAAAAGGAAAGATTAATCATCGCGACTAATAAGATAGTCGAAACCATTTAATCAAATAGAAATTAATTGCATTTTAATTAAATAGCATTTTAATTAAAATTATTGTTGACCATAGCGATTAATCGATTTAATCGGCACGAACAACAGATTAGAACTTTTAATATAAATATCATATAACAATTTATTTTAAAAAAACAATTATTATTATATTAATAAATATATTTTAATTTAAACAAATAAATAAATAATTAAAATTATTTAGTTTATTAGGATTTTAATTGAGTGTGGTTAGATTTAAGTGTTCATGATATAGGAATTAGTCCTGGGGCGTTTGATTGAGCTGGATGGTGATTTAAGGGTTAGATTTTGAGGGACTATGGTAGTATCTAGGGCTGCAGGCGCATGGGATCCAGGATTGAGAAATTCAGAAAAATAAATGTGTGAGGGGAGGCTCGAACCCATGACCTCCCCCTCATACGTGCGCTTCACTACCAACCAAACAAACACACAATTCTGTTTATGAACTGCATCCATGAAGCAATATATGAAACAAAAAAAAACCCTGGGTTATTCACGCGCGCGAAAGTTCAAATGGGCCAACCGTATCTTGCCACCTCATCGTCTTTTTCACCAAGACCCTGTAAATATTCTTTTACAGCGCTTATACAAGCAAGCTGTAAAAACTTGTATCTATTACACCTGACGTACATAAAAACCACACAAACATACACGAAAATCAAAATTAAAACCATAGTTCATCTCGTCTTGCCCAGACGAAACCAATCATGCCCGTTTTGGACCCTAATTCATGCCAAATCACGTAACCCTAAAATTTCCACCAAGAACCCTAATACGGCAATCAGTCACAAACGCACACCAAAGCTCAATTAAACAACCAGAATCAGTCAATACAACACCCTGATTAATAATATGCCAACGAAATTCAATAAACACGCATGATTTGTCGTACCCGACCTCAAATTTTTCGTGACATACCTTGGCTTTAATGGAGGTTATTTGGGGGTGCTGAAGTAGAGCGACGATTCAAACAGGTTCAGAATGGCCCAAGGAACACGTAGCAATCTTCAAAACCTCTTGAATACTCCTCAATCTCTTGATCCGGACCTGAGTTTTTTTGAGGAAGATTTGTTCCTTAAGTGTGCCCCTCTGAGCAGAATTCCGACCCCTAATCCATTGCTCTGTGTTGTATACTTATAGAGGAACAAAATTAGGTCAACAAAGAGAGCCCAAAGCCTTTGCATCCAATCTTGCCATATTTGAGAATTTGATTTTATTTCTTGAATAGAAACTTTCTTTTTTGGCCAAAATTTGTGTTGATCTTTCTCCAATCAATATGCACGAAAATTATATTATATTTGTCATTAATATTGATTGGAATCAATCTATATGTACTCCCTTACCAAAATATTTGATTTTTATCTCAATTAAATCACTAAAATGAAATAAAAAATCATATTAAATCAAATATAATGCTAAATTTCGTGGCAAATGATTTTAGGCATGCTAATGACTTGTGGACCAAGATTGCATCAAAAAAACATAGGCCCATTTGCAAAGTTTCTCAATTTGAACCTTCTTTTTTCATATTTGGTCCTCCAAAATCACCCAACTTTGATCAAGCTTATCTCACTCAATTTTTAAGCTATGAAGGAGTTCTAAGACTTTTTGGAAACCTCAAGAAGTCCTCTATAAGCCACTTTGGAACATATTTTCCATTTGGATCTTTTATCTGGATCATATCCTCTTTGCCAAAAAACTGCTTTTGAAGGATGCTTGAAAATGATCTGTAATCTTTTACACCATACCTCTCAAATGAAGCATTTCTAGCCCTAGATTGTGAGAGGCAAAGTTGTAGAGAATCCAATTTCCTTCAAAATAGGCTTTGAGTGGGGAATTTTTGATGTTCCATGTGAAAGTTATGCCCAGTCAAAGTTGGGTTGACTTTCTCCTAAGAAACCTTAATTTGAACCTTTTTTGTATTTGTTCATCTCTGAGTTTCTATTAATGGAATCATGATCATTCTTTGATCAAATGATGGTTATGCACCTCTATACTTGATGTTTGACCAATGATCATAGGTTTGAATCATGCTTTGATTGTAGTTGGCCTTTAGGATTGGATCAGTTGACTGTGGATCTTGGGATTGTTTGAGCAAAGCTTTGGAATTGAATCTTGAACTTTGAATCATTGTAAGAGGAATATGGAAGGCAAATTTTGGGGTATGACAAATGCAAGAGCATCGAATTCAAGGACGGCGGAGTCCGTGTTCCGAAACCAGGAGCCCCTAGACCGGGAGCAGACAAATCCAAGTGGTGCAAGTACCATAGATCTTATGGACATCTGACCGAAGATTGTGTCCACCTAAAAGACGCAATCGAAACACTCATCAAGGAAGGGTGCCTCTCGAAATACACAAAAAGAGGGGATACCACCCAGAAAGATAACAGGAGATCATATAAGCATGACGAGGACAACTCCCCCGACCAAGGGCCTTTCCAGATCGCTCTCTCCATAACCAGGCCGGAGGACTTCCTCCCCTCCATGGAAGTGGCCTCAGCATATAGCCGCTGGGAAAATTTCTCCGGTACAATGGTCATCTCGAATGGGGCCATCACCGGCCAATTATCTGTCGACTCGATAAAAAGAAAATTTGACGAACTCATCGACAACAACGCCGACATCGGCCATACCTTAAGAAGATTCAAAGGCAAGTCCGAATCAATCACATTTTACCTTGAGGAGCTACCCGGAGGATCCCCAAACGCCAACATTCCTCTACTCATCCGAGCAAAGATGGCGAACTTCGATGTCCGTCGAGTACTGGTCGACGAAGGCAGCTCGTGCGACATAATGTACTCGCATCTATTCAAGACACTCCAGCTCGACGACTCCCACCTGACCCCGTACGTGGGAGCCGACCTTCAGGGATTCAACGGCTCCACTTCCAAGCCTTGGGGATATGTCGAACTCCTGGTGACAATCGGCGAACAAGAAACTGCCAGGGTGATCAAAACTCAATTCCTCGTCGTCAACTGTGAGTCTCTTTACAATTGCATACTGGGAAGGCCCGCTATCGCCGAACTCACCGCAGTCCCGTCCACCGCCCACCTGCTGATGAAATACTACACCGAAAGGGGTAGAGTGGCGACGATCAAGGGCGATATCGAGGCAGCAAGGAGGTGCTTAGACGCGGCGGTCAAAGGATATCAGTCCGTGAACAAACAGCCGAAGATCTCCGGTAGAGTCGAGGAAGAGGAGCAGAGCAACAAGCCAGACGTGAACTCCATCGACCTGGACGCACGGTTTTCCGAGGAAGAACTAAGGCACGCCTTCGAGGATCCAGCGGCAGTAAACGGGAAGTCCACCTACCCCTTCCGCCCAATTCCTGACGGTGACTTTGAGCTCATCATCTTGGGAGACGACCCCAGCAAAAAGGTCAAGATCGGAGCAGGAATCCCGGAGATCGCGAAGAAACAACTACAAGCCTGCCTCCGTTAGAATGTTTATCTCTTCGCCTGGAGCGCCGCCGAGATGCCCGGACTCGACCCCGAGGTCGCCTGTCATCACCTTAGTATTAATCCTCCCACTAGGGCCGTAGCTCAACGTAGGAGAATGTAGTCTCCCGAAAAAGCGGAGGCTGCCGAGAAAGCTGTAAAAGACCTCCTAGAGGCGAATTTTATTTCCGAGGTCAAGTATTCAACTTGGCTCTCAAACGTTGTACTCGTTAAGAAAAGTAATGGAAAATGGAGAATGTGCGTTGATTACACTGATCTTAATAGGGTATGCCCTAAAGATGCTTATCCCTTGCCCAATATTGATAAACTGGTTGACAACTCAGCCGGTTACAAACTGTTATCTTTTATGGATGCATATTCAGGATATAATCAGATACCCATGGCGAGGAGCGACAGGAATCACACGGCCTTCATGACCGAATCAGGCAACTACTACTATAACGTAATGTCGTTCGGACTCAAGAACGTCGAGGCAACCTACCAACGGATGATGAACAAGGTCTTCCGAGGAGAAATTGGAGACACTCTCGAGGTCTACATGGACAACATGATCGTCAAATCTAGAGAGGACGTAACTCATACCGAGGACCTCGAACGAGTTTTCGCTCGAGCAAGACAATGCAAGATGAGGTTCAACCCCGAAAAATGCACTTTCAGAGTGAGATCGGGAAGTTCCTCGGCTTCTACCTGACCGAACGGGGCATCGAGGCCAACCCAGACAAGTGTCGAGCATTCTCCAGCCTCCCCACACCGAACGACAAGAAATCAATCCAAGTCCTGAACGGCATGCTCACTGCATTGTCCCGTTTCGTCGCGAAATCCGCCCAGCACGCCCTCCCATTCTTCAAACTTTTACACAAAGAGGCAACTTTTGAGTGGACTGACGACTGAGAGAACGCCTTGTCCGAGCTAAAACAAGTACTCTCACAGCCACCTGTCCTAAGCTGACCAGAAGTCGGAGAAACGCTCTACCTTTATCTGGCCTTATCTGCCAAGGCCGTAAGCGCGGCGCTCATACGAGAAACGGGCAAAGGACAGAAACCCGTATACTTCACGAGCAAAGCCCTCCAAGGACCCGAAGTGAGGTACCAGCAAATAGAGAAAGTAGCCCTCGCGCACACCATTGTCGTGAGAACCGACCAACCCATCAAGCAACTATTGGGCCGCCCAGATATGGCCGGTAGAATGCTCAAATGGTCCCTCGAACTTTCCGAATTTGACATCCAATACGAAAGCAGAAAGGCCCTGAAAGCACAGGTCCTGGCCGATTTCGTCGCCGAGATGACAATCCCCGGGCCTCTAACATCTTCCGGTGACGAATGGACGATCTTCGTTAACGGAGCATCCTGCTCGTCAGGAAGCGGGGCAGGCATCATCCTCGAAAACAACGAAGGCATCATAACAGAGGTTTCGCTCATCCTGTCATTTCAAACATCTAACAACCAAGCAGAATATGAAGCCCTCTTAGCAGGAATCCGTCTAGCCGAAGACCTGGGAGCACGGGTGATCACCATTTACACCGACTCCCAGCTCGTCGCTGTAGCGCTAAAAATTACTCGAGGTGTCTACACACTCGAAAAAGAACAGAGTCGCCACCGATCTTTATTTGTTCCAAAGAGGAAAGGGAAAATATCGAATAAAACCCATGAATAAAAACAAATGGATAAGATGGTCATCGCAACCAAATTAGGGTTCGGGAGTCGGTTAAGCAAGGGGAAGGTATTAGCACCCCTCACCTCCATCGTACTCGATGGGACCCATTTAGCTAGTTTTATGAATGAGTGTTTGCGTAATGTTTGTGTTCTTTAATTTATTAATCAATAAGAGAAAAGGGGTTTTTATTTTTTATTATTGTGAAAGAAAAAAGAAATATTTTTTATTATTATGCTCGCCAAGACATTTGTATCTTGTGCCTACGTATTCCCTCGTGCAATGGGAAAGTCAGAGCAATCGTAGTTCGAATAAAAACTACGAGTTTGTTGGTTAATTTTATGAAGGATGTTTAGTGTTTGGTTCGAAGGATCAAAGGTGTTCAAGAGGTGTGCACCCCTTGTCACTCGATCACTTTGATTTAATTAAGAAAAAATTTTAATGTTTGGTTTGAAGGATCAAAGGTATTCAAGAGGTGTACACCCCTTGTCACTCGATCACTTCGATTTAATTAAGAACTAATTTTAATATTTGATTCAAAGGATCAAAGGTATTCAAGAGGTGTGCACCCCTTGTCACTTAATCACTTCGATTTAATTTAGAAAGATTTTAATTGTTTGATTCAAAGGATCAAAGGTATTCAAGAGGTGTGCACCCCTTGTCACTCGATCACTTTGATTTGATTAAGAAAGATTTTTAATATTTGATTCAAAGGATCAAAGGTATTCAAGAGGTGTGCACCCCTTGTCACTCAATCGCTTTGATTTAATTTAGAAAGATTTTAATTGTTTGATTCAAAGGATCAAAGGTATTCAAGAGGTGTGCACCCCTTGTCACTCGATCACTTTGATTTGATTAAGAAAGATTTTTAATATTTGATTCAAAAGATCAAAGGTATTCAAGAGGTGTGCACCCCTTGTCACTCAATCGCTTTGATTTAATTAAGAAAGATAACTTTTAAGGTTTGATTCAAAGGATCAAAGGTATTCAAGAGGTGTGCACCCCTTGTCACTTAATCACTTTGATTTAATTAAGAAAGATTTTTAATCGTTTGGTTCAAAAGATCAAAGGTATTCAAGAGGTGTGCACTTCTTGTCACTCGATCTTTCGGTACCGTTTAAAAAAAAATTTGTAAAAAAGAAACTCGACGTTGGATCGAGAATTTATTTGAAACGACTTGGCATTGGACCAAGTTTATTGTTCTTTATTGGATCGAGATTAATATAATGTTTTTAGTATTTTAGTAACTAATAAAAAAAAACTAAATTAAAAAAAAACATATTTTAATACATTTTTTTTGACTAAAATCTACATCTAAACATATTTTTTGTATTTTGGACTATTAGAAATTAAAACAATAAAAACAAAAATAAAAGATAATAGCAAACAAACTTAATGGGCTAAAAAAAAGAAATGGGGGTGCATTATTATCCTGAGCGCTGGGCCTTTGAATGAGTAACAGGCCCATAAACACTCTATGCTGAACCGGGTCGAATTCAGACCCGATACTCTCTTTTCTTGAACCAAACTGAGTTCAGAAAAACCTAGCCCCCAAATAAACTATTAACCGCTCCTCACCCTCTCATGTTCGTTTCACGATTACGGCTTCTATTATGGAAAAAATGCAACAACAAATTCAACGTTCTCTCATCTCTCTCGCCGATTCTCATGTTCATTCTCTACTTTCATCTCAGTTCTCTCCGCTGCTATGGTTTCGCTCGGTCCTCTCTCGGTTCAAACATCAACAAATCGAAGGAAAACCCTTATCCCAAATCAATCCCTTCAGCCCCAATTGATTTTACTATGTTCATGGAGTTACAGATTACAAGCTACATGGTGAAATTTGAAAAGTAATTACTACAAATCAACAGATAAACGACTCGAAATACCTCAGGTAATCTTCTTCCCCCTCCGACTTGCTTCTGTGTTTGGTTTCTTCTTCTTCTTGCTTTTGAGATTCCCTTTTATTTGTTAAGCTGAAACAACCACGACAGCAATGGCAAGGACGTCCAAGGCGGCTCCACTTGAAGAAGTCGTGAACGATGAAGTGATGGCAAGCTGCTACGCACAGGGATTCCGTTGTGGTGGTTCACATTTAGCAGTGCTTATAGCGCTTCCAGTTTCGCGGTGATTGTTTCAAGGTGAATCCGAACTCCCTTTCTTTTCTCCTCCTTTGTTGTTTCCGTTACCGTAACTTTGTTGTGTTGATTCTGAACTGATGCCTACCTGTTGAGGGTGAGTTGAGAGATTTATGATTTGTTGTTGGAAGCTGTTTTTGTAGAGGTTTGTAAATGGAGGTTTGATTTGTGGTTGAGTGTTGACTGAATGAAGCAAGAGCTTAGTTTCAACTCAACCAAGCAGTGCTTCAATATGAAGCTCTGTTGATTCCGAAGAAAGAGTTCTATCGGAGGTTATTTTGAAATTTTAACAGAGTTTTAGCAAGGTTGCACTAGGGTTAGATTGAGAGTTTTTCTATTAGGTTTTCGTGGCTGCCGATTCTCTTTTCCCTCAATGATAATGAATAGAGGTTTTTATAATCAGTAGGTTTGGATGTGATTCTAGGGTTGGATGAATTCAAACTTGGTTCGGAATCAAAAGGGGAAAGTCTGTAGGCTAACTTTTGTGCAGCAGTTTTTGTTTTATCATTTCCTTTGCAAATTCTGATGCAGGCAGCAGCATAGGGAGAACAGGGCAGCAGCAGGGCAAGAGTTTTGGACTGTTTCTACTGCACTTTTTTGGACCTTTGGGGCAGCAAACTTTGGGCCCTTAGAGCTTAGGTTTAGGGACTGAATTCATGTAATAACTTGTGTAATTCCAATGTAATCTCTCAATAATTATTTCAAATGACCATTTCATTAGCAAAAGTCTTGTAATTTTCAAGTGAACTCTGAATGAAGCTTCTATCTTTTTGTAAGATATAATTGCAATTGAATACAATTTATTCTTGAAGTGTTCAAATGAAATTAAAATGAGATCTCTTTTTCTTGTAAGATGTAAAGCTATTGGGAATTGAATGGAGAGTGGAACCTTGTGACTTGAAATGGCTTCATGTTTAGATTCATGGACCTTGTATTTAGATGACAAGTATCTCTTATAACTTAAAGAAATTATCTTATAAGTTAACCTATAATATTGTCAAAAACATACAAACTTTGTCTCTCGAATTCTTGAATCAAACATTTGCCTTTCTTTTGCGAAATTGACACTTAATCTTGAATTCTCAAACGCAAAGAAGCACAACCTCACCCTAAACCAATGATCATGACCAAAATGATTCTTGAATTCATAAACTGAATCAACATATTGATGAAATAGAAAAACCCTGATTTCTTTCCACTAGAACCAACACTCGAATCACGCTTAATTGATATACCCAGCTTAAACCATGCAAAAAAAAAACCGATTTTGTACGAATGTCAATTGTTTGAACTCATGTCTTAGTGAGTGAATGAATGATATGCAAATGATCTAGTGGAATAAAATGTATGGGGCAAAAATTGGGGTATGACAGATGCCCCTATTTAAGTGTCTTCAATCTAGAGGTACGAAGATTGAAATCTTCGTATCGACACGATTGAAGGGACTTAAATACAAAAATAACACAATTTTTGGCCCTAAGAACTGCATATATGCATATGATATGATATGTATGAATGCATATGAGAAAAATTAATGGTACAAGGTGTCGCAAGAGACAAACTACCACTAAAGAAACAAAGAAAAAGACAAATGAACTCCACAAGGGAATATCGACAAAGCGACCTAACTGGGGAAGGGATTGCAACAAAGGGATATCCAAGTCCAATTGGAAATGGAATCCAACTCCACTAGAGAAGCGATTACAAATCTACAGGGGAAAATACCCCCATTGGTAGAGAAACAAAGGATGCACCGACTTTTACAGAAGGTGGAGAAACAAAAGATACACCAACGTTTACTGAAGGTGAACTACCAACTTTTACTGAAGGTAGAGAAACAAAAGAATCACCGACGTTTACTGAAGGTGAACTACCAACGTTTACTGAAGGTAGAGAAATGAAAGATACACCGACGTTTACTGAAGGTGAACTACCAACGTTTATTGAAGGTAGAGAAACAAAAGATACACCGACGTTTACTGAAGGTGAACTACCAACGTTTACTGAAGGTAGGGAAATGAAAGATACACCGACGTTTACTGAAGGTGAACTACCGACTTTTACTGAAGGTAGAGAAATAAAAGAATCACCGACGTTTACTGAAGGTGAACTACCAACGTTTACTGAAGGTAGAGGAATGAAAGATACACCGACGTTTACTGAAGGTGAACTACCAACGTTTATTGAAGGTAGAGAAACAAAAGATACACCGACGTTTACTGAAGGTGAACTACCGACTTTTACTGAAGGTAGAGAAACAAAAGATACACCGACGTTTACTGAAGGTGAACTACCGACTTTTACTGAAGGTAGAGAAACAAAAGAATCACCGACGTTTACTGAAGGTGAACTACCAACGTTTACTGAAGGTAGGGAAATGAAAGATACACCGACGTTTACTGAAGGTGAACTACCAACGTTTACTGAAGGTAGAGAAACAAAAGATACACCGACGTTTACTGAAGGTGAACTACCGACTTTTACTGAAGGTAGAGAAATGAAAGATCCACCGACGTTTACTGAAGGGGAACTACCAACGTTTACTGAAGGTAGAGAAATAAAAGAATCACCGACGTTTACTGAAGGTGAACTACCAACGTTTACTGAAGGTAGAGGAATGAAAGATACACCGACGTTTACTGAAGGTGAACTACCAACGTTTATTGAAGGTAGAGAAACAAAAGATACACCGACGTTTACTGAAGGTGAACTACCGACTTTTACTGAAGGTAGAGAAACAAAAGATACACCGACGTTTACTGAAGGTGAACTACCGACTTTTACTGAAGGTAGAGAAACAAAAGAATCACCGACGTTTACTGAAGGTGAACTACCAACGTTTACTGAAGGTAGGGAAATGAAAGATACACCGACGTTTACTGAAGGTGAACTACCAACGTTTACTGAAGGTAGAGAAACAAAAGATACACCGACGTTTACTGAAGGTGAACTACCGACTTTTACTGAAGGTAGAGAAATGAAAGATCCACCGACGTTTACTGAAGGGGAACTACCAACGTTTACTGAAGGTAGAGAAACAAGAGATACACCGACGTTTACTGAAGGTGAACTACCAACTTTTACTGATGGTAGAGAAACAAAGGATGCACCGACTTTTACTGAAGGTGAACTACCAACTTTTACTGATGGTAGAGAAACAAAAGACACACCAACGTTTACTGAAGGTGAACTACCGACTTTTACTGAAGGTAGGGAAAAGAAAAGATACACCGACGTTTACTGAAGGTGAATTACCAACTTTTACTGAAGGTAGAGAAAAGAAAGATACACCAACGTTTACTAAAGGTGTAGGAATAATGTTATCAAAAGTGAAAAATAGATATACTCTTGATCCAAGTGATACACTCTTGATCCAAGTTGTAGGAGACAAAATTCAATCCAGGGATAAGTTGGAGAGAAACGATCAATCAAGACTCTTCCTAGTGAAGAATAAGCTCATCTATGGATTTATCTTTTCCAAAATGGAAAGGAGAGATAAAACAAAACACTCCCACGAGGGATAAACTCACTGGGGAATTTAGAAAGGATATACACTTTTCTGCTTAAGACTGACACTCTATTGGAGAGAGGGAATACACTACTTGTAGATAAACACAACCAAAATGGATTTAGGATCATTAGGAAATGCAAATGTGCATGAATGGTGTAAGTATGAATGTATGAATGTCATGCATACGCTGACAAAACGAACACAACAGATAAACTGGAGATCTTCAAAACATCAAAGTACAATGGGATACTCAACTAATCTCAATTGGATGGAGACTTCTACACAGAGCCTGTCTTTTATAACATCTTCTAGAAGAAATAAATTTATGCTGGAGATGAGAAAAATTTGATGAGAATAACATCCATTAGGGAAATAAACCCTAGAGGGAAACCACACTTGTCAGAAAATCATACTAGCGGCGGAACCACGCTTACTGGGATAACCCAAAGCGAAACTGCAAACACCAATTGTTGGAGAAGCTTTAGAATTGCTTGGGGAATCAGGATCACCACTTAGGAGAAAACATAATCCGCTTACTCTATTGGACAAATCAAAGATCAATTGGATAACCCCCCAAAATTATTAAGGTTTCAAACACTCTAAATACTGCAGCAAATAAACCGGCCGAAGGAGAACCACCATTAACCAAACAGATCATGATTCACAAATCACAGAAGAATCTTATGCACTGTTGTAAATGAGGACTTGAGATCTTATGCCTCTATGCTTGGCACTTGGAAGAAGATTGCCCCTGAATGATGAGCCCCTCAAGTGACTGACTTTAACATTTCAGTAATGTAACATGCCCCAGTGTGAGCCTTTGAGAGACTTTGTCTCGAGGTAACTGCCTCAGATCGACTGGATCTTGTAATAACTTGCCCCAAGTTGACTATGCTTGGGAAGAATGTGCCCCTGATTGAATCACTTGCAGATACCTAATTTCACACATCTGCGATTCCTTTAATGCTAAGTGCTGACTTGCAAATAAAACAGTTTATTCAAAAATGGTAATTTTAATGGAACACATATGCAAAATTTTGAAAACAAATCATTTATTGGAATGGTAAAAGGTATAACAAAAGGTGAGTCCTTATGAGGACATTTTTATTTTGAAATTCAATTTGTGAAAGATAACGTGACAGCATGATGTCAACACAAATGATTAGCAAAGTAAATTAGGAGTCAAGTTAACACAACCTTGCAGTAGTATGCTTTCAAAATAAACCTTGCTTCAATTAGGTCTTTTTAGGGGTTGTAATGTGGTCTGGTTCACGGTTTATGAAACAAAGGATATAGGCTCAAATTTTGATTTTAACCCACCCATTCTTCATAATGTTCTTCAGTCCTAAGTTCAGTTGACTTTTTTAGTATTCAATTTCCAATAAGGATTACAAATGGTGCTCGAGAACCAATGGATTCTAAGGTGGCAGTCACCTATTCTTCTTTGGAAGTCACACAAGTTTGTTCTTGCTTTTCTTTTGACAATGATCTTTTATGATATTTCAATCTAGCGGAATGCCCTAATTTTTGCCTAAGTCTCCTTTTTAGGTTTTGACTTAGCGGGCCTTTCTATTTTTTCTTCTTTTTTTTTTATTCTTTTTTTTTTATTTTTTATTTTTTGAACAACTTGTGTGACGTTTGTCCATTTGATTAGAGAATCTATAAATTGTCTGCAACTTTGATGGTTCAAGAGAGCACAACCTTCAAAAACTTTAGATTTTTACGACTTCTTCGACATTGTGTACGAAGAGAGGACGCAGTTGAACCTCTTTTTGGGATGGTTACTTCAAAAATGCATGATTCTCTTGGAAATGAATTAATCATTGTAACTGAATAACTACCCTGCCCCAGGTTCAAGATTAAGGTTTTTAATTTCTTGTAGAAATAAACTCCAACTCCTAGGCTCAAAGGGGTTAACGAGGGATTATCTTCCTTATAACTCCAGTGTTTGGGGATTTGAAACAATGCCTGTACATCGTCAGCAAAGTTTTATTTAAAAGCATACTATTTCAATTCGGGTATTTTGTTTTCATCATTCTCCCTCCAATACTTGCTTAAACAAAAGTACGATAAAGAAAAGGAAATGGGAGAAACAAAGACATATTTTGGTTTCGTTTTTGTAAAGAAAGTAAAAAAACAGAGTGAAACGAATGGATTGATTCAAAACTTGCATTCATTTCATTAATACTACCATTAAGTTTAACAATGTTTTTAAAAGCAAATAAACACTTAGCAATCAAGGAAAAAACTACAAATGCAAATGATAAAAGTGGCTCAATGATCTTCTTTGATTGGCTTTGAGGAGACGATTCAGGAAGTCATCACACTGATCATGGCATAGGATTGGTGACCATATTAGGACTGATATCCTTGAAAGAGAGTATCTCATTGTCAACCAGATCTTGAACTATTTCCTTCAGGACATTGCAATCTTCAATGGAGTAACCTGATATCCCACTATGAAAATCACACTTGACGTCTGGATCGTATTCCTTGGGAAATGGAAACTTTGCAGGTCGGGTTGGTCTGGGAGCCACCAATGAGTTCTGAATCAACACAGGATACAACTCTGTATAAGTCATAGGAATAGTATCAAAGCGGCGAGGCCTCTTTTGTTGTTTCCTCAATGTTTTATTCAGCTTCTTTCCTTGCCACTGATAACCTTGGCTTTGTCGAGGGATAGGCAAAGATTGTTGATCAGGAATTTTTGAAAAGGAGGGTTGAGGAAGATCCATAGGAGACGGGCCATAGGCTTCCACTTGAGCAACCACTGAATGATACAACCTTTGGGCTATAGGAGCATGCACTTCTGGTGCAATGATCGGTGGAGAAATTTCTCCACCTTTCAGTAAGATTTCCAGAATTCCCATGATATGCTTCATCTGCTCCCTCAACTGGCTAACTTCCACTCTCAACAACTTTTGGTCTTGTTGAAGTTCTTCCATAGTCTTGAGGAATCAGCTTCTAGTCAATGTTTCGAGGAACCAACTTGACGATTGAGGGTGACTCAATGAAAGAGACAGTTGGAATGAGGTATAAGGACAACATGGATGTATGCATGATGCAAATGATATGCAATGGCATGCAATATTGGATGTAAAGCGTGATAACAAAATAACCTATAGGAAGGCTCCTTGAGTTAGGATAGTTCTAAGTTCTTTACCCAAAAAATCCCCTCACAAGGTTAGCTCTAAAGTTTTTGGATATAACGGTTCCTAGAGGCACCCAAGCATGATCAGAATTTCATCATGCGACAGGTAAACCGTCTTATAACGAACTTCATGAATATGCAACCTCTAGGCGAGGTTATTGTATCAATCAGACAAGGAGTGCACCTTGGGGATCGATACATAACTTCTTTAGATGGAACGGGTTCTAAAGGTCCTTGGAGTTAACGGCCAAATCAGATTTTCGCCATGCGACAGGCGAACCGTCTTATGACAAATCTCATGAATGGGCCTCCTCCAAGTGGGGTTTTCGTATTAGCCATTCAAGGTGTTCACCCTGGGGACTAGCACTACACAACCACCTCCTAACTTATGTTTTTTCTCTTGTTTTTCAAAAGCTCGGGTTGAGAGCTTCACTCAAGCATCATTCCCATTCCCACAGATGAATATATATATATAGCAATATAAATACAAGTAATAAAGCAAGAGTAAAGAAACATAAATAATACAAGAGTAAACATAAATAACACATGAGCACAAGAATAAGCATAAAGAACATAATTATAAACATAAAGAACGTAAGAGTAAGCAAACAAAGGCAAACACTTAAACATAAACTAAACTAAACTAGGGTTGACTCTCTTAAGATTTCTACTTTTCCCCAGCAGAGTCGCCAATTCTGTAGCGCTAAAAATTACTCGAGGTGTCTACACACTCGAAAAAGAACAGAGTCGCCACCGATCTTTATTTGTTCCAAAGAGGAAAGGGAAAATATCGAATAAAACCCATGAATAAAAACAAATGGATAAGATGGTCATCGCAACCAAATTAGGGTTCGGGAGTCGGTTAAGCAAGGGGAAGGTATTAGCACCCCTCACCTCCATCGTACTCGATGGGACCCATTTAGCTAGTTTTATGAATGAGTGTTTGCGTAATGTTTGTGTTCTTTAATTTATTAATCAATAAGAGAAAAGGGGTTTTTATTTTTTATTATTGTGAAAGAAAAAAGAAATATTTTTTATTATTATGCTCGCCAAGACATTTGTATCTTGTGCCTACGTATTCCCTCGTGCAATGGGAAAGTCAGAGCAATCGTAGTTCGAATAAAAACTACGAGTTTGTTGGTTAATTTTATGAAGGATGTTTAGTGTTTGGTTCGAAGGATCAAAGGTGTTCAAGAGGTGTGCACCCCTTGTCACTCGATCACTTTGATTTAATTAAGAAAAAATTTTAATGTTTGGTTTGAAGGATCAAAGGTATTCAAGAGGTGTACACCCCTTGTCACTCGATCACTTCGATTTAATTAAGAACTAATTTTAATATTTGATTCAAAGGATCAAAGGTATTCAAGAGGTGTGCACCCCTTGTCACTTAATCACTTCGATTTAATTTAGAAAGATTTTAATTGTTTGATTCAAAGGATCAAAGGTATTCAAGAGGTGTGCACCCCTTGTCACTCGATCACTTTGATTTGATTAAGAAAGATTTTTAATATTTGATTCAAAGGATCAAAGGTATTCAAGAGGTGTGCACCCCTTGTCACTCAATCGCTTTGATTTAATTTAGAAAGATTTTAATTGTTTGATTCAAAGGATCAAAGGTATTCAAGAGGTGTGCACCCCTTGTCACTCGATCACTTTGATTTGATTAAGAAAGATTTTTAATATTTGATTCAAAAGATCAAAGGTATTCAAGAGGTGTGCACCCCTTGTCACTCAATCGCTTTGATTTAATTAAGAAAGATAACTTTTAAGGTTTGATTCAAAGGATCAAAGGTATTCAAGAGGTGTGCACCCCTTGTCACTTAATCACTTTGATTTAATTAAGAAAGATTTTTAATCGTTTGGTTCAAAAGATCAAAGGTATTCAAGAGGTGTGCACTTCTTGTCACTCGATCTTTCGGTACCGTTTAAAAAAAAATTTGTAAAAAAGAAACTCGACGTTGGATCGAGAATTTATTTGAAACGACTTGGCATTGGACCAAGTTTATTGTTCTTTATTGGATCGAGATTAATATAATGTTTTTAGTATTTTAGTAACTAATAAAAAAAAACTAAATTAAAAAAAAACATATTTTAATACATTTTTTTTTGACTAAAATCTACATCTAAACATATTTTTTGTATTTTGGACTATTAGAAATTAAAACAATAAAAACAAAAATAAAAGATAATAGCAAACAAACTTAATGGGCTAAAAAAAAGAAATGGGGGTGCATTATTATCCTGAGCGCTGGGCCTTTGAATGAGTAACAGGCCCATAAACACTCTATGCTGAACCGGGTCGAATTCAGACCCGATACTCTCTTTTCTTGAACCAAACTGAGTTCAGAAAAACCTAGCCCCCAAATAAACTATTAACCGCTCCTCACCCTCTCATGTTCGTTTCACGATTACGGCTTCTATTATGGAAAAAATGCAACAACAAATTCAAC
This sequence comes from Vicia villosa, assembly GCF_029867415.1. NCBI lineage: Eukaryota > Viridiplantae > Streptophyta > Magnoliopsida > Fabales > Fabaceae > Vicia > Vicia villosa. The sequence continues at coordinate 175,519,630 of NC_081181.1, forward strand.
GTTCTCTCATCTCTCTCGCCGATTCTCATGTTCATTCTCTACTTTCATCTCAGTTCTCTCCGCTGCTATGGTTTCGCTCGGTCCTCTCTCGGTTCAAACATCAACAAATCGAAGGAAAACCCTTATCCCAAATCAATCCCTTCAGCCCCAATTGATTTTACTATGTTCATGGAGTTACAGATTACAAGCTACATGGTGAAATTTGAAAAGTAATTACTACAAATCAACAGATAAACGACTCGAAATACCTCAGGTAATCTTCTTCCCCCTCCGACTTGCTTCTGTGTTTGGTTTCTTCTTCTTCTTGCTTTTGAGATTCCCTTTTATTTGTTAAGCTGAAACAACCACGACAGCAATGGCAAGGACGTCCAAGGCGGCTCCACTTGAAGAAGTCGTGAACGATGAAGTGATGGCAAGCTGCTACGCACAGGGATTCCGTTGTGGTGGTTCACATTTAGCAGTGCTTATAGCGCTTCCAGTTTCGCGGTGATTGTTTCAAGGTGAATCCGAACTCCCTTTCTTTTCTCCTCCTTTGTTGTTTCCGTTACCGTAACTTTGTTGTGTTGATTCTGAACTGATGCCTACCTGTTGAGGGTGAGTTGAGAGATTTATGATTTGTTGTTGGAAGCTGTTTTTGTAGAGGTTTGTAAATGGAGGTTTGATTTGTGGTTGAGTGTTGACTGAATGAAGCAAGAGCTTAGTTTCAACTCAACCAAGCAGTGCTTCAATATGAAGCTCTGTTGATTCCGAAGAAAGAGTTCTATCGGAGGTTATTTTGAAATTTTAACAGAGTTTTAGCAAGGTTGCACTAGGGTTAGATTGAGAGTTTTTCTATTAGGTTTTCGTGGCTGCCGATTCTCTTTTCCCTCAATGATAATGAATAGAGGTTTTTATAATCAGTAGGTTTGGATGTGATTCTAGGGTTGGATGAATTCAAACTTGGTTCGGAATCAAAAGGGGAAAGTCTGTAGGCTAACTTTTGTGCAGCAGTTTTTGTTTTATCATTTCCTTTGCAAATTCTGATGCAGGCAGCAGCATAGGGAGAACAGGGCAGCAGCAGGGCAAGAGTTTTGGACTGTTTCTACTGCACTTTTTTGGACCTTTGGGGCAGCAAACTTTGGGCCCTTAGAGCTTAGGTTTAGGGACTGAATTCATGTAATAACTTGTGTAATTCCAATGTAATCTCTCAATAATTATTTCAAATGACCATTTCATTAGCAAAAGTCTTGTAATTTTCAAGTGAACTCTGAATGAAGCTTCTATCTTTTTGTAAGATATAATTGCAATTGAATACAATTTATTCTTGAAGTGTTCAAATGAAATTAAAATGAGATCTCTTTTTCTTGTAAGATGTAAAGCTATTGGGAATTGAATGGAGAGTGGAACCTTGTGACTTGAAATGGCTTCATGTTTAGATTCATGGACCTTGTATTTAGATGACAAGTATCTCTTATAACTTAAAGAAATTATCTTATAAGTTAACCTATAATATTGTCAAAAACATACAAACTTTGTCTCTCGAATTCTTGAATCAAACATTTGCCTTTCTTTTGCGAAATTGACACTTAATCTTGAATTCTCAAACGCAAAGAAGCACAACCTCACCCTAAACCAATGATCATGACCAAAATGATTCTTGAATTCATAAACTGAATCAACATATTGATGAAATAGAAAAACCCTGATTTCTTTCCACTAGAACCAACACTCGAATCACGCTTAATTGATATACCCAGCTTAAACCATGCAAAAAAAAAACCGATTTTGTACGAATGTCAATTGTTTGAACTCATGTCTTAGTGAGTGAATGAATGATATGCAAATGATCTAGTGGAATAAAATGTATGGGGCAAAAATTGGGGTATGACAGTCGCTTCCCAAGTGAATGGCGACTATCAAGCCAAAAACGATCTACTAGTCGAATACCTGGCCATGGTCAAGGAGAAAATAAAAAACTTTGCTCAAGCCAAGGTCGAACATGTCCCTCGCGAGCACGACGCGCGAGCAGACATCCTTTCCAAGTTGGCGAGCACCAAGAAGAAAGGGAGCAACCGATCCGTAATTCAAGAAACGCTCCCCCGAACAAGCATACAAGCGACCACCCAACATACTACGATTCTACAAGCGGAACATGCTCGTGTGATTCGGAATACCCCGAGATCTCGTCACCGACAACAGAACACAGTTCACAGACAGAAAATTCCAAGACTTCGTCGCTTAACTCAGTAGGAAACAACATTTCACTTTTGTCGAACACCCCCAGACCAACGGGTAAGTCGAAACCGCCAATAGGGTCATCCTCCGAGGACTCAAGCGACGCCTAGGAGAAGCGAAGAGGGCCTGGGTCGAAGAACTCCACAGCGTTCTGTGGGCTTATCGAACCACCCCCCACTCGACCACAGGAGAAACTCGGTTCAGATTAACTTACGGGACCGAAGCCGTAATCCTGGTAGAAATCCGCGAACCATCTCGTCTCACCGAGCTCCCTCTCGAAGAGGAACTAAACGATGAAGCTATGAGGGAAGAACTCGACATGGTCGAGGAGATACGCCATGGAGCATCACTCCGAGAAACCAAAATCAAACAACAAATCACTCTTCGCCACGACGCGAAGGACATCAAACGCGAGTTTGAGGTCGGATCTCTCGTCCTCCTCAGAAACAAGAAAGACTCGCGCGAAGGCAAACTTGCTCCCAATTGGGAAGGCCCCTACCGTGTCTATGAAAAAACCGAGCACGGAGCCTACTACCTCGAAAACCTACTCGGGGAAAAACTTGCTCGACCATGGAACGCCGAAAAACTCCGTCAGTACTACAGGTAAAACTTACATCAAAGTCACCGACCACCGCTCGGCAACGACGCCACCTGGTCGGCCAAGAGACGCGTCTCGGTACAGACGATTCTTCTCAAACATCACAAATCGCGTCGCTGCTCCCACCGAACATCTGCTCGATTCGACGGGGAAACCTACATCTAGCTTCGCCATCGTAGTACCACACTGGCCGGACCCCAGCTCGCGATGGATAGTCCGCGCTATGAGCTCTTGGTTCCGAATGCAGCCTCGAATTCGCTTCAGGTCGGGAATATACCCCACCTACCCGATTCGTTCCCTACACAATCGGATGACAAATACTGGTCGAGCATAAGAAAGCAAACACACAACGAATTGATAAAATAAACGTACAAACAAAACACAATTACCAATCACTGAAAAGAAGTGCATTACAACGGCTCGAAGGCCCCAAAAATACCGGGAAAACGCCCATTATACAAGTCATACACGGCTCTAAGGCCGACAAAATCTTGGCACGCAGGCCAGAAAACAAACAAGAAAATACAAACCAATCACACATCACCACCATCATCGTCCTTACCCCCATTATTTCCGCCACCTTGCCCGTCCTGCCCGTCTTCCCAATCATCAAAGTCCAGGTTCGCCTCAATCCTGCCATTCACAACTTTGTTATACGGGCTAATCCCTACAATGACCAAACGTGGGTTGAGGACCCGCAGTTGATCCACAGCCGCCTTGAAACCAACCCCCAGGGTGGCGACACAGTCCACTTCGAGCTCCCTCACCTTCCCCAACAGCTGGGAACGAGTTTCCAAAGCCTTCTCGTCCTCCGCCTCATCGGCCGCGGGAAGATGAGACTCCTCCAACTCGGCGACCTGTTCCCACAACCTCTTCTCCTCGGCTTCCAATTCCCTGACCCTGTCCTAATCCTTGTAGAGGTCTTCGACAACATGAGTGTGAATCTCATACTTATCTTGGTAGTTTTCGAAATCATGTTCCAATGTTTCTACTTCTGTAGTAGGACGTCATAATCCTTCTGGGGACAAACCCTCTGAGAATTTAGAGCCATGGCCAAAGCGGTCACCCTCATCATCCCCTCGACGTCCTCGGCCAGATCATTTTCCCGAGCCACCCTGTCCCGCTTAATTATATGTTTCACCTCATCCCTCTCCAGCAAGAGATTCTTTCTCGAGAAAAGCCCTCGGTGCAAGGTGCAAGGAGGCAGCACGATGTCGTCGTCAGTAGGGTTGTCGTTGATCAGGGGACGAATCTCGGGAACCCCATCAGTCCTTTGTTTCCTCTCAGTCGGAGAACTCCCCGGCGTAGTCCCTGCCGAGGAAGGAGAACTACAGCCAACACCAGCCGCAGCAGCCGCTTTAATCTCCTCGACGCGAGTCCTCTTCGCCACTCCCTTTACGGTCGCCTTGTTCTTCGCCCTCATCTTCACAACTTTGTCATGCAAGTCAGCCATTTGTCCCGCAAAACAAAAGAAATTAGCAACAAAGAAGTACAAAACAAACAACCAAATAGTTTCCTCACCAAGTAAAATCACTGCATCCCCGTCAGTCTCACACTCGAGGATAGCCTTGGTATTGATATATCGAGGTTCGAGCATAGGCCCCCCATCCTCGTCAAACAAAGGATCCCCGTTGGGCAACATGCACACAGCCGGCCTAAACCCATCCACAAAGGTGACGAGCCTCCGGTCCCTGAAGATATATGCATCGGTCCCCTTCTCAAAATGGTCGTATTGCCACTCCAATGGAAACCGAGCAGAAGGACCCGCCTTTTTCACCCTATCCTGGTAGTATTCGAGGATCTCAAACAAATGATCATCAGCCTCAAGAGTAAAAGGTTTGACCATGAAGTATCGGCTCTTGAAGTGCTTGATGGAATCCTGATATATAGCGAACAGCTTCTTCGGTTGCTTAAAACATACCCAACTCCATTTGCCATCCCCGTCGCGCAACCTCTGAAGATGAAACACTCTAAAGAAGAGAAGCAGAGTTGCATCGACCTCCAAGAAGCCGCACACGATTTCAAAAGCCCTTAGAAAAGCAAAGGTGTTGGGATGAAGCTGGGACGGACACAACTGCAACCACCTAAAAACGCTTCGCTGAAAGTGCGTGAAAGGAAGCCTCAGCCCGGCCTCCTTGAAGACGAACTCATACATAGCAAATCGAGGACTGGCATAGGCCGAGCAGATCCTCTGGTGAGACTTCGGCGCGAAAACACCCCATGAAGGGTCCATGCCCGGCCCAAGGTCTTCGAGAACGTTAAAAGCTTCCTTAGGAAGCGCCGTAAAGCGCGAGGCGATTGTTTTAAGGGCGACGGCCACCCAATCCTCAAGTTTCCTCGGGGAGACTTCCACAACTAGAACTTCTTCATCTTGCGAACAACCAATCGCCTCATCTTCGTCAAATATGTCGAGGACAGCATCGTTCCGGGCTTCGTCGTCCATTTACCTGAAAAGTAGAGGAAACAATGAATTCGACTTGTCAAATCCACCCTTCCACCGCAAGTCAAGTGAAAGGGCGAGGAGAACAGGCGAAGAAAAGCTCCCACCTATGACCGACATCACCGAGGCACTTTTCGGTGATGGCCGGGTCTAGCCGGCTAAAGTCCGACAATGACGCTGGCCCTCAACGACCAACTAAACAAAATACTCAAATAACATCCTCGTCTCACTCAAACTACCCTAGGAAAACGCGCGCGCCATTCATAGATTACTCTCACAACGTGCTCGACGTACACATTCGGCTCCCCTCCAGGCTCATGGTCTATTCGGCTCACGTAACCGTTTTCCCTCGTCAACCCTAAACCTCCCTCGGCAAACACATACAAAATATTTACCATTTCCTAACCCGCTCGGCATACTCATAGCTAAATCTCCTAAATCTGAAGTAAATATGAAGGAGAAGACGAGGACACTTACTTGAGATAGCAAAGAAGGAACACACGATGGGAGGTGAAATCCTTGAGCGAGTCTTGGGAGAAATTCAAATGTTAAGTGACAAATGAATGACCTCCTCACTCTTTATATAGTGAAAGGAGACCAAAGGGCGCCATGATTGCCTAGGGAGCCTAAGAGACGCAATCATTGCCTACGCCCTAAAGAAGGCTCCCAGCATGGGGAAACGCGAAAGGCACCATAAAGTGCATTGGGAAGCCCAATGAGGCACAATTAATGCCTGAACCAAAAAACGGCGGAATAATGATGACGCTCCAAACAGTCGCCACCTGTCAGTCAAAGCCTTACAAGACAAATCGAAACATTTCAATTTAAGACCAACAACAGCTCCGTCCACCTCCTCGGCCAAACTATGCACCGTCGAACCGATTGTCTCCTCGGCCTGAGCGTCTCTCCACAACAACTCCGCTCCCCGCGAGCCGAGGACCCAGTCTACAAGAAGACCTTAGTTTTCCACGAACGCTCGTTTGGATATATGCTCGGCCAACCCTTAGCGAAAGTCGTCACTCCCACGGGACTAACGACTTGGGGGGCTCCTGTTCTGGACTAGGCCGAGCAGGCCCAACTCCCCTTGCCAGCCGAGCAGGCCCAATCCATTTGGGCCCATTTCCTTGTTACCGTTACGAACTGGTCAAGCACAAAGACCACGTGTGTAACACTTCAGCGAAGGATCTGGTCAACCACCTCTGAATCCTACGCCACGGTCATCCAGAACGTGAGTTACCTGCTGACTCAGCCCTAGCAGAGGTTGTTTTAGCAGTTTCCTAGCACGTGGGCCTCCAATTGGATTTGGCCCAATTAGGAGACCTTGGCCCAGCGCTGGGGGCTATAAATACCCTCTTTCACTAGAGGGTAAGGTATTCATTCTCTACTTCTTAAACCCTCATTCTCTCTAATAGCTTCTGACTTTAGCATCGGAGAACCTTGCAGGTACCCCCCCCTTTTTGTTCATCAAGCCAGATCCAGCCGCCTTGACGATCCATTCTGATCAGGTTAGATCAGATATAGTGTAAAATGTATTTAGTTATACATATAAATTTGAAATGAGTTACTTAATCATAAAATTTAACAATAATCATATAAACTAAATTGTATTATATAACTCTAAAAAAAGGAACATGTGAGATGGAAAAAGAAGAAAAAAAATTGACATTTGAAAATAAGATTTTATCTTTCAAATAAAGACAATTGTTGATTAAAATAAAATAGATATTGTCCTGATTAGGGATGTTCAAAATCAAACCGGCCCAATAAAAAACTGCAAAATCGAATCGAACCAAATCGAAACCGCAAAAAATTATATTTTATTCGGATGTGTTTGGGTCATTTTCTAACAAACTGCGTAGTTTAGTTAGGTTTGCGGTATTTATTTTATAAAACAGTCTGAACCAAATCATACCACATTATGTTACAAAATCTTATTACTAATAATATATATTTCTCTAATTTTTTAGAGAAATCAATTATTATGTGTATATTTTATCATATTCTATGTATGATATTTCTTTTAATTTATATATCATAAAAAATAAAATATTATTAATTTATAAATACTATTTTGACAAAATATATGTTATCGTATTCTTTTTATAATATTTATTTACGAATGCAATTTCATGTATATCATTCTTTAGACCTAAGATAAAATTATAAGACGTGTTTTTATGTATCAAATTATAAACTTATTTTGACAATTATAAATTTTTTTATGGTAATGTATGAATAATTAAACACAAAATTATATTTTCCTCTATATGTGTATGTATGGCTCAATAATTTTTTTAAAAAAAAAAACCGAACCAACCGAACTAATCCAAACCGCATTAGTTTGGTTTTGTTTGGTTCGGTTTTATTTTTGAAAGTCAATCGATTCAAACCGAACCGCACTTTTTTTCTCTTGCGGTTCGAATGATTTTTAGAGTCAAAACCGTTCAAACCGCACCACGAACACCCCTGATCCTAATAGTGAGTGATTCATGAAAAAAGTTGAAAAAGTAAAAAAAAAAAAAAAAAATGTGATGGAGTCATGTGTCACGTTTAGGGATGGCAATGGGCAGGGTTTGGGCAGGGTACTTTAGTACCCGTCCCCATACCCGCAGTTTAAAAGAATCCCCGTACCCGAGCCCAAACCCGCATGGGTATCAATATTCATACCCGTACCCGTACCCTTTGGGTACCTCAATGCCCATACTCGTACCCGTTTACCCGCATTTATAGTAAAATTAAATTATTTAATTACAAAATATCATATAGTTTAAGTCTTTTTAACAATATTAAAAAAATTATGCATGTTATTATTGAGTTAAGAAACAAATAAATACTTTTATTAAAATGTGTAAAGATTTAATAGCGATATATTTTTAAAAAAATTAGAAACATGCATTTTTTATATAATAATATAAATAAAACTATATAAACATGTGGTGCGGGTATGTGGCGGGGTGGGTAGTAAGGTACCCGTGCCCGCACCCATACCCGTATATTTTAATGGGTAATTACCCGTGCCCGTACCCATTTTTGCGAGTTTTTACCCTACCCGATATGGGTATTTTTGTGGGTACCCACTGGGGATGGGCCAAATTGTCATTCCTAGTCACGTTGAAGTTGATTTAGAAAAGAAATAAGTGACTCATTAGCGAATTATTGAATAGAATTTAAGTATACATGTAACTTTAAAATGAATTATTTGATTGTAAAATGATCAATAATAATATAAAATTAATTATATTAAATAATCATAAAAAAATGTTTGTAAAATGAAAAAAGAAAAAAATTGACATTTAAAAAAAACAATTTTATGTCACAAATAAAGGTAGTTATTAATTATAATAAAATAGATATTTTGCTGACCCGTGAGAAAAATAAAAATTTTGACATTTGAAAATAAGAATTTTGTGTTTTAAATAAAGGTAATTGTTAATGAAGTAAACTATATATTTATTAATAGTGACCTGTGAGAAAAAGAGAAATTTTAACATTTAAAAATAAGAATGTTGTGTCTCTAATAATGATAATTGTGATTAAAATAAAATAAATATGTTCTTGATAGTGACGTGTATGATGGAAAGTTAGTTGTGTGTGCGGCTATTGGATATTATCCAATTTGATAAAATAAATTCTTAATTTTATTAAATTTGAAAATAGATTAATTAATATTTTTATTAATAATAAATAAATAAAATTGCTTAAATATATCGTAAAAACAAAAACAAAAATGTCAACATTGTATACATTTTTATACTAATAGCATAAACTAATATTGAAATAAATAGTATGCTCTATATAAATAATTAAAAATATAAGATAAAATAGAGAAATAAAAATTTATAAATAAAAAAATTAGTAAAAATAATGTGACTCTTACTTAAAATTAATAATGAGATTATACTAAAATTAATGTTAAAATTTAATTCCATTTCCTTTGGTGAAATAAACTTTATTTTCCAAAAAATGTGATTCATACTTAAAATAATGTGAAAATATATTTTTAATTTTCTTTAGTAACATGATTATTTTTTAAACTTTTATTAATTTGTAATATTATTATATCGTACAACTAATTTTTTAATTTACTATATTATTATATTATATAATTAATAATAAATAAGTTTAATGAGAATGCACTATAGAGAAATATTGTAATTATAAAATATATAATTCTCTTCTCTTTGACCAAATTAAACATCAACGAGATTCATGATATAGTTTTGAAAGGTTATAGGTCCAATTTTTGAAATTTTAAAAAAAAAAGTTCATTTTAATAATTTAACATTACTTAATTATCATAAATAATTAATATAATTATAAATATTAATTAAATTAAATTTTAAAACAGAGGCACCAAAACTTAAGAAAAATGAAAATAGAGTGATCAAAATTGTAATTAAACTAAAATATTAACATGAAAAAGATCTACCTACAAGATCAAGAAACCCGATGGTTTACTGGTCTAACTAATAAATCGACTGGGTTACACTAATTTTTACCAGATCAATTGTCTATAAAGTCATATGATTTTACCAGACTACTTTATCCTCCAATCTTTGATTCACAGTCCGAGTTTTAAAACACTAAAATTTTCCTTTTGTTTACGTTTTTTCAATTGTTTTTGCTGCTCTTCTATTTTAGGATAGTAAAAAATTTCTGATGATGATTTACTTACCGATCATACAATAGAAAATAGCTAGATGAGAACTTTGGCAACTTTGCCAAGTTTCACCATTCTAGGTCCCATGCTAATTTTAAGATTTCCATTTTTAGTAATTTTCCTTCTGAAAAGCGCCTTCGTAGCCAGGCCTTTACCAGCGCTTTTTGGGGCAAAAGCGCTCTTGTACCCCACCCCCTATAGCAGCGCTTCTGAAAGCGCTTTCATAATCCCCCTATAAGAGCGCTTTTGAAAAGCGCTTTCGTAACCCCCCCCTATACCAGCGCTTTTAGAAAGCGCTTTCGTAACCCCCCCTATAAGAGCGCTTTTTTAGCGTGTTTTTTAATTTTGTTTTTAGCGAAACCTATGCCAGCGCTTTTTCATAAAAGCGCTTTCGTAGGGGTGCTGCTAAAAGACAAATTTGGCATAGTGCCACGTACATAGTAAATCTCTTCCACTTCCCTAAATTTTATTCTTATTTTTAGTTTTTATTTTATTTTTCCACGTACATAGTAAATGTCTTCCCCTTCCCTCAATTTTATTTTTATTAATTAAATTTTATTAAATTTTATTTCCACCAACAATGTGTATGTAAACGATACATTATCCCTTCCCTCAATTTTATTTTTATTAATTAAATTTTATTTCCACCAACAATGTGTATGTAAACGATACATTATCCCTTCCCTCTTTTTATTCTCTTTCAATGCACTGGTCCTTTCTGATACATCTCTCTTTTCCCAATTTTTTCAGTTTACACACCCAATACATTTCCAAATTTATTACGCTTTTAGAAATCTCTCTGATCCTTAACCTATTTCAAATTAGGTTTTTCAAAAATTTGAATCAAACCCTTAATGTTCGGCGGTTGGTCTTCTATTCCATTCACGATGCAAATAATTGAATGTTGGTTTCTCATCTCCTAAAATCTAATCACTGCATCATCAATGTTAGTTTGAAGGTTTGTTCTTTCAACTTTCTGTATTTCTTCCTTATTCTACATGTATAAATATGACCTATCTCATCTCCAATTCATCATCCCCTTTGAACCCTTACAATTTTGCGTTATTTTCCTATGGCCGCTGCAAGACGCGATTTTGTTTCTGAAATCACACCAGCAAAAGAGTCATGGAATGTTGTTGTTCGAGTTATTCGATTGTGGTTTGTGCCAGACATGAATTCGAAACAGAAGTATTATGTTATGGAGATGGTTCTAATGGATGAGAAGGTTGTTGTTGTTGTTTGATTTGTAATTTTTTTTCTTTGCTTATTATTATATATGGTTTTGTTCTGATCTTGATTCGTTATTGTTTATAGGGTTTCAAGATTCAACCTTTTGTTCGTAAGGCTCTGCTGTCTCGATTTTAGAATAAGATTCGTGAGGGTATTGTTTATAATTTACAATATTTTGGGGTTGCCGCTAATACTGGAGGATATATGACCACGAAACACCAATTCAAGTTGAATTTCCAGAGTTCTACTGTGGTTACAAATTTTTTTGATGATCTTATAACAGTATCCCCTTACTCATTTGTGTCCTTCCTAGAGATCGTTGGGAAAATTGACATGGACTACTTGATTGGTAAAATTTGTATTTACTTCTTTCTATTTTTTTATCTATTGTATGATTTTCTTTCTTAATCAATTATGTCGTAATCTAGTATGTCAAATTTATGTAATAGATGTTGTGGTCATTTTGTCTGCTGTTGGACGTGAAAGGGTCTATGAAAGGAATGGTGTAACTACTAAGTTTAATGTTATTGAGTTACAGTCTGATGGGTAAGTTACATGCTAAAAAACTTATATTATTTTATATGCAGTTATAGTTACAGTCCAATAACTTTTAAATTAATTGGTTTCATGTAGGATGAAGCTTGACTATACACTGTTTGGACCATATGTTGATGAACTTGATGCATACCTCAAATCTGGTAACACCGACCCAGTTGTTGTTCTTGCTCAGTATCTGAAAGTCAAATTGTACAATGGAAAGATCCAGATGCAGAATGCAATGAACTGTACCAAACTGTTGTTCAACCCAAAAACACCTGAGGCAGATTCTTTGAAGCTGAAGTAAATACTTTTTAGATTTCCATATCTGTTCAATTTGTATAATTAAGTCTTCTCAAATTTTCTGAATGCTGAAAATTGATTATTGCTTTTTTCTTTCTTAATAGCGATAACATTGGATCGCCTACTCAATCATTTAGTTATATGAAGGATGCTTCTGAGATGAGTTTAGAAGAAGATTTCTTAAATCTGAGTCAACGCAAAACAATAGAGGAACTAAAAGATTGTCAAGATGTAATGTGCATTTTACTTTTATTTCATTTTTATCCTTCCTTACATGCTTATTATGTTATAGGTTAATTTGACATTGTTGTTTGTTGTTTATGTCTACAGAATATGGTTTGTGTTGTGTTAGGCACAATCAAACATGTTTCTGGTGGCAATGATTGGTGGTATGCTGCATGTGTCTGCAACAAGGGTGTTGTTGTAGACTCCAGAAGGTTGTTCTGTCCAAAGTGTGACAAGCATATTTGGACAATTATCCCAAGGTGTTTAATTGTAAATTTTTTCAATTGTTCCAAATATCAGTGGCTAATTTTTCTAAACTCGTATATTTAATATTTAATTTTCCCACTTTGTAAATATGTAGGTTCCGTGTCAAACTCAGGGTAATTGATGAAACTGATTCTGCTACTTTCGTGCTTTTTGATCGCAATTGTTATTTTCTGACCGAAATGACATGTTCTGATTTGATTGCTGAAATGGATCGGGTGAGTATTTATATGGTAAACAATTTTTACATATTTTCATCTGTCAGTATAATCAAAATATTAGTTGATAGTGACAACATTTTGTTTGATGTTTAAATATATTTTTAGGAAGAGGAGCCAACAATTGTGGCTAAAGTGATTGGTGGTTTTGTTGATCAAACATTTCTGTTTAAGATAGATGTAAAAAATGATGTGAGCTCTGGATATGAACAGTCTTTTCGCGTGAAAAAAGTTTGTGCTGGCAAAGATATAATTTCAAAGTTCAAATCTGCTGCAAAGGTCGATAATACTCTATTTCATGTTAGTTCATATTTTTTGTGTAACATGTCGCTTTCATGTTTGTTCATATATTTGATTAATGTTACAATTATTAACTGTTTTAAAAATCGGTTGACAATGAGGATGATTTGACTGCTGGTGTGGTACAAAATGATATGTCTGCTGGTGATATTCAGGATCTGAATTCAGTTGTGAAGGTTGCTATACTTTTCAATCAGTTGGACTTTGTTTTAATTTTTTTAGGTATTCTTTGATGCATGTTCATATGACTAACTTTAATATTGTAAATTGTTTAGAAAAATTCTGGTGTTGAAGAAGTTGCCATTGGTTCTAATGTTCAAAATGAGTTGGTTGCTGGGGTAGCTCGGGATTTGAGTTCAAAATTTGAAAATGATGGCGCTGAGGATATTTGTGATGACAATGGTTCTGTTCCAGCACATAATGAAGTTGATTCTGCAGATTGTAATTCTGTTAAGAGAGGAATTGGAGATGTTGCTGGAGTTATCGATGCAGGCGACCCTAGGATTCTGAAAAACATAAAGATTGAGAAGGATTAGTCTACTTGGTTCATTCACTATAGTTTTTGAACTGTTGTTTTTTTCTGTTTTGTTAAACTGTGATGCACTTTGAGTTGTTTAGTTTATCTTTGATTTGGCTTTTTGTGGGATTTGTTTAGCCCATAATTTGGAACTTCTCTTTAAATTAAGTTTTCATTGCTACTGTTATTTCTTATTAATGGAGCCTTCATATTGTTAAATTTTTATCTTTTTTTATTTTGAAACATTATAAGCTATTCAATAGTCCATATTTTGGTAAATTAAAATTACCATATATTTTGGATGAATTATTTTATTAGATTGATGTCAATATTTCCCTTATAGTCGGGAGCAAGATTACCTCTTTATATGGCCTTAAAGGTATTCAGACCCTCTAATTTGTATTTTCTAATTAAAGAGTTACCAAATTTATGTTTCTAATATTTTTTAATTGTTGTGGCAGGTTATAATGTGATGTGGCAGGAGAGCTATATTGTATGAAGTTTGAATGGTATGAAAGGTATATTATATGAGGTTTCCATAACAAGACCATACCTCATCAAGTTCAAGATTATACATACACAAAGAATAAGTCCTTAGGATTATGTATAACTGTTATTGTGTAGTTTGAATAGAATAAGTCCTTAAGATAATGTATAACTGTTATTGTGTAGTTTGAATGTACATCAGATATGATATGACTATATGACTATGAATTTTTTAATGATTTGCCATCTAATAACCAAACTCAATTTAGTAATATTTATTATTTATTATACTTTTAGTTTATTTCTTCATATGACTTACTCATGAATATGTACCATCTAAATTAAATTTAAATGGTGTGCAAGCATTTGTATGGTTTATTTAATAATTACAAAAATCTTAAATGAAAGAAATCCGTATTTTTTTAAGAAATCAAATTGAAAAAGTTGTAATTGTTAGAATTCTAAGCATGTATATTAAAATATTTATTATTATTTATCACTTAACTATATATTAATTATTATTGAATTATTATAGAATAAATAGATAGTATTTTTTTTGAAATAAATACTGTAACGGGTATAAGAATGATATCTCTCTTGATGTTAGAGTAACCATAAAATATAATAGTTGCAATATAATACTCAAAATAATACTCTAAACGTATTTGTAGTAATATATTTTTGTTAAGATAAATTAGTTTCAATCTTTTTTGATTTCATCTGCGATTATATATGACTAATTTTATAGACAACTTATTGTCTAGTGCTATTTGTAACTACACCAACTACGATTATATACAACTAATTTTATATTCAAAGGAATGTATTTTTGAATTAAATTGATTTTATTATAATTTTTTTAATAATTCCATTTTATATATACTTACTTGTCGTGTTTTTAAAATTGTCATTTTTGTATTTATTATTATTATATTATTATTATTATATTATATTAGTACATGACTATTCATTAATATCATTGATTCATTTAGTACAAAAAATCTTTGTTGTTTTATGATTATATAAATAATAAATGATAAATGATATGTTATACTCACTCCGTTCCTTTTTAAGTGTCATTTTAGCATAAAGCTCTTCAACCAAGATAGTGGAATGTTAGAGTTATTTTTTCTATTATACTCTTATTTATTTTTCTCTTTCCAAATAAATTCATTCATACACTCTCTTTTTCCAATAACTAATTGAAAAATGTGAGGTGGAGTTATTGAGAAAATAAGGGTATAATTGACAAATTATAACATTAAATTATAAAACGACACTTAAATAGGAACAAAAAAATTCTTCTAAAACGACGTCAATGTTTTGCGCAAAAACAATATAATAATCAAAATAATGAACCTAAATCCATCGTGGCGGCAATCCTCGATTTCGATGCAGTGGAAAAAAATAATCTGCAAGGTTAGCACTCCAACGCTAAACTTAGTGTTTAAGTTAAAAGAGGAGATTTCGAATGAATGAGAGATTACCTTTAAATGGCTCACTTTCTTTTCTTATATAGAAGAGCTTGCTGGTAAGTGAACTGTGAAAGGACCTCGAATAATGTGGCGGACCGTAGGATTGATCTGATTACTCTGACTGCTTTGTATTTTCCCTCCTAGTCATAAAATGTTCTTAGTTGTGAACCGTTATTCTATCCATTTTCTCTGCATTTTGTCTCTATTGAATGTTGGACTTCGTTCTCTTCAGTGTCGTTGCGGTCGGTTTAAACTACTCAATCTATTCATTTTCATTTATCTTGATTTTAAATTATTTATCCTTTTAAAAAATTAATACAATATTTATTAACATACCATAATCTATTATATTTATCCTAAAAAGCATCAAGGGCTGGCCCAAGGGCCAAGCTACTCAAACTAGGGCTTTAGGCCTCAAAAGTTTAGCTCGAAATTTTTTCATTTTGTTATAAAAATATATAATGACACTTGAGTTACATATACTATTGTAGTTTAGTTGGTAAAATATAGGTCTCGTTTTCTTTTGGTCTTGAGTTTAACTCTTAGCAATCACAAAAATAAATTTTAAAATACATTTAAAAGGCCTCACTTTAAAACTTGCTTTAGACCTCTAAACGGGTTGGGCCGGTCCTGAAAGCATCCACAACTAAGTAACAATATCTATTACATTTAATTTAATATTTATTATATTTAATTGGAAAGAAACCTTCCTTTTTCCAAAGAAGACCTAAAAAGTCTTCCTCTCTTGAACTAAGAGGCTGCTTGTGCATCTGCCACCTTAATAGCAATTTAAAATCATGCTACAAATTATTTAACCAAAATAATATATTCTTCAACAAATGCATTCAGATAAAGTCCAATTAAAGATTGTGCATGCATAAGGATGAAGAAACCATAACAAAAATACTAAAATAACAGAAGAAAATATATAAATAAATCAGTGGAATTTCATAGGAGGAACAAAACAAACTACTGTATAATTTAACTATAAATATATTATTATTCATTCATAAAACTTCATATTTCCATGAAAAACGGCCATCAATTCGTGACCGAAACAACTCAAACTTGAGGATTTGATCACTAGGTTCATCGGGATAAAAACTGAGATTGAGATTATCAAGTAAAGGGAAACAATGAAGGATGAATAAAAAGTCATTCTTCTTAATATTACCCATTCTTCGAGTGGACGGAAACAAAGGAGTAAACGAAAATGAGGTCAAATTTTTCATCGTTTTGGACAAAGCTAGAAATCCATTTGCAGCGAAGCTGTTGCATGACAATGAACGCAGATCGATGGAGAAGGTGGAGATTTGTGTAAGAATGGCGCCGAGGTCACGTGCTTGGGATAAGCGAGTGAGGTCTACGGATGTGAGGTTAGGATACCGGTGAAAGAGTCGAGGAAGGTAAGGGATGGTTTCGTCGGTGATTGTGAGAGAGGATCGGAGACGGTTGGTGATAGAGAGAAACTGTTTGGAGACGACGGAGAGAAACTGGTGGTTGCAGTTGAGAGATTTGAAGATTTTTTCCCATAATTCATCCGGTAAGCATGAACATCTTGGTTTCTTAGTGTTTTTTGCTGCTGCTGGTGCCGCCATTTTTCTTCTTTTTGGTGTATTGGATTTGGCTGCAGCTGCTGGTCGTGCCGCCATTTTTTTTCTTGTTGTTTTTCTTTTTGGAATATTAGATTTTGATGATGATGATGATGCCGCCATTGTTACAGAAACAAACTTCTGCGTGTGGGCGCTTATGGGGTAGAGAATCAGGGTTACCGAAATTTATAAAGATTTTTGTTTTTAGATTAATTGAATAATGAATGTAATGTATATGGTCTATGGTCTACGTAAAAGACTAAATACATTTATTATTCAATGAATCTAAAAGAAATATTAGGTCAAAATTCTTTTAATGATTTAACCGAATATTAATTTTCTATTGATAATAGTGTCACTGTACATATCATTAAATCCTTTATTTAATCACCGTGATCTCTTTTTTATTTCACTAATAATTGTTTTTGTTTGAATTCCTATCTATTCATTTAAAAATTTGGTTAAACTTAACCAACTGAGATATCATCAATAAAAATATATGTCAAATGTATTTCATTAACCTTGTCATTAAAAATATGATATTTTATATAGAGAAAATGGGTGATGCACTGACAGTGTAAAAAAGTTTTACACTGTCAACCAATCACGACCATGAATCAGGACAAGTAATTTTAAAAAAACTTATATGACATGGCAAAACGATTTGTTTCTATTGGATGACAGTGTAAAACTTTTTTACACTGTCAGTGCACTACCTTTAACCTCTTTTATATAACTAGCAAGTAGCAAATTTGTTTATGTAATTATATATCCTTCATTAAATTTGACATGATTATTAAAATAATGCGGAATTTTTTAATAAGGCGGAATTTTATATAATCATGTCAAATGCGGAATTTTTAAAATAATGGGTAATTTTTTTCACTCAATTTTGACCATACTTAATTTAGCAAATTTTTTTTGACGAAATATATGTTAAAGGTTATATTCTTCATTAAAAATTCCGAATTATTATTATTTCAATTTAACATTTGATATTTTGCTATGTTTAACATTTGATATTTCGTTATGTTTAACATTTTTAAAAAATTTCAATTTTAAAGAATAGTTTAGAAGTTTTTAATTTGAAGTAATAACAAAAATCAATTGAAATTAAACTTCTCACTTTTAAATGTTTGAATTTGAAAATTTTGCCATCACCCAAAATCGTTGGGCATCTTTCCTTCATATTTCTGAGTTGTGCACAGATCCAATTGACTAGGATAAAAATTGAGGAAGAATAAATCTAAAGCATCAATTTAATATTAATAAATACAGAGTATATTTTAATATAAGTATGATTCAAAATTTGAATATTTAAATTAAATTGATATAATGATAATTGATTCACCATTAATAAATGCATGGACCTGGCTTTTCAAAAAAAAAAAAAGGTAAATGCATGGACATGACTATAAGTCTTCTCAGGAAAAAGGAAGATTTCTTTCCAATTAAACGTAATAAATATTAAATTAAATGTAATAAAGTTTAAATTAAATGTAATAGATATTGTTAATTAGTTTTAGATAAAGATCTTATCTATCCAACACAAAAAGTTGGGTAGAGTTACCCTAGTGTAAAATATATGAAAACAACTAAAAAGTGCATCATTTAATAAATAATTAAACATGATAAAATTAAATGGTGTTATATGATTGGTGGAATGTACTCTACCCTATTTTTTGTGATGGGTAGAGAAGTTGTCCCCCTTTTACATAAGTTTTCCTCATTTTTTGTGACTTTTGTTTCTAAGATTAAAAATCTTGCTTCACGGGGTGATTTTAGGCATATCTCATTCGTGAGATCCCTTATAAATTACTTAAGTTTTGGCTCAAAGGTTGTGAGTGGTTAACATTCATCCCCTTTTCTCTACACCATCAATTCACCCGCAATCAACATTATTATAATACACTTTAAATTTAAATTTGTTTTACACTATGATCCGACTATTTGTCATTTATCATAATCATCCCTGGATTGCCTATCCAAGTAGCGAAGAGATTTTTCACTATGGCCAATCAAATGCATTTTGGGTGAAAGTTTGCTTTGAGCCAATGATTTTGGCTTCCCTTTACAAATCTCTGGGTGAATTAGTAGATTATCTTAGGGCATACGAGGCGGGAACCAATCTACTCTTCGCATGACCTTTCTGACTACTTCAACTGTGGTTAGAACTTTACAAGGGAGGAAATCAGGGAGGTTGTGTTCAGTTGTGAAGAGGACAGAAACCCAGGGCCAAATGGTTTGAATATTGACTTCATCAAAAAAAATTGGGAAGTTGTGGGAAACGGCGTAGTGCAATGTGTCCAAGATTTCCACAACAAAGCTTTTCTACCTAGGGCTATGACAACATCGTTTATTGCCTCAATCCCAAAGGTAGAGCATCCTCAAGGACTTGAGGAATATAGGCCCATATGTTTAATTGGATGCATTTACAAAATCATTTTCAAGCTATTGGCAGCAAGACTGAGGAAAGTTATTGGAAAACTGATTTCTAATTCACAAACAACATTTGTGCCTGGGAGACAGATATTAGATGGCGTGTTAGTAGCAAATGAGATTATTGATTTGGCAAAAAGAACAAAGAAGAGTTGTCTGTTGTTAAAAGTAGATTTTGCCAAAGCTTACGATTGTGTTGATTGGAGCTTCCTAAAAGAGATGCTTAGGAACATGGGTTTTAGCCAACGTTGGATGCAATGGATGGAGGCGATTGTATTCAATAGCAATATGTCAATCCTGGTAAATGGGAGTCCTTCAAGTGAATTCAAAGCTCAAATGGGATTGCGGCAAGGTGACCCGTAATCACCATTTCTGTTCACAATAGTTGTTGAAGGTCTCGTTGGGTTGGTGAGGCAATCAACAGTAAGAGGCGTGTTCAAAGGGTTCAAGGTTAATGAGGAGCTGTCGTATGATATCCTACAATTTGCTGACGACACCATATTAGTGGGAGAGACTTCTTGGATAAATCTGTAGGCATTCAAGGTAATTCTTCGAGGATTTGAAATGGTATCGGGGTTGCGTGTGAACATGTTGAAAAGTAAGTTCTATGGAGTGGAATCGGATCAATATTTCTTTCAGGCCTCTAGCCAATTCCTCTGCTGCAAACTGGGCAGTACTTCATTTAAGTTTTTAGGGGTCACGGTTGGAGGAAATCTAAGAAGAACAGGTTTCTGGAATCTGATTATTGACAACATGAGGGCCAAGCTATCTCCTTGGCTTGGGAGGCTCCTTTCCATTGGTGGTAGGGTGTCACTAATTAATTCAGTGGTCACCAATCTCCCTGTGTATCAAATGTCTATGTTCAAAATGCCATTGAAGGTGATTGAAGCCATTGTGAAGCTGCAGCGAAATTTCCTTTGGCATAACTCAGTGGAGAAGAAGGGGGTAGATTGTTGGAACACAATATGCATACGATTTGATAACTAAATAATGTTTTTCGATTTTCAATGTGGGATTAAATAGTTACCTTAGATAATCCATTGATCTTGGAAATAGTATGTAGCTTATACATTGTATAAACAAACAATTAAATATACATTAACCATTCTGATGTCCTTATTCTTGCCTTCTCCATATTGTTCTTGCAGCAGCCTCTATATGTTTTATACTTGCAGTCTCTATATTGTTCTCCACAACAAAACCATTGACATTCAAGGTACTATTTTCTCTGTCTCTCGCTTTATGTTTTATAAGCAGAACATTGTTGTCTATATTATTCTTTTCTTTTTCTACAGTCACTGTATTTTAAATCTACTTCATATATGCACAGTTCTCATCTCATAATATATATGCTGAATTTTTAATAGGAGTGAGTGTATAAATATGGATGAAAATGGTTCATCCAATGCCGGATCGAGGAGGAAAATGTTAATGAAAGACAAATCGTCGCGGCAGAGAAGTACATTCACCACTATTTTCCCATGAAGCACTAAAAACAAACTTTTTATGATTGCTCATGACCTCGATATTTTGTTATATTGTTTACTCTAACATTGAAATATTTAATTATTTATGTTGTCATAATTATGTTAATCGTACTCATATTTTGTTAGGCAAAAATTTAACACCTGCTGGACATAACCATGGAGCTTCGAACAGTAGACAAAATCAATTTCCTAGAACTCCTTTGTCTTTGTTAACAAATGGTGAAAATTCATTCCATTGTTCATTTCGGTTTTTTATTTTCTTTGATCATCATCTTCCTAATAATCCATTGCTGAAGCAATAGACATACAGTCTTTTGATCACTCTTCTGCAATTTTGTGCAATAAACGTAAGAATCCATCTCATGCAACTTCACCAACACTGAAGTTATACCTGATGCAGGTTAGTTGTGCCTCGGTTTTACAATATCAAATTTAACAGCCGACATTTCCTAATAATAATTTTTCGGTATATAAGATTTAATTATTTTTACATTGATCCATTGCAATTATTTATTTATACTGCAGCGATGGCTAGAAGGCGTAGGATGATGATAAGAAGAACCAAGGATTCTCATTCAACTAAAGATATTAATGGTTCGTATATCTTCTTTATGATTTTCCATGTTACAACTCGAATATTAGTATACTCTCTAATATACTTATAATCCTTTGTTTCTTGCTCTATTTGTATAGATGTCACTGAATTGAGAACTCCTACTCCTATGTCCGAAGTGATCAATCCAACTTCCATACATATTGCAAAAAATGTATCTCATCCTACTCATGTCCTTCGATCTATTCCTTTATTCGATTTGAATTTAAATAAAGAACCAACTGTCGGGACTGTTATCCTTGAAGGCACAAGCATGAATGAGCATAGAGCAATTCTCCATTCTGACAAATATGAACAGGCTGAATGTGAAGGTATTAACATAATTTCAAATCCCTAAAAAATTAACAATCACATTTCGTGTTTTTTGGATGATCTTAAAATTGTGTTTTTTGTTTTTAACAGATATTATTGATTTTGGAGAACCATCATTGTATGTTCTTATTATGGTGCCCAAATGTGGTATAAGGAGCGATCTAACAAATGTGACATTACAACCATAAATGTTACGTTTTCCCTTTGTTGTTTGAAAGGAATTGTTGAGCTACCGTACGAATTAAGTCCTCCAAATCTCCTACTTAGCTTAATGAATGGACAAGATTCAAGGAGTAAACATTGCAGGGAAAACATTCGAGCATATAATAGTATGTTCTGTTTTACTTTCATGGGTGGGAAGTTACAGTCTAACTCAAGTGGAGGTCCTCCCCAATTTATTCTTAGTGGTCAAAATTTTCATAGAATTGGAAGTCTGATTCCAGATGAAGGTGTAACTCCCAAATTCGCCCAGCTGTATATTTATGATACCGAGAACGAGACATCTAATAGAATTAGTCATTTTCGGTATATTCATGGTTTACTCTCTTATTGTTATGAATACTATTAGTTTTACCTGTGACTATTTTATTGCAACATTATGCAGATCCAAAGACAACCCAGACAACCTGGAAAAAACATTGGTGGAAGACATCACAAAGATGGTAGATGAACACAATGTCTTAGCGAAGTCTTTTAGAAAAGTTTGCAACCACGTGCAATACAACAACATATCTGAATTATGTTTGAGGTTGTTTATAAATAGAACAAAGGATCCAAGAACACATAATTTGCCAACATGTGATGAGGTTGCTGCGTTGATTGTGGGAGATTTTGACAATCTTGAACCTGGAAGAGATATTATTGTTAGGAAGACATCTAGTCATTTGAAAAAAATAAAAGAAACTCATGTATCATTCCTTCCACTGCAGTATCCATTGTTATTCCCCTACTGTGAAGACCAATATCATGAAATGATTCCTTATAGAGAGTCTGTTATCAAAGAAGGAAAAGGAAGCGACTTAGAGTTACATTTAGATATTTCATTGCATTTCGTATTCAAGAAAGAAAATTTGAACATGGAGGTATTGAAAATTCTGGCAGATTATTTCAACAATTTGTTGTTGATAGTTTCTCAATGATTGAGTCACAGAGGTTATGTAAGGTTCGCCTGAACCAAGCATCAATAAGATGTGATATATTTAGTGGTTTACAAGAAGCAGTACACAACGGTGAAAATCAAGCATCTATAGTAGGACAACGTGTTATCATACCTGCATCTTTTACTGGCGGACCACGATACATGTTTAACAACTGTCAGGATGCAATGGCAATTTGCAAAAAATTTGGGTATCCTGATCAGTTCATCACTATAACGTGCAATGCTAACTGGCCAGAAATTAAAAATTTTGTTACTAACAGAGGGTTTACCGCCAGCGATAGACCGCACATTGTGTGTAGAATCTTTAAGGGAAAGCTTGATCACATGATGAATGCTATTAAAAAAGATAAGCATTTCGGAGAAGTTGTTGCAAGTATTGATACTAACTGGTTTTTGCGTTATGTTAGGTGTTATTTACTTATATACATGAATATTGAAATTTATTTACGAATCTCACAATTTATTGTATAAAATTTTGTTTATTGGGGACATATACCATAGAGTTCCAAAAAAGGGGCCTCCCACACGCACACATTTTGTTGTGGCTGGTTCAGCAAATTCACTCAAGACAGGTACTGACATCGACAAGTTCATTTCTACAGAACTACCTGATCCTACCCTTTTATCCAAAACTTGCAAAAGTTGTTTCGAGCTTTATGTTACACGGTCCATGTGGAAGAACCAATGTAAACTCCCCGTGCATGAAAGATGGCAAATGCTCCAAATAATTTCCGAAAGACTACCAGAATTCTACTATTGTCAACAATGAGGGCTATCCAAAGTACAAGCCCCGAGATATGGGTTTGTTTGTTATGAAAAAGGGAATACGATTAAACAATAGATACGTAGTTCATTACAATCCACAATTTTCAGTTAGATATCAAGCGCACATAAATGTTGAGTATTGCAATAAGGGAAATGCTATCAAGTATTTGTTTGAATATGTTAACAAAGGCTCTGACAGAGCCACAATTGAGATATCAAACAGAACTGAAAATGGGCGAGTTTTGGATGAGACAAAGCAGTACTACGAATGTAGATATTTGGCCGCATGTGAGGCTGTCTGGAGGATTTTTGAGTATGATATACATCAAAGATGGCCTGTTGTTATAAGGCTTTCTTTTCATCTTGAAAATGATCAGTCTATAGTGTTGTCAGAAAATACTTTTGTTGAGTCTGTTGTTACGCGTAACGAAGAAGTTGATGCGATGTTTTTAGCTTGGTTTGAGACAAATAAAAAATATCCAGATGGAAGGGAATTAACTTATGCTAAATTTCCTACACGGTTTGTTTCTGATAAAAGCGTTCGAGCGTGGTGTCCCAGGCAGCAAGGTAATTCTATTGGAAGGCTTACGTATATTCCACCCGGATGAGGTAATGTTTTTTATTTAAGAATCCAGTTGACTGTATAAAAGGGATGCACAAGTTACAATGACATAAAAACGGTGGTTGGAACTAAACACAACACATACAAGGAAGAGTGTGTTGCACTTGGATTGTTGTGAAACAAAAAAGAATTTGTGGATGCCATTATTGAAGCCAGCGATTTGGCGTCTGGAAATCAGATTAGGAGATTATTTGTTATGCTATTGTACATGGATTCGATGACAAATCCTTTTGTCGTTTGGGAAGCAACATGGAAACTTTTATGCAATGGCCTTTTGTACGATGCGAGGAAGACGTTAAGAAACCTAGGTATTGAATTATATAATGAATATATGTTTAAATTATAGTTTCATTCTTACTATGCGTTAAAGAAATGTCTATGTACTGTAGGTCTTCAAATTAGCGACAATGATTTAAAAAATCTTTGTTTGATTGAGATTGAGAAAATGCTCTCTATGAATGGTAAATCTCTTGCTAACATTGAGCACATGCCACAACCTTCGAATTCAGAAATGGCTCGATTTCAAAATGGTTTAATGGCTGCTGAATTAAACTATGACAAGGAAGAGTTGGCAGCAATGCACGTGTCTTTGATGTCAAGTTTAACTACTGAACAAAGGTTAGTGTATGATCAAATTGTTCAATCTGTGATGTATGGTTCTAGAGGATTCTATTTTTTACATGGATATGGAGGCACGGGGAAAACTTTTATTTGGAAAACTTTGTCAGCTGCTGTTAGATCCCAAGGTTTAATTGTTTTAAATGTTACTTCGAGTGGGATTGCAACTTTGCTATTACTTGGAGGAAATACTGCCCATTTTATGTTTTCTATTCCTTTAGTTACAAATGAGACATATATGTGCAATATAATAAAACGCACTTACAAATGTAATCTAATCTTGCATGCTAGGCTTATTATATGGGATGAATCCCCGATGCTAAATAGATTTTGTGCCGAATCTGTCGATCATTCTTTGAGGGACATCATGAGGGCTGTAGACGATTCAAACCAATACAAACCATTTGGTGGAAAGGTCGTTGTATTTGGAGGAGATTTTAGACAAATATTACCTTTTGTTAGAAAAGGTTGTAGGCATGATATAGTGTCAGCGTCAATGAACTCATCTGAACTATGGAAATATTGGAAGGTATTGACATTGTCGAAGAACATGAGGCTGGCTGATTCAAACTTGAGTGGAGATTCTAACAAAGGGAAATGGTTTGCAGATTGGTTGCTTGATGTGGGTATTGGAAAACATGATTCAGATGAGTTTGGAGCGAGAAAAATTGATATCCCTAACAATTTATTGGTTACTGATACTCATGATCCTCTATTGTCTCTGGTTGAACTAACATATCTACAGCTTTTAGAAAACAGGTACAATTTGAAATACTA
Source organism: Vicia villosa (assembly GCF_029867415.1). Lineage (NCBI taxonomy): Eukaryota > Viridiplantae > Streptophyta > Magnoliopsida > Fabales > Fabaceae > Vicia > Vicia villosa. The sequence goes on from NC_081181.1 coordinate 175,545,481, forward strand.
TGAAGAGAGGGCGTTACTTTCTCCCACTTACGACTCTATGGATATTGTTAATAATTTTGTGCTATCGTTAATGTCGGGTGATGAAAAGGTTTATTTGAGTGTTGATTCAACTGTTATATCTGATGAAAATAGTGCAGTGCAGGCTGATTGGTTCACACCTGAATTTTTGAATGACATAAAATGTTCAGGAATGCCTAATCATTGTTTAAGGCTGGAGACTGGTGTTCCAGTTATGCTTCTGAGGTATAGATCATTCAAATGGGCTCTGCTATGGAACAAGGTTGCTCATAAATGAATTGTGTCCAAATATTATAGGTGCCACTATTATTACAGGAAAAAATATCGGGGAAAAGATTTACATTCCGAGAACGAATTTGATTCCTTCTGATCTGAGTTTTCCATTTAAGTTTCAGAGAAGACAATTTCCAATTGCATTGTGTTTTGCAATGACAATTAATAAAAGCCAAGGTCAGTCTCTCTCTCTCAGGTTGGTTTGTATTTACAACGCCATGTGTTCACTCATGGCCAGCTATATGTGGCTGTTTCGAGGGTAAAGTCAAGAAAAGGATTGAAGATTCTTATTTTGGATGATGAACAAATCCCGTGTGAGAACACTACAAATGTTGTTTATGGCGAGATTTTCGGCAACTTATAAACATGTAACATTGTGAAATGATTCTGGTAATAATATGTTGAAATATTTCCATTTTGACTGCAACTGTTATATTTTTAAGTTCTCTACCTGGTGCAATTTTAATTGTGTAAATATAAATTGTTTTCAAAAGGTAATTATTTCTTTACGTTCTTGCAGATGTAAATCGACAACGTATTGGCATCTGCTGTTGGTTGACACTACAATATCATTCAAAAGTCTGTCGATTAACTTCGAAGCGCAAATAGAATGTGTCAAAGCTATATTATTGTGCTATGCATTGAACTCTGGTTTACTTTTGGAACTATTATAACAGATTTATGTTTAGACAGATTTAATTAGTAATATCTTAATTTGTAAACTATATAATTGATGGTTTGTCCTAAAACAGAAAAGCATGGCTTCGTTGTGATCAAAAATAAACTTTCAAAATTAAATCAATGCATAATACTATTCTTGGCAAATCCTCATTTTGCATACACTGTTTGGATAGAATTTAATTCATTGTTGGAACTGAAATTATGATTCTTATAATATTTGCAGACTCAGATTTTTTTTAAATTCATACCATATATTGCAACCATAATTAGAAGCAGTGAACATACTAAAGTTTGTTAATTAGTATGATACCACTTCCTCACTGTTTGAATATTTCTATTGTCAATGTCAATAACCTATTAAAAACATGGAAGTTAAACAATATGATTGTTATAAATTGGTATCACTCATCAACACATCTCTGTAATGCAACTTTGAGGTTACTGATCGGAAAAATAGCAAGTGTACTATTTTGCCTCTGTAGTAATAAAGGGAAAATTCCCCGAATATCGATCTCAAGGACTGCGTGAGATTATAGAGTTAGTCGCACTTCAATTAAACAAAAAGCCTTGGGGTTTTGGTTTTTGTGATTACAAATTAAATTGCAAATAAACTTAAAAAGGATGATTTAGCCAAAGATGAGTAACATGCCAGGGTAGGTGTGTGCATTAACATATGTAACAACTCTGAATCCTTATTCCAATAACAAAATCCAACTTGTCAATTACCGGTTCTTAAGGGTATTTGCTCCTAAGTCCTTAGTGGGCAAACCTTTGAACATTCAATCCTAATCCCAAAGTCCTCTGAAATTATTGATGAAATCAAGTATTATAATTATCAAGAATAATCCGGTTACTCTAGGGTATCCCTAGTCCTAGGTGATATCTACTATAGTATAATGGGATAAAAACCCTAACAATGGAGGTCAATCCTAATTGCCAGTTATAAATCAATCCAGTTGGTCCGACGAGGAAAGCAGTAAAAACATTATACCATTAAATTGAACATGAAAGGAAAATACGTTATTGAAATTCGGAATTCAAAATCATTACAAATGTTAATCAGGGACACCCCCCTAGCATTGGGGGGTTTAGCTACTCATATCATCCAAAGAAATTACAAAGATATTAAATAAAGACATTACAATAGGGATGATGAACTTTGATCTTCAATGGCTTCCGCTCATGAGAGTTCTCCGTTCTTCTCCAATTGCATAGGCTTCTTCTCTCAATCCTCAAATTCTTCGTGTGGCAAAAAGCTCCCTAATTCATCTTGAAAACTCTCCTAAATAGTGCAGACTCACTTAAGTTGGTTGGAAATACCAAAAACACCCTTGCAGGCAAACCACTGAACAGAATCATAAAATTCACTGAAATCAGCGTCAAACCCAACACGGGCCGTGTTGAGCAACACGGGCACCCGTGTTGGGCCCCTGGAATATTTATTTTTAACACTTGGTCCCAGACTTAGCAACACGGGTCGTGTTGAGCAACACGGGTACCCGTGTTGCACCACTGTTTTCCTCTCTTCTCAAACTTTGCTCCTAACGCTCTTCCTGACACGGCCCGTGTTGGGCAACACGGCCACCCGTGTCAGGCCTCCTGTAGCATGTTTTCTGAACTTCCTCAAAACTTCCGAGTTTCGCACTGATTTACTCTGGTTTCTCCAAATGAACCTGGAAACATTAAAACATACAACCAAAGCATAAAATGACGAATAAAGAACTAAAACACTCAATAACAAAACTTAAACATACTTAAAAACAACGATAAAAATATGTGTGAAAACCACTGATCAAACTCCCCCAAACTTAAACCGTTGCTTGACCTCAAGCGACAATTACAAAAGTTAATGACCTTCAAAGCACACGGTGTTCATACGTGAGATATCTGTCTGTATTGATCAAGAAACAGTTATTTGGCATTCACATGACGCGACGAGTTTTGTTACCACATTAATCCTCAAGCTCCCGTTTCGGATACCTCTCCAACTATGCTTTGCACTTAAGTCTCTTTCCGATTTTCCTCCTCTTTCATTCGGACAATCATATTAAGGCACTGCATTTCTTATAATACTCATCACCTGCATGAGATGGATCAAGGCTTCTTATTATTTTTTCTGGCACCAAACTAGCAGCATTGGCAACTTTTTATTACCGATGAAATTTTCAAACCTTGCAGTTATATATTGTCCTTTTGGACGACGTTTGGGGATCAATCTCCTTTGGGCTGAATAACCGGGTGAGGGTTACCCAACTTAGCGAGCCGATTGCCTTTTACCGCCTTTTCATCATCTGGTGCCAACTTTATATCTCTTTTTTTTCTCAACCAGCCATCATGCAAGTGAATCTGAATTATGCCAGACTGTATCAATAAACTACTCGAGAAGTACTTCTCAGGAGACAAGTACTATGGTGCAAATCTACACGTTAGACTCGTATCTCTTTCAGGGAACCAGGGGTGCTTAAACAAACCTCTTGTCACATTATTCCGCACTTCCTGTCCTCAAACAATCCTTGCTTCATCTCTATATACTATTCCCGATCGCTCTTTAGGATCAAAACTTCTTCAACAAAAATTTCAAATTTCGGTAAAAATTTGGGCAGAATTCACTTTATGGTTTCACATCATACAAGTAACATAAAACTAAAATAAAATGCACAGAGAAGAGCAGAGAAGAGCCTCCCCCAAACTTGAACTAAACATTGACCTCAATGTTTCAGAACGAGTTCGAGAGAGGTGACTCACAGAGGGTAATGCACTCTCATTATCACTTCCAAGCTTTCACCAGAGACGTCCTCTTTTATTTCCTGAAAATAAAGTAAACAAACAAAGAAATTAATTATTAAAACCGTGGGTTGCCTCCCACGAAGCGCTTCGTTTAACGTCGCATGGCTCGACGGTCCATTACCCTTTATTATGGAGGGTATTTCCTTTTCCAAACCTTGTTGCTTGTCACTTTCGCAACCACTAACTCATGAAGACGAAAAGCATTCACCGCTTTTCTCTTTAATTTACTTCCCACATTCTTCTTCTTTCCTTGATCTTTCTCCTCCACCTTCTTCTTGACTTCCTTAGCTTTCTTAAGATTTTTGACAACTACATAAGATGGTTCCACCCGGGAGGCTATGCTTGACACTTTTTCTTGGAGCTGTTTAGACTTCTTGTTCTTTTCCTCACTTTCTGTCAAACCATCAGAAGTTTGATCATTCACAACCGCCCTCTGTCTTTTGACTCCTAACATCTTCAACGTTACTTCTTCATCAAAAGATTTCAGCGTCAGCGTTCCTTTTTCAATGTCGAGGTTGCAGCGGCCTGTTGACAAAAATGGCCTCCCAAGAAGGATAGGAGTTTCTTCGTCTTCCGGAATGTCCATGATGTGGAAGTCAACAGGGAATACAAATTTATCAACTTCCACTAGTACATCTTCAGCTACCCCATATGATTTCTTAACGGTGTGATCGGCAAACCTTAACTGGGTCTTACTTTCACTAATCTTTTCCAACTCAAGCTTTTTGAAAATGGACAAAGGCATTAAACTCACACTAGACCCAGAATCGAGGAGTACCTTTTTAAATGCTATATTCTTGATAGTGCATGGTATCGCCACCGCCCCAGGATCTTTCCTCTTTATTGGGATCTTTCTTGCTGTCGAGACTATACCACACTTCTCGGTTGCAATTTTTGGCTCTCCTCCTAGTGATCTCTTTTTCGCCAACACCTCCTTCATAAATTTTTTATACAAGGGCATGTGTTCAAGTGCTTCAAAGAATGGTAGATTTACCTCTAACTTTTTGAACAATTTTGTAAACTTTTCAAAGTCTTTCTCTCTTGAAACCTTCTTTGTCACTCTGGAGGGGAAAGGTAGTTTTATCACCGGTTCAACGTCTTTCTTATTTTTTTCTTCAATTGGTTTAACCGGTGGTACCACAACTTCTGGCTCTTTTGGATTCTCTCTTATTTCCAGATCCACCTCTATTACCATGGGGTCATCTATTTCCTCTTTCTCTTTTTCTTTTTCAGATTCTGCTACTCTCCTACTTCTTGTAGTAACAGCATTAATCTTCTCTTGGTCTTTCGGATTTTTCACAGTTGAGCTCGGAAGGGTACCTTGTGCCTGTAGAGTGAGATGTTGTGCTATCTGCCCCACTTGAACTTCCAGATTTTTAATTGAAGCCGAAGTGTTTCTGTGGTTGTTTCTTGTTTCTTCTTGGAACTGAGAACACTGCCCAGCTAATCTTTCAATTGCCACTTCCCACTCTGCCTTCTGGGTACCTTGTTGTTGTTGATCTTTCCAAGCAAAATTTGGATGATTCTTCCACCCTGGATTATAGGTGTTAGAATACGGGTTGTTTTGCCTTAGGAATTTGATTTCTTCAATCTGCTTGGGAGTAGCGAAACAGTACACCGTTTGGTGTGGGCCATTACAGATTTCACAGCTGACAGGTTGAGCTTGTTGAACTTGAGCCACCTGTTGTTTACCTATATTCATAGCCTTCAATTTCTTTTCAACTTCTGCGGCTATCGCATCTTCAACCCGAGTTTTAGAAGTCTCCAGCTTGAGATCAATGATTCCTTCCGGTTTGCTAGCACACCTGTCATACAATTCCAAATGCTCATTTGCAGCTATTGCTTCGATGATTTTGATGATTCCTGAGGCTGTTGTGAAATTTGTCGAGCCTCCAGCTGCTGTATCAATTAACTGCTTTGTTTTGATTCTGAGCCCATTGACAAATACTTGCATCTGTTCAGTCTTGTCCATGTTGTGAGTGGGACATGCCACTAGAATTCTTTTGAATCTTTTGTAGGCCTCTCCTAAGGGCTCACCCTCCTGCTGCTTGAAATTTAGAATGTCATACCTCTTCCTTATAAATACCGAAGCGGGAAAATACTCATTTAAGAAAGCTTTTTCCATCTCTTCCCATGATGTAATGCTGCCCGCTGGAAGGGAATAAAACCACTCTTCTGCTTCTTCTGCCAAGGTGAATGGAAACATTCTCAGCTTCTTGGCCTCTTCTGTATGACCTTCGATTTTTAAAGTTGTACTCATGGTCAGAAACCTCTGTAAGTGCTTGTTTGCATCTTCATTAACCTTTCCGGTGAAAGGCTTTCTTTCGAGCTGAGTGATGGTGCTTGGGTGCAATTGAAAATTAGGGACATTCACCGGTTGGTTGATAATTGTTTGTCTTCCCCCCGGTGTATTTGCAACTCCATAGTCTCCGAGGAGTCTTTCCGGTGGTGGTACCTCGCCCATGACTTCTTCTTCACTTTCAGAACCTGAATGAACTGTCACAACTTCTTCTTCGGATTCCAGTTTAGTTTGATGAGCTTGTCTGCGCCTGGCGTGAAAAGTCCTTTCAATTTCTGCGTCAAAGAGAAATTCTGCTGAGGCCTTGCCTCGCATAAACAGATTAGACAATTATTAGAATGAGGAAACAAATAATATAAAAAAAAAAAAATTATTTTTTATTTTTTTTTTATATATTTTTTTTTTGAAAATAAAATTTTAGTCGCAGAGCAACAAAATTCTAATTGAAATAAAACTAAAACTCTACAATTTTCGGCAGTCCCCGGCAACGGCGCCAAAAACTTGATCGGAAAAATAGCAAGTGTACTATTTTGCCTCTGTAGTAATAAAGGGAAAATTCCCCGAATATCGATCTCAAGGACTGCGTGAGATTATAGAGTTAGTCGCACTTCAATTAAACAAAAAGCCTTGGGGTTTTGGTTTTTGTGATTACAAATTAAATTGCAAATAAACTTAAAAAGGATGATTTAGCCAAAGATGAGTAACATGCCAGGGTAGGTGTGTGCATTAACATATGTAACAACTCTGAATCCTTATTCCAATAACAAAATCCAACTTGTCAATTACCGGTTCTTAAGGGTATTTGCTCCTAAGTCCTTAGTGGGCAAACCTTTGAACATTCAATCCTAATCCCAAAGTCCTCTGAAATTATTGATGAAATCAAGTATTATAATTATCAAGAATAATCCGGTTACTCTAGGGTATCCCTAGTCCTAGGTGATATCTACTATAGTATAATGGGATAAAAACCCTAACAATGGAGGTCAATCCTAATTGCCAGTTATAAATCAATCTAGTTGGTCCGACGAGGAAAGCAGTAAAAACATTATACCATTAAATTGAACATGAAAGGAAAATACGTTATTGAAATTCGGAATTCAAAATCATTACAAATGTTAATCAGGGACACCCCCCTAGCATTGGGGGGTTTAGCTACTCATATCATCCAAAGAAATTACAAAGATATTAAATAAAGACATTACAATAGGGATGATGAACTTTGATCTTCAATGGCTTCCGCTCATGAGAGTTCTCCGTTCTTCTCCAATTGCATAGGCTTCTTCTCTCAATCCTCAAATTCTTCGTGTGGCAAAAAGCTCCCTAATTCATCTTGAAAACTCTCCTAAATAGTGCAGACTCACTTAAGTTGGTTGGAAATACCAAAAACACCCTTGCAGGCAAACCACTGAACAGAATCATAAAATTCACTGAAATCAGCGTCAAACCCAACACGGGCCGTGTTGAGCAACACGGGCACCCGTGTTGGGCCCCTGGAATATTTATTTTTAACACTTGGTCCCAGACTTAGCAACACGGGTCGTGTTGAGCAACACGGGTACCCGTGTTGCACCACTGTTTTCCTCTCTTCTCAAACTTTGCTCCTAACGCTCTTCCTGACACGGCCCGTGTTGGGCAACACGGCCACCCGTGTCAGGCCTCCTGTAGCATGTTTTCTGAACTTCCTCAAAACTTCCGAGTTTCGCACTGATTTACTCTGGTTTCTCCAAATGAACCTGGAAACATTAAAACATACAACCAAAGCATAAAATGACGAATAAAGAACTAAAACACTCAATAACAAAACTTAAACATACTTAAAAACAACGATAAAAATATGTGTGAAAACCACTGATCAGTTACTACCATAATTCCACTTTCAAACAGAAACATAAGCATTAAACAAATTAGTTGTGCAATTGTTATGCCAAACTTAGTGCACAATACCATAAAATAACAACGGTTTATCAACGACCCCATAATTCTTCGTCTTTTACATCAAGTAACGCATATACAACATGTCTTACATATTAAAAAACATAAGTCCTAAATTATAGATACAAATACATAAACACGAGCATTACATTACTTAATTGAGAGTCGTGGACATTAACAAACACATAACTACCCAAAATGATTTTAATCCACTTGATTTAATCCAAAACAACTTGATGGTACACGATTACGCCTTCTTCACTGACACTGACAAACATCTTACGGGAGGGTATTCAAGCGAGAAGTTCAACACATCACCACGACCCAAACGCCTTACTTCTTCAAATTCGTACCAACCTTTACAAATGTACGTATCAATCTGATCCTCATTAGTCTTCAACTTACATGTGTATTTTTTATCCCTGTCACTCTCATAGACTTCAATTGAACCTTCTGACTCTTGAAAACAAGTATGTATCACCCAAGCTGGAATTTGCTACCCAAACACACACACACACACAAAAAAATTCCTTATGAAATTATAAAAAAATTCCTTATGAAATTATCACCGTTGGAAACAAGTATTGGAAGACACATTCTGTCAGTAATCAAGTTTTGTTCTGTATTATTATAAGTGATATAAAAAATAACCAAATGAAATTATATTACCTTTTATTATTAAGTGAAACAGAGTATTTAAGAATTGACCTGCTATCTAATTTTTCTTAACTAAAATAATATTTGCATACTTTCCAAATGTTTTTTGTATACCATTCTAATTATCTAGCATGAATCTTACCAAGACGTTTTTCCTAATAACCCTTGCATCATTGACACGTTTGGTCCACTTGCACACATTTCGGGCAGGGGAGTTACTGACTCTGCCTTCTTCTTCCAGACTCTGCTCAGCACTATATTTTCATAACAAAAATCATAATCAACTATTGTTAACAGAAACTTTTGACATAGTATGTACATCTCTCAAACTATTTCTCTATAACAACAACACAAAGACGATATAATACCACAACTAATTGTTTCACAATAACGTACTATTAGTAAATCAAAAAGTTTACCTTTCGGTGTCGGATGATGATATTGAGATGTGAGAAGGAGCAGGGCTTGGGATCCTTTTCCCTTTCCCTGCCTCTGCAATAGAAGATTGCATGTCCATCATACCAGATTCCTTAGTAGGAACTTCATCTTTGCTTTCATCATCAGACACTTCTAGGACACGAATGAAAAAGTCTTCGTAAGACATCATTTTCCTTATCTTATTTGTACGTAGCTCCCGCTCTTCCTCATAATCCACAAAGATATCGTACAGCTCTCGACGCTGATGCTCATCAAAATTACGCTTCTTGTGGATTCCAGATCTGCAGAATATACAAACATGCAACACAATTGATTAAAAAACCCATGCAACCCATTATAAATAACAAGGTTCGAAACAGTTTTTGCATGTGTCTTACAACAAATGCTCCATTTAAGACAATGGCCATAATCATATATCTTCCATTGATTCTAACAAAAATTGATAAAGATTTATCTATCTGAGAATCGTTAAGCTGATAAAATAAAACATGAGTTAAATTTCTTATGCTGTTTTTTTCCTTACCCGGAACCATGATGATCGCTTTCTCCCGAAGACATCTTCCCCGCCGTATGAAAAGTGTGTTGTGGGTTTTTGGCAAACATGAAAGCAAAGCTGAGGAAATGTTTAAACCTGTCTACTACCTTTCTAAAATGATGCATTTTTTAATATCATGTAACATGTGGAAACTTCTCTAATCTGATGCCTTTTTTAATGTTCCATATCGTATAAGCACTTTAAACACACCTGTAAGCACTTTTGACCTGTTTGCTTATATGTGTGTCCAAATGAGTTGTTTTTGTGAACATGTATGGTACCTTAAACATGTGATATATTTTGTATATTATTTAATTCTTAATAAACTAAATGATTCTATATCTTTTATTTAATTTTTAATAAACTAAATGATTCTTAATAAACTATAAGTGTAAATGATATTTGCTGTTTGTATCACAAATACATAGCTCAATTAAATTGTCTTATCATTCTAAGTTTCCAACTCATTAACAAACTTACAAAACAAATAGACAATCTTATGGCCAAATCCTCTCATTTTTTCATTGTTTAAAAGAATTTATCCCATTTGATAAATTCTAATTAAGCAACCCTCATGTTGACTTTACATGATAAATACATTTAGTATGATGTTTGATATTAAAAAAAATACTTTTTAACTCATTTTCATATTGAATTAACGATTTGAATGAAGAATGATGCTCAAATTTCTTATAATTCTTGCTTTATAATGAACCAGTAATTAGAATGCAAATTTATACTCAATTTGTTTCAAACTCATGCTTCATATTGAACTCATAATCTCGCAGCAATCACAAACTTAAAAATATCCATACAACACATAATTAAAGAAGTTGCTATAGCAACCTTAGTACACAAATCCATAACGTTATATTGATTTCTCAATAACATCACAAACATAAACATATAACTACTCAAAATAATTGTAATCCATTGACTTTAATCCAAAAGAACGCAGTGGTCCACGATTACGCCTTCGACAGACTTAAAACATTGTTAACCAAATATTGACCGGTCGACAACTGTCAGGCAAACCATTTTGGATGTTGGGTCAACATTCTTCTCTTCACGGTCCCGAATTATTATTGTAACTTTTCTCCATTTTGGATACATCTGTCTTTAACTAGCTGATACCATCCCTTCCCAATATAACTCTCCATACAATACTTTCTTATGGCAAAATGAAGCTTGCAATCGTATGTCTTCTCCGTATCGGCATCACATAACACAGTGCTCCTGAGACCCTCATGGAGGCAATTCTTGATTACTTCCTGTGGGATTGCTGCAGATGGCGCATAAAACATAACATAAATACATGGCATTTTTTCAAACGATGATAGTTATAATGGTTAATTCAATTGCGTCTATACTTACAAAAATATTTTTCCCCGCAGGCTTTACACAATCGATTTCCTTTATCCAACAAAAGTACCTATGGTTGTTGATGTACTTGATTTTGAATTTCGGACCGCGTAAACACTTTTTCCTGATGCAACCTTTCTCTCCTTTAAATCTTTGTCATTCACATAATCAACATGATTGCTTGGCAATTTCTTTCCAGCTTTCTTTGCCTTCCTGAATGTTACATCAAGGTTATTAGAGGTGCAAGGAGAGCAAAATATATTGTACAAGGATACAAAATTAGACTACTAAAATGATTAACATTTAACTACTAAAATGATAATATAAAACCCTGTACTTATACCTAATGTGATTTGAGTTAACTAATTTGACAAACTCAAGTCATATAGTACATCTATTTTTTGGACAAGCCTTAATTTTATCCTAAATAAACCCTAATCGATTCAATTTGGGGGTTTTTCAGTTTCTAAAATACATTCTTCTTAAAACCTGAAGAAGGAGAGGATTTCATCAACAGGTCAAAAAATTATTGCATGTGTCTTACAACAATACATCCATCTAAGACAATGGCCATAATCATATATCTTACAAAGATTTAAAAAATAATATTGGGAACGATTGATCTGCAGCGAATATTTTCACTTACAAAAACCCAAATGGGTTAAATTTCTTATCAAGATCATTTGCTTTCCCGGAACCATCCCGATTGCGCTTGCTTGAAGTCATCTTGACCAAGTGTGAAAATCGTTATGTGGGTTGTGTAATCCCTTTGAGAGAAGAAGCTGAAGGTTTTTTTTACTACTTTAACGAGCGTTTTTAGTCTGAGAGGTGTTGGTTCTATTTGTCACTTCTAATGCCAAACATTAATGCCATTGTTTTTGCCATTAATAAAATAAATGAATTTGTGTCTTTTCTAATATTATTGGTTAATTTTGTATTTCATTATTTTTAATAAAAATTATAATTCAATCCTTTTTAGTTTATTTGTTGTTTTTAAAAATTTGGTTAAACAAATTTTAAAAAATATTCTAAAAAATGAGGCGGTCCTTTCACTTTTGTAGGACAAATTTTTATTTTATTTTATTTATTTCTTATTCATTTGATTTAATTTTGTTAATAAATTTTAATTATTAAAAAAACAAACATAATAGATGTGTATTTGGTCTTTTGTTTTCTTTTTAAAAAAATAATAAACAAACATTTTTGAAATTATATCATATTGTTTTTTAGTTATAATAATCAAATGTTTAATTTAACACGTCTGAATTATGTCTTGCTATTTTTCTTTCGTCTTTGTAAATACTAATTTTTTATAGCATAAATATTTTTATGATAGTTAATCATTATTATAATTTTAAAAATATTTGCTTATTATAAATTTTATATTACTTCAATAAAATTTTAATAAATAATAATAAATAATAAATTTCAATTTTAAGTATTTTTAAATATTATAAAACATTTAACCCGTATATATATATATATATATATATATATATATATATATATATATATATATATATATATATAGAGAGAGAGAGAGAGAGAGAGAGAGAGAGAGAGACATAGCTAAAAAAACTTATATTCAAGAGTCATATGATATAAATGAAATCAATAAGGCTTTAAATAATATGCTGGTCCCTGAAATGTAGCGTGTTTTTGTTTTTAATCTTTAATCTGGATTATTTTTTTAAAATAGTCTCTGAATGTTAATTTTTTTTTAGTTTTAGTCCTTCAAGTTAAAATCCGTAGGAAAATTTGTAGAAAACCAACAGATTTTCCTGTGGATTTTAAATTTAAGGAATAAAACCAAAAATAATTAACATTTAGGGACTATTTTCACAAAATATCTAGATTAGGGACTAAAAACAAAAACACGCTAACTTACAAGGGCCAACATACTATTTATGCCAATCAATAAATATATTTTTATTAATTCTAACCAAATTATTATAGTTTCAATGGTTCGTATGTGAATCATTTTGGTAAAGCTCTTGGGTTCGAATCCTCTCTAAACAAATTTTTGAAATAAAGTAATAATATTACCAAAAAGTGTCTATCAAGAATCTAATTAAAGACCTTTAAATAGCAAAGTAGCTCCTTAATTGCTGCACCACCATTAAATGAATGGCTAATGTATGAAACAAGAAATATTTATTTGTAGAATTTATTATATAAAATTTTGAAATGCTTGGGATGGTCATGGCCACCCTCAGTCCAACTGATGCTCTGCCATTATAACTATGACTAGATATACAAAATTGTAGCCTAAACATTTATCCCACGATTATTCAGGTGTAGGATAATTAATTGTTTCCTATTTTTATAGGCACTACAAGAAGAGAAAGAATTGTTTTGCGACATATAGACTGCGACGGTTCCATGAGAACTGCCCACTTCCTTAGGCTATGATGGTTGTCAAGGCAGTTTTAGACAACCACCCTTTAATTTTTTTTAAATAATATAAACATTTGTGATGGTTTTGTGCTCAACCGCCCTCTTCCTTAGCCACGTTTGTCAACCCGCCATCCCCTAAATATATGCAAGCCGTACCTTGGAGAGGGATGATTCATAGATCTGCGACGGTTGTTCATCATCTTCATTCACTTAATGAATACATACAACAACTACACATAATCATTTTTGTTGTGTGATCTTGATAATTTTGTGGGGGTTTGGTATAACATACAACAACTACACATAAGCATTTGGTATAACCAATTGGGTTGGAAATTTTGTGGGGGTTTCAAGATAAATCCAATAGGGTTTTCTTCCGAGATCAATGATTAATTTGGGAGTTTTTCATAATATTGCGCAATTTAGATTTAGCCGAATGAAAGCTTTGAAGAACATGGGTTTATGTCAAAGGATTAACGCTAATAAGAGGATCACTTTGGTAATCTTGGGTCACGATACATTCGTAATTCGGGTCCAGACGAGTGAAAGCTTTGAAGAAAGGGTTCTGTTTAAGGAGTAACGATAATCGGAGGATCAAATTGGAAGTATCGGGTTACTTGATCGAGCTCAAGATCAAAGGAAGAGAAAAAGTTAGGAACAACATCAACTTTAGAGTTTTGAGGGTTGGATTGGTACTTTTCTCTTGTAAAACTACATTTGCAAAGGTTAATTTTCATTATCTCAATTCCTTTGGAATTGGGGGTAGACGTGCCCTAGCGAGGACGATCGGGGAACTGCTTAAACAAATCCTTGTCTCTCAATCTCTATCTCTCTCTTTTATGTTTACGCGCAATTAAACCATTAATTGTGTGATTGATACATAGAAATTTTTTCTTTGTCTAATATTTCGAAAAAAATTGTTGAGAAAATTACAATTTATGTGATTGTAAATGGTTTCTTATATCAATAAAATTCAAATAAAACCCGGTTTGAATCGATTGCACACAAAGTGTTCGACAAATTGCTTTAGTCATTATTGTGTGTTAATTCATTAGAAATTGGCCACTACTGTGTTATTTACATTCAAACGCAAATTGTTGAGAATATATTGGTTATCTTTCTCATCTTACGTACTCATTCGATCAGTTAACGCATATATGGTCTTTTTGATAACAGTTCGGGATAGACGATTGTCGATCCGGGATTGGTTTTGCACGCCATAGTTAAAACATTTTTAAAACAGAATTTTAAAAAGAAAATTTTATTTGCAATCTATTCACTCTTTCCTCTATATCTTCGCCTATCATCTAGCATCAATGAGTACACTATCAAGCAGGAACTCCAAAAGCAATTGGTAATGGGTACTTAAAATGAGAAAACTGACTCTGATGAGCATACTAAATAGTTCAATGTACTTCTAAATTTTTGTGGAGCAAAAGGCCTCAAAAAATGAAAGAAGTGCGTCCTCACTCTAAAGGTAGAAGCCATGACTTGGTTTAGAGGGGTGAGAAATGAGATTAAAAATTTGTGGGGTTAACTTCATAGACGCTTATCCATGTGGATATATGTGCTTGCAAGTATAAATTGAATAATCCTACAAAAGATCCTCTCTAGAGTTTTGATGACGATAACAGTTATTGATGTTGAAATCGATGGCAATAACTTTTAACTCTCTGGCGATGGTGATCCAACTAGAAAAAACATCTCCAGCCTCATTAAGAAAATAGACTCAAGATTGAATTACTTATATGACCAATGTATCTGGAAAAGAATCTTGAAGCCTTAGAGTAATGAAAAAGAGGAAATAGGAAAGCTCGTCAGGTTGTGTGAGTTTGAGTGACCAGAGTTTTGTAAAAGTAAGAAAGTAGCTCCTAATTTTTAAGGCAACTCACACGCACGAACTTAAAAGTCTTTTTCTAACCTTTTCACATCTTTAAAGTGTTTTCAAGATCAATCCAAGGGATTAAGAAACTGTCCACTATCTTTTAGAAGGTTTTTTGAACTACTTTATCGATTGGGGACTTAAGCCAATTGATTGGAAAACGTTTCTTTAACCATACAATCGATTGGAGCATTAAGTCAATCAATTAGAGAAAGCCTAAACAATTAACCAAATGATTAAAGAAACATTTTAAAGACTTATAACAGCTTTGTATCTTTTCTTTCCTTTTAAACAATCATAATCGGTTATTTTTTGGGCTTTCAATTGATTGGCAAATTAACTTCTCCCATGTATCTTTTCCTTTTCTTGATTTTCCTTCTCTTATATATAGAAGGGTCGCCTCCTCTTCATTTCACACAATTTTCCTAAACTTTACATTTTCTTTAGAATTTATCTCTCTATTTTCTTTCTTTATCTCTCTAGAAATAATTTTTATTTCACTTAAGTTGCCTTGGTGCTTTTGAGAGAAACATTACTTGTGAGGAAGAATTTGTATTTCTTCATAGGTCTGTTCATGAACCTTCTTTCAACCAAACGAGAGTTTTACAACGGCTATCCTCCATGCCAAACACGTGATTTTAAACCAGGAGAATATCGGAACCAAATTGAGTTTTTACACCAAGCTGAGCTCTGTAACCAAATAAAGATTTTAACGCTCAATCTCACAAATCAAACGAAAGCTCTTACTCATAAACCAAACGAAATCTTTTTACTAGCTAATGTCACAAACCAAATCGAAGCTTTTACTAGTTTAGCTCAAGAACTAAACAACAACTTTTCACAAGAGATATTACACAAGAGATAAAGACCTCCTGTGTAAATTACAATAATAACCCCCAACACTAGAACAAAAAGCCTCACTAATACTTTCCCTCTCAATGCACTAAGACAATTTAGTGAAAAACAAAGAAAGAAATGAAATGGAGAGAGTAAAAAGTAAGAAAGTATATAAAAAACATGTTATTTGGTGTGTTTTCAAAGTGAGAAGAAACCCTCTATTTATAGGTAAAAAATTGGCTCAAATAGGAAAAATATCCATGGGCCTTTAAATGAGATAATCGATTCAGCCATAAGGTTAATCGTTTATGAACTTCAAAATACGACAACCGTAGTTCCCAACAGGAAACTCTACAATGGTTATGTGCCTTAATCGATTAAAAAGCTTTATACGTTGATCTAATCGATTGGCTAAGACCCCTAATCAATTAGGCATTGTATACAAGCTTCTTAAATGATTAGGAACATCCTTGGTCAATCTCACAAACACCTTGATGATTCCTTCATAGATTGTAAGGTGTTTTAGCAAATTTAGAGAGGTTTAAAACAATTTTAGGAGAATGTGTGCTTTGCCTTTGTAATTTAAACATTACTCTAAAATCTTTACAATACTCTAATCACTCAGACACTGACCTGGCGAGCTTTTAAACTTCCTCTATTTCATAATCTTTGAAACTTCAAGATATCTTACTTGATTTATCATTGATTCTACATTTCATCTGAGGCTTGAGTTCTTCAAACTGATGAGGCTTGATGAGATTTCTTGATAGACATCATCATTAGAGATTACCTTACCATAGATCATCAGGAATTTCACTGATTGCTGCTTGATATTAGATGTTGGCCTTAGAGAAATTGACTTTGACATCATGATATCACAAACAGAACATCTTAATCTTGCCAGATAAAGATTTCATATCATAGTGTTATCTTCATTCCTATTGTGAATTTATAATTGTTTAAATATTATATCTACAAGCACACAAATCTATATTGGTAGTCATAATGATGATTTTTACCCTAGTGCGACACTTTGAAAAAAATACCCAATCTGCCACACTTTCCCTTCGTGTTCGTCCAGGTATTGGACGAGAAAGTGAAATTTTTTCCCCAGTTAGGGTTCGGCCAGGGGTTGGCCGACCCTGAATAGGGCTTTTTTTTTTTTGTTTTTTTATTTTGAATTATTAATTTTTTTATTTTTAATATTAATAATTATTTATTTAAACTATTAAATGAATAAAATATAATATTTAATTATTAATTTAATTTTATAATAAAAAATAAATGTAATAATTAAAAAAATTATTAGTGCCATAAACAATTTAAAAAAAAAACTATTTTTTATTTGGCTTTGGCTTTTGCTGGACCACATGACCCCCTGTGTAACAGAGGATAGGAAATTTGTTCTGGTTCCCCTTGTCGTACTGTGGTTCATCGTTTAGTGGAGGTTGCCTTTGTGGAGATTCGTTGCTTGAAAGATATTCATCATGCTGCGATGAACCGTCGCCCATTGCGAAAGCCAATTGTTCCATAGTTGGAGGCGGTAAATTCAAAAACTCATCATCAGTGAGTTGAATGTTGGGGAGTGGTTTATTCGACGGTACAAAGGTTGGTGGCATAGGTGGTTGAATGTCTGGAAAATAGGCATTCGCAACGTCAAATGTATATGGGAGTTGGGAGAGTGAAGGGTTAGAGGATTGTGATTGAGACTGGGAGAATGGGTGGTCGAAGTCGGGTTGAGGGATTGGGGTGAATTGTAGTGGTGGTCAAAGTGTTGATTGTTGTTGATGGTAGTAGTAGTTTGTCTGGGGGGTTAGGTTGAATGGACTTGGATGTTGAGACGCGGCGATAAAAAATGTGTGTTGTTGTGTGGTTTAGATGTGATGGTATGTTTGTTGTGGGAACGAAGATGTTAGGGTTTAAAATTGTGTTGGATTCATTTGTGGGATTCCTTGATGAAAGAGAGGCGGGGTTGTTTGTTGTGTTGTGGAAGAGGAGGCATAATGACGGGGCTCTGCCAGAAACTGTTCTTGAGACAAATGCATAAATGGAATATTGCTAAACCATTGTATATATTCATTGTTGTGTTGCAGAGTAGTACTCACTTCCCCAAGAAATACCAATTTTTTTCTATTTTTCCAGTCGTTGTTATCACTGATGTTCAAATTGATATATGCAGCATCCCTTATATCGTTCTTATCTGTTTCATGGTGCTCTCAAAGTTACCTCGGCGGGATGGGTTGAGTAAACCCAAACTAAAGTCTCACCCTGTCAGCCTGATGCATTTCCACCACATGAAAACATATAATATAAGTAGTCACACTCCACACCCGACTATCTTGTCGAGTACAAGAAAGTTCATTTGTGTAGGGCCTCCACAAAAACTGCAACACAAAAATTGATAATTAGAGTTTAAACTTGTATCCACGTAGATGAAAGAGTTAATATATGGTACGATTATAAACTTACATCTCCAGGAACCATATGATCCAGTACGAAATGATATCCACCTAGATAAGCACGAGGACTTGCGAAATATTCCATGCCTCGTTGATCAAATCTAGCATTTTTTAAAAGTGTAATGAGAAAGAAGCGATAAATTTAAAACATGACTATATGAAACAAAGAATTTATAAAATAAATTTACCTAACAGCGTATGGATAAGATGGAATCACTTCACTCCTTGGAGCAAGTTGTGGAATTCGATAGTAGGTCCACACGGCGAGAAAGAGTACGCATCCTCCAATACTCTTGACTCCTTTACGACATGCTTTGCACATCTCCCTGTGAAGGTAGCACAAACAAGCATATCCCCAACTATATTGTTCGTGTTTATCAAGATCTTTGACAAATTGGAACCAAGATGAATGCAACAAATTATGAGATTTATCAGAAAATAAAACGCTAATCATGATTAAAATATATATTTTTGCGTGCAGAATATTTTCCGCCTCGGTTGTTTGGGGATTTGCTTTTAATTCACGTAACATTTCGTGGAGCCATGCCAACCTTACCGATGACTTCACCATATCCCCGGCAAGAGGTTATATGCCTAAAGCATCCATATACGCATTATCACCTCCTTCAAAAGCACCTCAAACAACCCTCCCATCTATACGGAGGCCGAACAACATATGTACATCCTAAGGGTTATTGTACATTCGACAGTTGGAAAATTAAACATATGTGTCTCCGGCCTCCATCTTTCAAGCATCACAGTAACGAGCTTGGAATCAACACTTCTAAAGTTGATTTCGGCGACACGCCCAAAACCGACTCGTTCCAAGTGAGGCTTAATAAACTCACTTGGTTCCTCGTCGAAACAATGCGAATGTAGTCTAAATCTTTTATGGTCGTCATGTACAAAAATAGACAAAAGATATCAATAACTTGTAAAAACCGAAGATGTATAAACAAAAAAAATTCTAGCAAGAAACTTACATATGATGTTACGTTATCTCTTTTTCCTTTGTGTTGTTCTCCCATCCAAAACAAAGAGGCCATTATATGTGATTGAAAAGGTCACAAAAAACACTTGAGTGTAGAAGATGATGTTAAAACAAGAAATATTTAGAAGATGATATGAATTTGGAGTGATAATGAGAAGTGGAATTTATAGTCAAACTGGATGCATCCTATTGTCCATTGGGTTAACGAGTATTTAGCATGCAAATATGGTTGCACCCTATTATCCAAATAAGTAGGTAACTCTTGCATGCTACCAAGGCTATGATGGGATAACACTCTACATGAGGTGACAAGTGCATGCGTGCATAAAAAAACGTGACTAGTAGGAGATCGGCCAGGCCTTGGACGACCTAGTATTGGTTCGGCCAACCCTTGGACGACCAAGTACAGGTTCGGCCAGCCCTTGGACGACCCCAAACATCAATTCGTCCTTTACTTGGACGACTCCCAACAATGATTTTCCTAGTCCACACTTGTGTATATGTCATTGCCATAGTTTAAATACCTAGTCAAATTCAAAACTACACACATTCAAACACACATAGAATTATTTCTAGTTCAAAAAATGGCTCAGAGAAATTTCATTGTAACAATGTACTACAATGGTTATATCATCAACGATCTAACTAATAGTTTCTCATTTAACAATTTTGAAACAATGCGTTTCAAAATTCATTGCAGGTCTGATTTTATGCATTTGAAGGAAAACATTGAAACAAAATTGCAACAATCTGTCGGTGAAATTATATATTGACTTCCATTATTTAATGGAGACAACTGTAACATTTTTACGTCATGAAAAAAATTGAGGACGACGATGCAGTCAAAGTGATGTTCGAATGTCACAATTCGTTTGCTCCTATAGACTTGCTCGAGTTATATGTCTGTATTGTTGTTGCTGACCTTAATCGAACACAAGAGTCATATTCTCATCAATACGGTTTGAGTCAACCCACTGATGAAGAGCAAACACAAAACAATGAACTGTTCTTACAAAACAAAAAGGTGGGTGAAAATCAATGACGATGAAATACATGAAGTGCAATATGAAGATCATTTTGGTGGTAGTGATGTTGATGATAATGACGCATATATTGTTGTGTCGTCGCAGACTACAAATGCACGACCAATTAGTATGTACGCTCCACCGGCGCACATGTGAAATATCTATTTAAAGGAGGCACAACCTGACTCAATATTTGGTTCATACAAAGCAAACTATAGTACTGATGATTTATAAGTGCGAATGGAGTATGAAGGCAAGGAGGTGTGTGTTGCTGCTATACAACATTGGCATATCACCAATAATCTTGACTATTCGGTGTAAAATCTGATAACAAAAGGTGTGCGATCAAATGCAGGAATCCAAATTGCCCATTCAAATGTAGAGCTTCAATTTGAAAGAAGAGCTCAAAGTGGATGATCGGTAAGCTTTGTGGACCACATGTCTGTACAGTGTCTTCAATGTCACAACACCATAGACAACTTACATCATAAATGGTCAGTCACTGCATCAGGGATCTCATTAACTCTGACCTATCGATGAAGGTAAAGCTTATAATCGCACACATTACAGGAAAGTATGGGTATATAATATCGTATAGGAAAGCGTGGATTGCAAAGATAAAATCCATAGAATCCCTGTATGGAAATTGGGAGATGTCTTACAATGACCTTTCACAATGGTTGTTGATAATGAAAACATATCTTCCTGGTATGATAATAGATTTGCAAACGTTGCATGCATTTTAGAACGAAGGAAGCCAGTTGGGTGATAGGATGATCTTCCATCGTCTATTTTGGACGTTTCAACCGTGCATCCATGGTTTTGCTTATTGCAAGCCTATTGTGTAAGTCGACGGAACATGGTTGTATGGAAGGTACAGAGGGACTTTGTTGATGGATGTGGTGCAGGATGGGAATGGTAACATTTTTCCAATCGCATTCGCAATTGTTGAGGGTGAAACCAAGGATGCTTGGAGTTTCTTTCTTCGCAATCTGAGAAACCACGTGACACCCCAGCCCAATCTATGCCTAATATCAAACAGACATCCATTGATTAAAAGTGCCTATGATGATCCTGTAAATTGATGGCAAGATCCTCCGTCTTCACATGTCTACTGCATCAGGCACATCGCGCAAAACTTCATTTGTGCGATCAGAGACAAGGAACTACATAAAAAACTCGTCAACATGGGTAATAATCTTCTTTTATACATAGTACATGTGTCAACTGAAATTCATATTTTTGACATGTTGATTATTTTATAACAGGATATGCATTGACGGAGTCGACGTGCAACTACTATAGAGGTGAAATTCGACGAGCAAATAGAGATGCTTTGGAGTGGATTAAAAATATTCCGCAAGAGAAGTGGGCAAGGGCGTTTGACAAAGGACATTGCTAGGGACACATGACGACTAACCTTTCCAAAGCAATGCACTATGTGTTAAAGGCAACTCGAAACCTTCCAATAACTTCTTTGGTACGGTCTACATATTTTCGAATGGGAGCGTTATTTGGTCAACACGACCATGACTGGACAAAGAGGTTGGCATCAGGTCAACCTTTTACAGAAAATTGTATCAAGGGGATGTATGAAGAAGTCAACAAATTAAGCAGCCATAATGTAATGCAGTTTGACCAGGAGATATTATATTTTATGGTGGCCGAAAGAATAGACTGAAACGATGGTCAACTAACTGGTAATTACAATGTTGATTTGAGAAAACGGACGAGTGACTGTGGAAAATTTCAAGTGTTTCATCTGCCTTGCTCACATGTTATTGCAGCATGTGCAAGTATGCACCAAGACTACACCGTTCACATACCAGACATGTTCAAGATTCACAATGTTTTTAAAGTCTTCCAAGAAAGCTTCCTTGTACTCCCACATCAAGAAAATTGGCCGCTATATAGAGGATTTACTCTTTGTCATGACGAGATTATGCGTAGGAAGAAAAAAGGTCGCCCAAATAGTACTCGGATTAGAACTGAAATGAACGACGTGGAAAAGGAAAAGAGGATGGGTGGGATCTGTCGTGAAGTAGGCCATATCCGGAGTAAATATCCAAATGTAGCAGGCCCGTCTAATAGGCCATAGTATTTACTTCAACTAGCTTTACTAATGTAATATAATGTCTTTTTAATTGAGTTTTAATTTCAATTATAAATAACAACCCAGATAAAACAGAACTAAAACAACATAAAACATAACTAAAACAACATTCGAGGATAACGAAGTAAAGACAACCACAAATAAAACAACAACACATGAAATAAATAAAACATAACTAAGAGATTACAACCATCAATGCAATATCATCTGGTCCTAGCATCATCACAAGGATACCAACGTCATTTTCACGGGTTTCCAATAACGAGTTACTCCATTTGGGTCTGATACTGTGACTTGCCTGCCAATTCTCCTTATCTTACCGTCGAGAATGTTTCCGTCTAGCCATCGGATCAAGTGCCTCTGAAGATGCTTGAATGTTTGCGTGTTCCAGAGTTTAATAATCAACAGAGGCTTTGTTGCCGAAAAAAAATAGTGTTGCATCTCTCTTCATAATCAACGAAGGCTTTAATAAGTCTTTTTAACAAATGAGATTAAATTAGTACTTGCGGTGAGAGCTTTAAAGAGTGAAGTCATAAAAATGTTGAGAATTATATCTCTGCTCACAATATAAATAGTGAGAATGGTAGGAATAATTATTGTCCCTTAGATTTAATTTAAATATAAATAGTTGAGATTAAAAATTTTATATGTGATTCTCTTTCATCATTTCTTTTTTATGTCTTTTTAATAAATAATGAAAGAGAATCACATATGAAATTTTTAATCTGAACCATTTATATTTAAATCTAAGGGCTAATAATTATTCCTACCATTTTCACATATATATATATATATATATATATATATATATATATATATATATATATATATATATATATATATATATATATATATATATATATATATATATATATATATATATATATATATATATATATATATATATATATATATATATATATTATTTGACATATTTTAATTGAGTTAGAATTTGCATTGATAATTCTTGACAAGAAAAAAAAATGAAATTATAAGTTCTTTTAATATGACACCGATGGTAAAAATAAGAAGTTGAATTGTGAATAATACCTGACAATAAATAGTGAAAAGTTTGTTTTCATTTATTTTTTTTAGGATGTAAAATATTTTATTTACATAAATTATTTGTAAATTTGTAATTACAACTTTATTTGTAAATTATAATTAGTTCTAAAATATATTATTTACTTAAATAAATTTTAATCTCTGCTCGCACTTTTGTATTTATTATTTTGATCAAAATTTATTTTAAACAGTTATATAATATTATAAAAGATCAAAATAATTAACTTATATTTTAAATTACAAATGCAACTCATATCAAAATTATTTATATCAATATATTTTTAATTATTTTTTAAAATTATAATATAATTTATCTTGGGTAATTTTTATATGATTAAATTATTAATAAACTAAATGATTTTATATATGTTTTGTGGTATTTTTTATTTAGCGAGTTATTTTTTTTTAAAACTTACACAAATTATTAATAAATTAGAAATGTCCAAATAATTTTATAATTTATAAAAAACAAAATTTAGCTAAATTAACATTTTTTTTATATATACTATTAATAACAATGAAATTTTATCTATACAATAATAATTTTACTATAAGTAAAATTTCTAATTTATAAGTGTTTTTAAAATATTTTTTTACTTAAAAAATATTTAACCCGTGCTTCGCACGGGTCTAAGTATTAGTTATGTATAAGAGCGCTTTTAAATTTGAATATTGCTTAAATCTCTTTTTTTTTTATATTCTATAATAATTTAAATTAGTAACTAAATCATTTTAAAAAATAATAGTTGAAAATACTTTAACTATACAAAAGAATAGTTAATTGAAAATAATTTAATCATACATTTTTCAGAAGAAAAAAAAAAGGCAATTGAAGTAATAATTAAAAATTACTAAATAAAACAATAAAATAAAAATACTTTATATTACCTATGAGAATTTATTAGGAGCAGCTACAACAACCGTCTTAAAATTTTGGATTTATATTAAAACGATTATTAGGAGCAGCTACAACAACCGTCTTAAAATTTTAGATTTATATTAAAACGATATGATACAATTTTATTATAAAGAAATTCGATGCACCAATTTATGCCATTAGTCCGATTCTTATTAAATAGATAAAAGAAAGATCGAAGAAAAAAAAAAGTAAGAAATAACTTTAGGCGGTTATCATAGATTTGTTCTTCCAAGTATATAGTTCGAAACGGCTAAGTTTTAATGAAACTTTATGAAGCTGGTTTTGAAATTATAATAACACTATATACAATGAACTTTTATCAAGATATACTTTCAATGAAAATATGAATTCTGAGGCCATATGATATCCGAGGCCCTGTGCAATAGGTCTGTTTGCACAACTCCTCCACCGGCCCTGATGTCGTGTTATACATACAAAAAATTAAACTAAAAAGAGTTTATTACTAACACTATTAATTAAATATAAATAACATAATTAATTAAAAATAACATAATTAATTAATCAAAATAATTAAATACAAATAACAACTTACTTAAATTTTTCTTGACAACTCATTAACATACTCGTTGATGCTTTTGGTATAAGTTTTCACATAAAACTCATCAACCAATGGGGTTCTCCCCTTCTCCTTATATTATTTAATGCAATTAACTTTACTTTATATATATATATATATATATATATATATATATATATATATATATATATATATATATATATATATATATATATATATATATATATATATATATATATATATATATATATATATATAGTATGGATTATATTTACCACCCAATGTGCATGTTAAGCAGCACTAATACTTTCTCTGGTGTGATTGCAACTTCTTATTTCATATGCTCTATGTTTTTTTTATTTGTTTTTTCTGATGTCTTCATAATCACATGTAATTCTAATGGGTGATTAGTTCTTGAAATACTTTCTCATATATCCAATGAGGACGATGTCCACCCATAATTAAACCAAGTCTATCACACCTGAACATGTCGGAAAGTCGAATAGATGCTCTAATATGGAGATGATATTCAATCTTATAATGATCTCTTACATCCCAAACACACTTCTCTTTCTCTTTGAATGTTTTTTATCACATTAAAAAAAATGATAAAGTATATGCAATTGCAGACGCTTGGATATAGAGAGTAAAAGTGTAACACCCTAAAAATCTTGACTCTTTATTTAAAAAAAAAAAGATAAACAGTTATTTCTCTAAAACAAGTGTTACACATACTCAACAAACATACTCCTTCAAAAATAAACATAAAACAACATTGAAACTCAACCTCAAACATATAAATTGTTTCAGTAAAATAAAGTATTTGATTAAAAAAATAATCCAAACAACAACTCACAACAACAGTAAAACGTTCTAAAACTCAATGTTACAGATCAGAGCACCATTGAAAACTAAATAACACGGAAAAGCAGTAAATAATGAAGAGGCCTCAACATCATCCCCCAGCTCAAACAACACATACTCCTCTACCTGATTATCTGTACTCTAAGAGAGTACAAAACACCACAAACAAAACAAGCAGGGTGAGAATAACTTCACATGTGTTATCGGTGTATTAAACAACAAGAATTGTTTTAACATAATATTAACATCAATCACACATATTAATTCACACCCACAAACAATTACAATGCAAATATGAAATGTTATGTAATTTCTTCTCCAAGTACATGTGCTACCAAGTTTTTGGATGTTAGAGTAATGAACTGAATTATCCGTGTCTCTGGTTCCTCTCTGAACCTAGTTCCTCTCTAAACTCGAGACCGTTATTCATTCTCTGAACCGTGACCTCGTTTACTATCTTCGATATACATGACAACATGCATCACAACAAATACAATCACAACTCATATTCAACAACAAATGACATTCACATCTCATACTCAACAATGACTCTCTTTGAACTTGCAATTTTCGTCAGTGTAAGACCAACACTGTAATTCCTCTATGAATTACTCAACTCAACATATTATACAATTATAACTCAACCACATAATCATATAATATTCAAACATACTCATCAATAGAGCAAAATTATTAACATATAAGCTCAAATAATACTCATCAACAGAGCAACTCAATATCACTTGTTTAAGGCCATCAACTGGGTAATAATAAGAATTCCATAACTTTTACGGGATTAATATAGTTAACACATGTCAGAGTTCACGCGAAAACTCTAAGGCAACTCTAAACAATTCAAAAACAGCTCAAAAATAACTCTGACAACTCTATAACAACTCTAAACATGTCAGAGTACTCAAAACAAATCAAAATATGATTCTAAACAACTCAAAACACAACTCTGACAACTCTAACAAATCTAATGTAACAAATTGCTCTCTTAAACTTATCCAACGCTAATGAAAAACCACTTAACTCAAAGTTTCTCAAAACCCACTGAATTGGACAGCGAATCTGAAAATGCCGAACAGCCGCCCATCGACCTACCCAAACCGTCGTCGCTGCTGAAATGTGGCTCACCCGTGAAACGCACTTCCTACGTGATGCACTGCTGCGACCACTATCGGGCAGCTCAGTCGCGCCCCCCGCCTTACGCGTAACTGCATCGCGCTGGTACGACGCCTCGTCGTGGGTGCTTCTTGCGCTGCTAAGTTACGCGCCTTTGACGCTGCTGATCGCAACCTCTGCAGTTGCGTCACCTGCCGACCGCCTCTGTCGGTCAGGTGTCCCCCCACTGCAGCTGCCGGCCATGAGTGGCCTCCCACCGCCACTGGCTATGCGCAACACCCCCTCTCGACTCAATCTAATTTTTTATTTTTTTTACTTATATATTATTATTTTATTTTTTTTGGGAAAATGAGGTTTTTAGGATTTTTCGTGGCTTTTTCTATTATCGCTCTAAAACACATATCAAATCATTGATATGTATATACCATAATCGAATTATTAAAATTTTTCCCAAAGGGCACACCCATATATTATTATACAACAACAAGGCATTCAACATGGATTCAAACAACAATAGAATAATATTCAAGAATTCAATTCAGAAGGGTTAAGGCAAACCCTTAAGCCACAAATATACAATCACAAACATAAAAGGAGAAGAAGAAGATAAAAGGGTAAGTACCCCTCACAATCCGACTGTCTAAAACACCCATATGTAAAGAGTTCTCCCCTCTTACCTTGAAAATGCAGATTGATGAACTTTTGGCCTTTGAAATCTACTGCTCTCTTCCTTCTTAAGCTCTGTCTCTTTTCTTCTTTTTCCCAATTTTGTACGTACTGACAAAACTTCCACTCAATTATCTATACATTTTAATTTAATATCCCAATTACTTCTTTCATCCCTCCACTCTTTTCACACCCTCACTAAAACCCTATTTTCCTAAAATTACAATTTCTATTATATAATTTTAATTAAATAGTACTCTAATTTAATTATTTCATTTTAATTCAAATAATACTTGTTAGAACAAGATTTGTTCTTATCAATTATCTTAGTTTTGATGATAACAATAATATGAATTTTGCTTAAGATAATATGGTACTCTAATCCAATGCAATTTCCCTTTCAGGAAATATATAAAGAGTACGCATAATTCAGCGCTCAGAAGTTGTATCTCAAATGGTTCAGCATGCAACATCAGAACATGGTCTGGCAAGACATCAGAAGATGGTCGAAGCAGAATCAGAACATGGGTCTATGGAAGCATCAGAAGAACATGAGATCAGAAGCACTGAAGATCAGAAGATGGTATCACGCTCAGAAGCACTTCAAGGTCAGAAGATCAGAAGATGCTATGCACCAAGCTGTTTTGACTCTGATGATATTCAAACGTCGTATTCACAAACATCAGATCAGAAGGAAGTACAGGTGGCAGACTACGCTGACTGACAAAAGGAACGTTAAAAGCTACTAAAGGCTACGTCAGTAGACACAGCGTGAACAAGGCTCGAGGTAGTTGACAAAAGCGTATAACATTAAATGCAATGCTGTACGGAACACGCAAAGCATTAAATGCATTCAACGGTCATCTTCTCAACGCCTATAAATATGAAGTTCTGATGAGAAGCAAGGTTACCAATTCTTAACAACTCTGAACGAAAAGAAACTTGCTGAAACGCTGTTCAATCAAAGCTCAGAATCTTCATCAACTCACTACATTGCTGTTGTAATATTTTAGTGAGATTAAGCTTAAACGTTAAGAGAAATATCACAGTTGTGATTATCGCTTTTAAGAAGCATTTGTAAACTCTTGAATAGATTACATTAAGTTGTAAGGAACTAGAGTGATCGTGTGATCAGTATACTCTAGGAAGTCTTAGCAGTTGGCTGAGCAGTTTGTAACTAGAGTGATCGTGTTGATCAGAATACTCTAGGGAAGTCTTAGGAGTGAACTAAGCCTAGAGTGATCGTGTTGATCAGTAGACTCTAGAAAAGTCTTAGAGGGTATCTAAGCAGTTGTTCCTGGAGTGATTAGTGTGTGATCAGAAGACTCTGGAAGACTTAGTTGCGGACTAAGTGGAAAACCATTGTAATCCGTGCGATTAGTGGATTAAATCCTCAGGTTGAGGTAAATCATCTCTGCGGGGGTGGACTGGAGTAGCTTCGTTAACAGCGAACCAGGATAAAAATAATTGTGCAATTTATTTTTATCGTCCAAAATTTAAAGTCACACTTATTCAATCCCCCCCTTTCTAAGTGTTTTTCTATCCTTCAATTGGCATCAGAGCGCCGGTTCTAAGGTGCAAGCACTTAACCGTGTTTAGAAAAGATTCAGGAAGAGAAAAACGCTTCATTTAAAAGATGGTTGATGAAAGTGAAAAGTCTACATCTACACCTGCATCTACATCTGGCTCTGCTGAGCAATACAATGGTAACAATGGTTATACTAGACCGCCGGTATTTGATGGTGAAAACTTTGAATACTGGAAAGATAAACTGGAAAGTTACTTTCTGGGTCTAGATGGTGATCTATGGGATCTTCTAATGGATGGTTACAAACATCCAGTAAATGCCAGTGGCGTGAAGCTGTCAAGGCAAGAAATGAATGATGATCAAAAGAAGCTTTTCAGGAATCATCATAAGTGTAGAACTGTTTTGCTGAATGCTATCTCTCATGCCGAGTATGAGAAGATATCTAACAGGGAAACGGCCTATGACATATATGAGTCCTTGAAAATGACTCATGAAGGAAATGCTCAAGTCAAGGAGACTAAAGCTCTTGCCTTAATCCAGAAGTATGAAGCCTTCAAGATGGAGGATGATGAAGACATTGAAAAGATGTTTTCAAGATTTCAAACTCTTACTGCTGGATTGAGAGTTCTTGACAAGGGATACACCAAGGCTGATCACGTAAAGAAGATCATCAGAAGCTTACCCAGAAGATGGGGTCCTATGGTGACTGCATTCAAGATTGCAAAGAATCTGAATGAAGTTTCTCTGGAAGAGCTGATCAGTGCCTTGAGAAGTCATGAAATAGAGCTGGACGCAAATGAGCCTCAAAAGAAAGGTAAGTCTATTGCATTAAAATCAAATATCAAGAAATGCACTAACGCTTTTCAGGCCAGAGAAGAAGATCCTGAAGAATCAGAATCTGAAGAAGAAGATGAACTGTCCCTGATCTCCAGAAGGCTAAATCAACTCTGGAAGACCAAGCAAAGGAAGTTCAGAGGCTTCAGAAGTTCAAGGAAATTTGAACGTGGAGAATCTTCTGATGAAAGAAGATTTGACAAGAAGAAGGTCATGTGCTATGAATGCAATGAGCCTGGACACTACAAGAATGAATGTCCAAATCTTCAGAAGGAAAGTCCCAAGAAAAAGTTTCATAAGAAGAAAGGTCTTATGGCAACCTGGGATGAGTCAGAAGATGATTCAGAAGATGAGCAGGCCAACTGTGTGCTGATGGCGACAGAAGATGACGGATCAGAATCTACATCAGAATCAGATTCTGAAGAGGTATTTTCTGAACTTACTAGAGATGAGTTAGTTTCCGGTCTAACTGAACTTCTGGAACTCAAGTCTCAGATTAGTCTCAAATACAAAAAGCTGAAAAAGCAATTTGAATTTGAAACAAAGAAGCTTGAGTTGGAGAATTCTGAATTAAAAGAAAAACTTTTAAAATTATCCAATAATGTTGGATCTCCTTCTGATTCAGAAAAATCCACTCCTAGTCTAAACCATATTCTGAAAGAATATGATTTAAGTTTCAGGAAGTTCTTATCTAGAAGTATTGGCAGAAGTCAGCTAGCTTCTATGATATATGCCGTATCTGGAAACAAAAGAGTTGGCATTGGTTTTGAGGGTGAAACCCCATACAAACTTGAACCTGTTGATGAAATGAAAATTACATACAAGCCATTGTATGATCAGTTCAAGTATGGCCACTCTCATGATATTAGGCACACTTCACATGCTCAAAGTTTTCACATAACACACACCAAGAAGCATGTGACACAACCTAGGAAATATCATGAAACTCACATTAAAAATTATCATGCTGTTCCTCCTATTGCTTATAATGTTAAACCCAAGTTCAATCAGAACTTGAGAAAATCTAACAAGAAAGGACCCAAGAAAATGTGGGTACCTAAGGATAAGATTATTCCTATTGCAGATATCCTTGGCTGCAAGAAGGACAAAGCACAACATGTCATGGTACCTGGACTCTGGATGCTCGCGACACATGACAGGAAGAAGGTCTATGTTCCAAGACCTGGTGCTTAAGTCTGGAGGAGAAGTCAAGTTTGGAGGAGATCAGAAGGGCAAGATAATTGGCTCTGGAACTATAAAGTCTGGTAACTCTCCTTCCATTTCTAATGTACTTCTTGTAGAAGGATTAACTCATAACCTCTTATCTATCAGTCAATTGAGTGACAATGGTTATGATATAATCTTTAATCAAAAGTCTTGCAAGGCTGTAAATCAGAAGGATGGCTCAATCCTATTTACAGGCAAGAGGAAGAACAACATTTATAAGACAGATCTGCAAGATCTTATGAGTCAGAAGGTGACCTGTCTTATGTCTGTTTCTGAAGAGCAGTGGGTCTGGCACAGAAGATTAGGTCATGCTAGTTTGAGAAAGATTTCTCAGATTAACAAACTGAATCTGGTCAGAGGACTCCCTAATCTGAAATTCAAATCAGATGCTCTTTGTGAAGCATGTCAGAAGGGCAAGTTCTCCAAACCTGCATTCAAGTCTAAGAATGTTGTTTCTACCTCAAGGCCATTAGAACTCTTGCACATTGATCTGTTTGGACCAGTCAAAACAGCATCTGTCAGAGGAAAGAAATATGGATTAGTCATCGTAGATGATTATAGCCGCTGGACTTGGGTAAAATTCTTAAAACACAAGGATGAGACTCATTCAGTGTTCTTTGATTTCTGCATTCAGATTCAATCTGAAAAAGAGTGTAAAATCATAAAGGTCAGAAGTGATCATGGTGGTGAATTTGAGAACGGATCCTTTGAAGAATTCTTCAAAGAGAATGGTATTGCCCATGATTTCTCTTGTCCTAGAACTCCACAGCAAAATGGGGTTGTAGAACGAAAGAATAGGACTCTGCAAGAAATGGCCAGAACCATGATCAATGAAACCAATATGGCTAAGCATTTCTGGGCAGAAGCAATAAACACTGCATGCTATATTCAGAATAGAATCTCTATCAGACCTATTCTAAATAAGACTCCTTATGAATTGTGGAAGAATAGAAAGCCCAACATTTCATATTTCCATCCTTTTGGATGTGTATGCTTTATTCTGAACACTAAAGATCATCTTGGTAAGTTTGATTCCAAAGCTCAAAAGTGTTTCCTTCTTGGATATTCTGAACGCTCAAAAGGCTACAGAGTATACAATACTGAAACATTGGTTGTAGAAGAATCAATCAATATCAGGTTTGATGATAAGCTTGGTTCTGAAAAACCAAAGCAGTTTGATAATTTTGCAGATTGTGATATTGATATATCAGAAGTTGTTGAGCCAAGAAGTAACGCATCAGAAGCAGAGCTCCTCAGAAGCAAAGAACCAGAAGATCAAGTATCAGCTTCTCTGGAGGATCTAAGTATTTCTGAAGAACCATCTGTCAGAAGATCATCCAGACTCATCTCTGGTCATTCAGAAGATGTCATTCTTGGAAAGAAGGATGATCCAATCAGAACAAGAGCATTCCTTAAGAACAATGCAGACTGTCAATTAGGTCTTGTATCTTTGATCGAGCCAACTTCTGTTGATCATGCTCTAGAAGATCCAGACTGGATAATTGCTATGCAAGATGAACTGAATCAGTTTACAAGGAATGATGTTTGGGATCTTGTTCCTAGACCAGATGGATTCAATATAATCGGCACAAATTGGGTCTTCAGAAACAAGCTCAGAATGAGAAGATGAGAAATTCTTACATATGAGTATCCTTTGATATGAAATTTTTTTAAGAAGTTCTGATAGAAATCAATTAGAAACTGTGATTCAGTTATTACTAACGTTTCAGTGTCTAAGTTGATTCAGAATCTCTCTAAAAGCAAAACAGCTGTAACTGGCTATCCAGATGGTAAACACGTGTTCACTATTCCTGGACAAGCGTGCGTGCAGTTGAGGGGACGTCTACTTAGGTAACTGTGCAAATCACGTCTTTTGTCATTATTATCTCTCCTCATGTCACGTAACACTAAATGCTTTTCATCATTTACTCTCTTTCAGTTTTTTTTTTATACTCTTCAAACGTTTCTTTTCCCTCTCATATTTCTCTCTCTCTGCATTCGGTTTCTTTTTCATCTCTCTCTTTTCATATCATAAACCCTAGCAGTTTCCAATATCTGAAAATTCATCATGAATCCATCGTCAAGCTCTGGGAATCAAGACAATGATAGGAAACAAAAGAGAAAGGCATCTGCTGAACCAGAAACCAAACCTAAAAGAGTTAGGATCTCCTATGACCCTCTCAAAGTATATCAACCCTTTGACGGTTCCCGTCAATCTCCTCCCTCTTCAAAGACCTCCACCACCTCTTCCTCCTCATTCATCCTCTCGGAACCACCTTCTTCACCATCTGATATCTCCTCTCCTTTAACCCCTCCATCAGACATTTCTTCATCCCTCTCATACCCTTTTCCCACCAGAACACCTAATCCCTATAGTGTTGTTCTTCCCGACTCAAGGTTCACTGTCAACCCTCCAACCCCTACCACTCAAACATATCTGGAGCTTTTACATGCTGATGTAAATGGCTGGTTGGAGATTCTAGGTGCTGCTCACCTTAATCATCTGGATGAGTATGCCACAAATAACCTCTGGAATACCTTTCGTCAGGATTTTCTGGATAAGGCTACAGACACTCAGAGAAGGATTATGTCTGAAGCTCCTGGTGTTCGTGGTCTCCGGTTGGAAGTTGGTGAGAGCAGCCACCACTGTCTCATCAGGAACAGAAGCGTTCTTGAAGAGAAGATACCTGCAGATGAGTTGGAAGAAGAAAATCTCTGCAGAGATATCGTGGTGTGGAAACCCCGGTCTTCTGTGCTCTGGTTTCCTGTGCTGACTGGGGACTTTCAGTGGCTGTTCAACTGGTTCAGAATGAACCCTTCTGAAAAAGCACCTCTCATGGTCTTTCCAGTAGTGGTTTATCGTGCTGAAGTTGCTAGTCCTACTCCTCCAACAAACCTAGCAGCTATTCTTCAAGCATTGGAAGATGGAACTTCTGAGCTGCCTGAACCAGAATATGCCAAGGCTCCTTCTGAGTCAGACTCAGATGAGGAAATGGGAGATGCACAAGCTAAAGATCTTCCAGAAGATCACCCTGCTGAGATTGCTGTCCCTCTGGGCAGAAATACTGGTGCTTCTTCTTCTGGTGAAACCTCAGCTCTGATGGAGACCTTGGAAACTCTTCATCAGAATCAAGCTGTGCTGGCTTCTCGTTTGGACGCGCAAGAAGCAGCCAATGCTGAGTTTCGTTCTTTCATGACAAGGCAAGCTACAAGCACTGACGGGATTCATGATGTTCTGGCGCGGATTTTGCGTAGGCTAGGATCTTAGGATTTGGTCTTTGTAGTTTCCTTTTCTTGTTGCATCTGTTTTCCTGCATTCCTGTCTTGTAAACCTTTTTGATTATCAATGAAAAAGTTTCTTTGATTTACAATCCAGTGATTCTATTTGTCGTTTTATACATCTGAATCTTTTTAAGTTTTCTTTTTGATGTTATGACAAAAAGGGGGAGAAGATAAATGATAAATGATTTGATTAATCTATCAGTTGCTGGGTAAAGGCTCCCACACATTCACTAACAAGAACTGCAAGTTCTATATGGTTTGAGTGTTTTGCAGGTACAGAAGTGAAGTGAAACTTCAGAAGCAAACACTAGAAGCAAAACCATGGAAACTAAAGCAAGCTGAGTGCTGTCAAGCTTCAGAAATCAGAAGCAAGAAAGAAGAATGAATCAGAAGCACTGATAATAGAATTTGAATATCATTGTCTATCCTGTTCTGACAAAATTCTATTTGCTCTGATACATATAATGTTATGGCTCTGATACATTATTTGCTCTGATACATTATTTCAGCCTAAATGGCTCTGATACATATAATGTGTTCAAACATACATTTTATGTTCTAACTCGTTCATGCTGACTTTTGTCGTTTAGTTTTTGTTCTGTAACATTTCAGGATGTAGAGATGCTCTGATGATGCTCTGGTACATTCAACAATGTTCTGATACAAATCTAGCATGAAGTAATGTTGGTAGACATTCAAAGTTCTGAAGCTATCCGAGGGAAGCAGAAATCAGAAGATGTGAATGTTCTAAAAGATCTAGAAAATTCAAGTTCTGAAGCTGTCCACGATGGAAGCAGGAATCAGAAGCTGTGAGTGTTCTAAGGATCTAAAGAAATTCAAGTTCTGAAGCTGTCCAATGGAAGCAGAAGTCAGAAGCTATGAATTCTCTGAAGGCAGAAGCTTATATGATCGTCTCTACCGAAATAATCAGGGAAGTCTTTTATCAAAGTTCTTCGAGTATTTATTTCAGGGGGAGATTATTTATCTCAGGGGGAGATTGTTAATCTCAGGGGGAGACATATTCATATGCTTATGCTATAGCTGTGTAATTTGTCTTTTGCCGTCTACTCTTTCTGATCGCAAATTCATATCATTTATTTATGTTTTTGTCATCATCAAAAAGGGGGAGATTGTTAGAACAAGATTTGTTCTTATCAATTATCTTAGTTTTGATGATAACAATAATATGAATTTTGCTTAAGATAATATGGTACTCTAATCCAATGCAATTTCCCTTTCAGGAAATATATAAAGAGTACGCATAATTCAGCGCTCAGAAGTTGTATCTCAAATGGTTCAGCATGCAACATCAGAACATGGTCTAGCAAGACATCAGAAGATGGTCGAAGCAGAATCAGAACATGGGTCTATGGAAGCATCAGAAGAACATGAGATCAGAAGCACTGAAGATCAGAAGATGGTATCACGCTCAGAAGCACTTCAAGGTCAGAAGATCAGAAGATGCTATGCACCAAGCTGTTTTGACTCTGATGATATTCAAACGTCGTATTCACAAACATAAGATCAGAAGGAAGTACAGGTGGCAGACTACGCTGACTGACAAAAGGAACGTTAAAAGCTACTAAAGGCTACGTCAGTAGACACAGCGTGAACAAGGCTCGAGGTAGTTGACAAAAGCGTATAACATTAAATGCAATGCTGTACGGAACACGCAAAGCATTAAATGCATTCAACGGTCATCTTCTCAACGCCTATAAATATGAAGTTCTGATGAGAAGCAAGGTTACCAATTCTTAACAACTCTGAACGAAAAGAAACTTGCTGAAACGCTGTTCAATCAAAGCTCAGAATCTTCATCAACTCACTACATTGCTGTTGTAATATTTTAGTGAGATTAAGCTTAAACGTTAAGAGAAATATCACAGTTGTGATTATCGCTTTTAAGAAGCATTTGTAAACTCTTGAATAGATTACATTAAGTTGTAAGGAACTAGAGTGATCGTGTGATCAGTATACTCTAGGAAGTCTTAGCAGTTGGCTGAGCAGTTTGTAACTAGAGTGATCGTGTTGATCAGAATACTCTAGGGAAGTCTTAGGAGTGAACTAAGCCTAGAGTGATCGTGTTGATCAGTAGACTCTAGAAAAGTCTTAGAGGGTATCTAAGCAGTTGTTCCTGGAGTGATTAGTGTGTGATCAGAAGACTCTGGAAGACTTAGTTGCGGACTAAGTGGAAAACCATTGTAATCCGTGCGATTAGTGGATTAAATCCTCAGGTTGAGGTAAATCATCTCTGCGGGGGTGGACTGGAGTAGCTTCGTTAACAGCGAACCAGGATAAAAATAATTGTGCAATTTATTTTTATCGTCCAAAATTTAAAGTCACACTTATTCAATCCCCCCCTTTCTAAGTGTTTTTCTATCCTTCAATACTTTAGTTAAATAAAAATGACATAATTATCTATTTATTCCAATAAACTCAATTATCTCAATTAAATTAATAAATCTATTTTGCTCCCAACTCTAAAATATGTCTAATTTTCTTATGTTAACTAATTATAATAACATAACCATAATTCAAATAAAACACATATATCACCCAATTAAAAAAAATAAACATAAAATTTAATTAAAAATAATTAACTAAAGTTGGGGTGTTATAACTCTCCCTCACTTAGAAGGATTTTCGCCCTAAAAAATTACTTGAAAAAAACATATCAGAATACGATCCTTTCCTCTTACTCTCTAGCTAACTCATTTAGAATGCAATATAATTCAAAATATAACATGAATTCAATATAACATGAAGTCAGTTGTCAATATAATCCAAAATATAACAATCACATTACAATTATAATCTAACATATTGCGACACTACAAGCGTAAGGTGTTGCTAATGTTGTAACTATCCAGCAA
This sequence comes from Vicia villosa, assembly GCF_029867415.1. Lineage (NCBI taxonomy): Eukaryota > Viridiplantae > Streptophyta > Magnoliopsida > Fabales > Fabaceae > Vicia > Vicia villosa. The sequence goes on from NC_081181.1 coordinate 175,583,091, forward strand.
ATCCTATCATCCAAGAAGTTGTATCTTAAGTGCGAAATTTCTTCCAATCCAATGTGATCGCTGACAATGGAAATCCTTTATTCATGTTTACTTGTTTAGAAAATTAATATCAAAAGAAAAATAAGTAAGTCATAAATGAAAAACGTGTAATTAAACTTAATAAACATGGATATTTAACTACCTGAACCCAATTATTTTGGCTTACAAATCCATGCAGTAAATGAACACGTTAGGCGAATGTACAGTCGTCATAGGAAAGAAAATCAAACTAGGATAACCCAAAGAGACGAGAATGACGTTATACCGATTTGCTATCACATAAGCCATATATGGTAATGTCATCCATTTCTCTAGTGTCTGAGGACCTAAAGATGATATCATCAAGATTCTCTCATTTTTTATAAGCAATTTCCAAATAATTTCTTATAGAAACTGCTTCTAGAACCTCTAATTTCATTATCCAAGTCACAACAAACGATTGACCAACCATCCTCACCATATCCATGCAATGATGCAATGACTCTAAACCCACAATTTCCATTATTCTTGACATCAACAATGTCATCAACAAATGATCTAATATGATTTGGAAATTATACCATAAGATTATTAAATTGTTTCTTCTTCGAGGTTTGGGATAACTATGAACATGACCTTTTTAAAGATTTATGAGAACTCGATTTTTCTTGATCAACATACACATGATATGAGGGGTCACGATAAACTTCATATCCCACGGGTTTCTTCTATTTCTTTACCCCTCCATTGGTTTTTATTTTTTCAAGCGGTGGACATATCCTTGTTGTAGTGGGGGTAAAAGATTTCACGCACCATACTTTTTAGTGATTTTTTTCCTACAACACCTAGTGACTTGTAACCTTTCCATAATGCATCCATTGCATTAGTCATGTCCACCTTTGATCTATCATCTACATCTACCTCTTGTTCACCTCTCATGCTTAGCTTTCTCCAATGGATATGAATAACATCAATTGGTATCAGATCACCACTAAGTGTGTATCTCCCTAACTCACAAACACAAGGTAATCCATAAACTTTTCTATGAGTACACCCACAAATTTTGGTGTTTGTACCCATAATGTCAACCCTCAACCATTCTTCAGCAATGTGTCTCAAAGCAGCTCTTGATACCATCGACGCAAATTCCCATAAAATAGACTAGTGTATGCATGCTCAACTACATAAAAACTATTCAGAAATGAAGCTATAATATTGCACAATTATACCTTGAGATTGCCATTCATAGCCTCCCAACATTTGCACATATCGCCTAAGTTGTTCTCCAACATCTGCTTTAGTTTCCAATGCGCGAACTCAAGCCTAAAAAAATAAATCAATATCCATATTATTAAGATATACAAACTATGGCTAAAATCAAACATACCTATTAGTTGTGGTGTTGCCCAAATGCAACACTTGATTGATTTAGGCACTAACAAATCTATGCATATGAGGAGTCAACCATGTGTCTTTCACATAATCAAAAATTTCTTTAAAATCAATACATGCATGTTTAAGCTGTTTGCAACTGTTGATGGTACTCCACCTTATCACTAGCCCTTACAAGTTCATGCCATATTTTATCTATCGGTTTTTGTATATCATTCACAACATATTCCTTGCACTTTGATTTCATATTTTTGTTGATGTGAAATCGACAAAGCAAATTAATTGACCTTGGAAATACTGTTTCAATTGCTTTCATCAAAGCAAAATCTCTATCATTCAAAATCACTTGTGGCCATAACCATTGCTTAGTAAACAAGTGTTTCAACTTATCCAATATCCAACAAAAGTTTTTGTCTGCTCATATTCCATATAGACAAATGCAACAACAAATATTAACTTAGTTGATGTCATACCAACAAATGTTAACAAAACATAAAAAAATTAAAAAAGCGTACCAGAATACTTAGAAGCAAGTAATTCGGTTAGTAAAAAAACATCACCGAAAAACTTAGGTGAAGATTATACGGTTAGTAGAAAAACATAATCGAAAAACATATAAAAAGTTATCCGATCAGCTTTTGTAAACATGTTATCCGATGTATAATATATATTAAACGAAAATCATGATATTAAGTTCTTCGATTTAGTAACTCAACATACCAAATGTCTTCAAGTCAAGTTATCCGATTCTCATAAATGGGATACACAATAGTCAATTTCAAAAGACTCATTAGGACAATAAAAGTTATAAGATTAAAGTAAAATTAAAAAAAGAAAATTTGAAATATTTTCAAAATTGTTGGAGTAGAAGAATAAGTGTAGAGATATATGTTAAAATTTTCTTAGTAAACAGCACATGGAGTGCAAATAACAAGTCCAAGGTAAATTATAAAAACCCAACCCAGAAGAGAAAAGCCCATAGCTCAAATCTCTGGATCCCACTATATATACATTCACCAACCTCTTCATCTTCAACCAAACCCTAGCGCCGTTCATCTCTTCCCCTTTCAATGTCAGATCCATATGAACGTGCTAAAGGCGGTAGATTATCCTTCAAAGGAGGAACCCTAGCAACTAGACAAAAAGCCATAGACAAAAAGAAAAAGAAAAAGAAGAACAAAATCGAAAACCCTAACCCTAACATCGAAGAAGAAACCCTAGTAGACGAAGAAAAACCAGAAACCGTTGATGGATCTGAGTCGTCGGAATACACAATTGACGCGGCGAAGAAGATGAAGTACGATCAGCTTTTTCCGGTTGAAGCGAAGAAGTTTGGGTACGAACCGAAAAGTAAGGCGAAGTCGATTGAAGAAGCGCTCGATGATCGTGTCAAGAAGAAAGCTGATCGTTACTGTAAATAATGTGAATGTAAGTTTCCGTTTTCTGATATTTCATTGATTTACTCACATTGTTACCGGAAAACTGTATTCGAATTTGTTTATTGTGCATTAGGGTTATATCTATGTTGTTGATTTTCCCGAATTTCTTAATTTTTGAGGTTAATTTGCTTAATTTCGGTTTTTGGGCCATGATTATCATGTGAAATTGTAGTTCAAATTATTTTTTTTACTATAATCTTCAATTATAGTGCTAAATTTTTAAGAGTTAGTGGTTTGTTTTTATGCCCAGTGATGTATCAATATACTATTGAACGGTTACACAGTTTTATTCACAACCTATTTGCATTTCTCTCTCTCAATCTCTTTCTTTCTCGCTGTCTCTCTCTATCTCTCTCTGTGCTCTCTGTGTGTTTGTGTGTGTTTGTGTGTGTTTGTGTGCGTGTGTTGGAACTTGGAATGCAAGAAGGTTGTGAACTAAACTAGTGATGACAACCGTAGATGATTCTATAAGCTATGAGATCTGAGGGCTTTGGCTTATTTCATTTTTTTCAGGAAGAATAATTGTACTTGTTTATACTAAATTTCAATTTCTCAATTATGATCTTTAAGTCTGCAATTTTCATTGAAAGTTATAACAGCAACCAATTTTCATCAATAGTTGCTGTTGAAGTTTCGATTTCTCTCTGGTTGTAGATAGTTTAGTGAATGATGATACTTGCACTGGGCTCTGAGCAGGTTTATACTGCAGTATTGATGGAAATGCTAAGCCTAGAAAGCTTTATCTGACCCATATTTGCCTAACAGTTGTTTATATATACTTTATCTGATTCTTTGAGGTCCTTGAAAAAGAATGGTATTTGACTTTTCTCATACATGTTCTGTAATGTTTGGACATTTTCTCATACATGTTCCGTATTTTCTCATTTTACTGCATTTTCAGAATGACAGCTGTTATTACATGTTCCGTATTTTCTCATATTTGCCTAACAGTTGTTTATATATACTTTATCTGATTCTTTGAGGTCCTTGAAAAAAAATGGTATTTGACTTTTCTCATACATGTTCTGTAATGTTTGGACATTTTCTCATACATGTTCCGTATTTTCTCATTTTACTGCATTTTCAGAATGACAGCTGTTATTACTTTTCCTTAATTTCCAAACCAGTTCCTGCCCAATGATGTAGAAATAGACTATTGAGCGGCTACATGGATTTTGTTCATAACCTGATATGCATCTCTCTCTCTCTCTCTCTCTCTCTCTCTCTCTCTCTCTCTCTCTCTCTCTCTCTCTCTCTCTCTCTCTCTCTCTCTCTCTCTCTCTCTCTCTCTCTCTCTCTCTCTCTCTCTCTCTCTCTCCTCTCTCTCTCTCCTCCCCTCTCTCTCTCTCTCCTCCCTCTCTCTCTCTCCTCCCTCTTCCCCCCTCTCTCTAATTCCTTATGTGTGTGTTTGGTTTGGATAACGACTTTGAAAGGTGCAAGATGGTTATGAATTAAACCTGTGATTAAGGCCGAAGATGAATTTTATAAAGCTATGAGATCTGAGGGCTTAGGAATCCTTTTAAGTTTTTAATTTCATTGTATCCAAATAGAGATACAAATGCGTAGGCACACAACAATTTACTTAAATTTCTGTTAGTTAGACCCTTATACCCTTAGTGCTATGTTTTCCACCCAATGATGGACAAATAGCCTATTGAGTGGCCACATGGTATTGTTTATAGCTTGATGAGCACCATTGCCTTTTGGCATTCTTTCTCTCTCTGCCTCTCTCACTCTCTCTCTCACTCTCTATTTCATTCATTCATAAATAAATATATATATATATATATATATATATATACAAATAAATATTCACATGGTGCTCAAAGGCTGTGAACGGTGCCATTGTCAAAGCTGCTTATGATTTTTGCCTTGCTATGAGATCTGAGGGTTTTTGTGTTGTTCATTTTTTGTTATGTCCAATTTTAAATTATTTGTTTTATTTTGGTATTTTTACTATGTTAAATAGGAGTATTTTCCTTTCCTTGCACCGTTATCATTTTCTTCACTGTTGAACATGATTATACCTGTGAATGCAGAAAATGATCATAATATCTCTTGATTGGTGAGAGGTGATGCTGGGTTTTCTTGTCAAAATCCTGAAGGATGGATATTGGTAAATCTAAACTGTTATTGAGTAGTAATACTTGTTTGTGACTTCAGTTGTACTCTGGTAATACTATCTCATTAGAATTAAGCTTAAAATTAGGTGCAAGAAAAATAAAGGAAAAAAGGTAACAGATGATCAAGAGGAATTTACCCCAACGATGACATGTCCCAGGGAATTCATTCATTTACTAAGTTGCGCTCCCATATAAGAATTATTTTTAGAAACTTTCTCGATTTGAATTAGAAGCTCTATTCACCGGCTGTTTATTCCCAAGTCCCCTTGAAGCATCCGAGAGATTAATTCAAATAAGGGATAGGGAAATCATAGTGTGATCTACCAAAGGATTTTATCAAGACAGTCTGTCTTTTTGTAATCTTTTCCAAGTGTTTTTTCGCCAGCTTGTAAATAAACAGTTATAGGTTTTCTTATCTCTTTTAAAATTTAAATGTGACTTAATTCGAATACTTGCTTTAGTCATTACGATTGCATATTAACTATAGAAAATGACTTTAGAACCAAGTTTTCCAGCTTAGTTTAACCAAGTTTTCCAGCTTAGTTTAACCAAGTTTTCCAGCTTAGTTTAACTAAGTTTTCCAGCTTAGTTTAAATTTAAATTCCACTGCACTTGCTTGGAAACTATTATATAACAGCAGTTCTTAGACAGTTGCTTATTGTCTATAAAATTTAACAAATAACCATTATTTTGAATAACGATGTTTTGAACACAAATCAATAAAACAGTGATAGAATTAAAAAAAGAGCCATTTTTCTGCCTGCAAATGATTCTTGAGATAGGGTGATATTAATTATCTAAACTTGTCGGTTTCAATATCAAAAAGTTCTCTCATTTAATTATGGGATCACACCATCTTCCTTATTTTCTTGTCTGTTGAATTTCATTTCTGTGTTATTATAATCGAAATTCAAATTCTTCAATTGAACAGTTATTCTAATAATTAAATTCCGACACAATTAACTGTAGTTTTGCAAGGGATTGAATTGGAAGAGTATTATATTTATATAATGAATTTGATGGCTAGCTAAGATCAACAAAGTGAGTGAAATTGAGTGAATGCGTTTTAAATATATTAATTTACAAGATATTAGATTTATCATCAAAACATTAAATAATGAACTAATTTAAATATTCAAGTTTTAAATAAATAAATTTACAAGATATTAGATTTATCATCAAAACATTAAACATTATTTTATACTACTGCAATAAAGGGGAATTTGAACATCAGCAGCTAATAGCAATGTAAAAAAATATGAAATAATTCATGAGATATGATGATATGAATTATCTAAACTTTTGACGAAAGCTTGTCGGTTTCAATATCAAAAAGTTCTCATTTAATTGTGGGATCACAACCATTTTTAAAAATACATCAAATATATTAACAAACATCAGATAAACAGTAGTTGTCAAAATATGGACTTTTCTTTTTCCTATCCGTGAGATACAAATCTACTTTGTTTTTATTTAAATTCGAATCTTGATTCATGCCCTCAAATTAAACATCCATATGATAAGAAGATGAAACAAAATTTAATAATTCTATTTCTTGTGATGGACCTTCAACTTGACCTTTACTTAAGAAAAGATTATAGCTTTCAAACATCTTGTTTAATGTTTGGCTCATCTTATCACACATAGAATAATCAAACTTCTTTCTCATAAAACTTATAAAAATACTAAGTAAAGATCAACACATTTATCTTTATGACATCCCCTAATGCTTAATATATTTAGTGTGTGTAATATCAGCCATATTTATAAGTAATGACATATTTATCTTTATGACATCCCCTAATGCTTAATATATTTAGAGTGTATAATATCAGCCATATTTATAAGTAATGAATCATCTTTGTAAATTCCTTCCTAGTTTTTAGTGTCCCCAAATCATACAATGTTCCATGAAATATATAGCAGATGTTACATAAGTTGAATATGACGCATTCTTAGTGATTTCAAAAAATAACTTCAGAAATATCACAAAACACTTGGCATTATCACAATCCTCATTATTTGGGACACCACTTCCAAACATCGCATATTCAACACATTTTTCTCCTAATCCCTTAAAGACCTTTTGAAACTTCAATGTATTTTCAAGCATAAGGTAGGTGGAGTTCCACCTTGTGGGAGAGACATACTACTACGAAAAGTCATACCACAACGGTTAAAAAAGGGATACCACAATGTTTGACCAACTGTTGTGAGGTAAGATATGATTGTGTGTATGACGCTTATCACCACGGTCGAGCGACTGTGGTGGAAAGTTAGGTAGCGCTCTATCTATCACAACAGTTGTATAATAGAACCGTTGTGATTGATATATATATATATATATATATATATATATATATATATATATATATATATATATATATATATGATTCGTAAAGAAAGAAAAAAAATACTTAATTTCTTATAGTAAGAATCTATATGATTCGTTTTAATATTAAATTAATAGATACAAAATTATCTAATTATGTTTATTTATTAAAAATAATAATATTATTGGTTAGATGGCATATCATAATTAATAATAATTAATATTTAAATTAGAATTTATTGGAAAGAGAAAAATAGTAAATGGCTAAAATACCGGGAATATAGTTTATTCAAAATTAACATTTATTTTAGGAAATTTGTAATTTGTCCGCAATGATTCAGTAAAAATAAAATATTCAACCATATTATAGATAAATTATTTAATAATGATTTATTTATTTATTTTAAAAATAAATTAAACATACAATAATTTTAAAATATATTGTGTTTAAAAATTGGTTAAATATTACTTCTATTTTAATATATAAAAATTAACTACCACAAAAAATACTTTATTACCCTAATGAAAACAATTTTAAGAGAGATTTGTATGCCCCTAAACGTAATATATTTCATTAGACCTCTCAAATTGAATTGTAAAAAGAAATTGTACTATGTTCGTAAAAATATGTATGTATTAGTTATTTTTTTACTATTTTTTGATTTTTCATGAACTGGGATACAAAGGCTCTATAGGAGAATACAAACTAAGAAAGCAACACAAATAATTGGTAGTAACTCAACAAATAATTGGTTTTCATTGTAATATACAAATTGTGATGTATGGAATATACGTTGAATATAATATACGGTGTAAGTGTTTATACCAATAAAAAAAATTGGATTTTCTACCATGTCTCCCATACAAATTTTTATGATTTATGCTTGAATAAAAGATTTCAGTATGAAGCATAAATATCTCTATAATTAAATTTATTTTTTTCAAATTTTATCATTAATGGTACAGATTTAATTAATTCATTTTCAGCATCTTTTCAATGCAATATGAAATAATTATAATCATTTTATTTCATATATGTTTTCAACCTAAAAAATAGGTCATTTTTTCGAAGGGAAGAAATAGGCCACTTTAATTGTTTTTCCTTACCCTTATATTATTGAAAATGGTCACTTTAGTTATCTTTTCATCACAAATATATTGCAATTTTTTATATTTTGATACAAGTTAATGTTAAATTATACATTAATGCGATTTAACATTACATATCATCGGTGTTGGTGTGAAATTTATGACAGGATTAATGTATAATTTATTTTTTATGAATATCTAATATTTCTGTTATAATATAATTATTATTATATTTTTTTAAATATTTTTTCTTCATTTCATGCATTAATATTTTTAATCTATTATCTTATTTATTTTCTATGAAGATCTCAATTGATATAGATATTTAGTAAAAAAAATTAGACTTATTAGAAATGGTGTTTATTTGCTTACTATAACTTTTATATCCGTTCAATATCTAATTTTTTTAAATATGTTAATACATACTCACAAGAAAATATTATAGTATCCCATTAATATGTAATTTTTTTTTTATTTTAGTAAATGAGATAATATAATTTTATCTATAAAACAACTATTTTTTTATAGTTAAACAGCTATTCTTACTTATTATTATTTTTTTTGAATCAAAGAAATACTTTATTGAATAGATTCAAAAACACATTACAGAACATGTGATCCCGAGGATCCAACAATCCAGATAACCACTTCAAACCGACACACCAATCCTAAGGCATGAGGACATTACTTATAGGTAATCTAAGCTTAGGTTTGGCCCAACATCTATACACTGTTGCATCAATAATTTGCGATATCACCACTTCACTATTCGTTTGTTTCCCAAAGCAGATTTGATTCCGATAGCTCCAACACTCATAGACTGCCTCAGTGAATACACATTGGAGAATCTTCATTTTCCAGCCTTTCTTGTTGCAATTTCTAATCATCCAACTTACTTCTGCTGTCCATTCTTCAGGTTGATGGTTCACTTCCAACCATCGAAGTACACGGCCCCAGACCTGTTTCATCGCTTCACAACAAAACAGAATAAGGTTTTGGGTTTCTATGTTCCTGCAAAACGCACAGTTCATATTTGTTAGCAGTTCAAGTCTATTTAAACGAGATTTCGTCGGCAGTCGCTCATGGCATGCCATCCATAGCACCTGAATGGCTCGAGCTCTCGCAACATTACCAAACATTAATTTTCTCCACAACACGTCTGGCCCATGATTTCTTAATAACCCATACACTTTTCCAGCATTAAAACAGCGCTGACTGAGCATATCAGTCCATGCTTGTTTATGTCTAACAACCTCCCTCGTATTTAGCAAGTTTTTCATTATCCATGATGTTGATTGCTTAATCGGGACCATCATAATATCCGCACCTTTGATATAATAGCTGTGTATCCAGCGAATCCACAAGCTATCCGCCTTGTTGTGCAGATTCCAAAGATTTTTCAGCATACACATTCTACTCCAATCCTGCAGGCCAACAATGTTTAGACCACCCTTGTTGCGGGGAGAGCAAACTTGCTGCCACGAAATAGGGGACTTCCGAGAGATATCACCAGTACCCACCCACATGAAAGACCGACAAATTGCCTCGATCTTTTTAATAACCTGTTTGGGAATGGGGATACATTGTAACCAAAAATTGTTCACCGCAAACAGGACACTCTTCACCAGTTGGACTCTACCGGCTACACTTAGCAAACGAGAGCTCAAATGACGAATACGCTTAACAATAGAATCTATCAACGGCAGACAGTTATTGACAGAAATTTTTCTACTATTCAGAGGAATTCCCAAATATCTAAAAGGCAAGAGGCCCTCCTTAAAGTTGGTCACACGTAGAATTTCATTCTACTTATTATTATTGTTAATGAAATATATTAAAAAAAATCAAACTTAAAGGGAAAATATTTAAAAAATAAACGGGAGATTTTATGGTGTGTGGGTCCTTTAAAATTTAAATTATAGGCATGTCCGACGGGCCGAACCTATTTTTCTGACGGACCGATAAAATATTTACTTAAGTTGAATAGATATTAGATATCATATGTTTAATGACTTCTGAATTACTATATCATATAACTTAATAACTAATACAAAAATTTAACAAGCATAATATTATTAAATTCATTAAATCTAATGAAATTATTAAACCAATATCTTTTTTTTGTTGTATAATATATTTTATTTTATAATATTTGTTAATAAAAATTGTAAAATTATAATTATAGACAATTATAAAAATAATAGGCATGTCCGACGGGTCAAACCTCTTTTTCCACCATATATTTGGTTTAATAGCCATTATCAAATCTATGTATATCCTGACATCTACTACAACTTGATAAATTAAATTAATATTTTTATGACAATCAACATTGAAATTTTCTGTTAATTCGTATAAATTAATATACACTTTTTAACTGTAAATATATAATATTCATATCGACTTTACGCGACCCGTGCGAACCGCACGGGTCCTTTACTAGTTTCATATAATAAGTAAAACTAGGGTAGCGGGTTCAATCCCAATTTCAGTTTTTTTTATTGTTTTTACTTTTTTTATTGGTTTATAAGCAAATTAAAATAAAAGAAAGACAAATCAATTTTATGATAAAAGAGAAAATATAAAACCAAAATACAATTTAATAATTATTTTTTCAATTATTAGTTTCTCTTATTTTACATTTGCTAATTTATTTTTCTTTTTTAATTTGTGATTTTACATATCAATTGCAAGGTATCTCTCAATTATATTTATTAGTTTTTAATTTGCTATGAATTCTTCCATCATTTAAATGATTATATAGTATGTTGATTAATTATTTTGAAAACACTAAAATATTTAATTTAAACTAAAAACATGTCTAATTATAAATAGAGTTTTTTACTATCTTAGTCCTAAAAAATATTGAATGGTTAAGTTTTAGAAGGAACAAATTTATTTTGCTTTTTATTTTAAAATAAAATTAATAAAAATTTAAATAAAATTAATTATTTTTTTAAGTATCAAAACTATTATAATATTCTAATATGGAATCTATGATTTTATACGTTTTTTTCTTCAAAAATTACGTATAAATTTATAAATTTTAGGCATACATTTTAAATTAGAACAGAGTCTCTGAATTGATTGGGTCGGTCCTGAACAACAACATACCTTTTATTGAAAAGATTTGTGGAATAATCTAAAGTAGATCTAACAAACCATTTGTGTTTTTATAAAAAAAAATATAAGTCAAATGAAGCTGCCAAAATAGATTCATACTTCTTATATTGCTTCTCCATAGCAATAGAAATGTTAACAACTTTTGATATAGAAACAACTATCATAAAGTTAACCTGTTTTGAAAATAAAAATTAGCATTAACAATATCTTAACATAAGCGGAAACATAATCCAAAAAGGAATTAACAATCTTCAGATAACTTATGAAAAATGTAAAAAAGCTAATGGAAAAAATTACCCGAGTTCACTGCATTGGAAGAGAGAGATGTTAGAGTTTTGTTTTGAGAAAAAAGAAAAAAGAAAACGTTTCGATAACATGGAAGAAAGCTTATAAAGATGAACTTGATTATCTTTAAGTTTGAAGATGCTGATGAGGACGGGTTCGCTGAATGTGAAAGAAAACGTTGTTAAGATTTTGTTAAGAGAGTGACGAGTATTTTGATGGAAATGTTGATAACTTTGCGCGCGCGCATGTGTATATATATATATATATATATATATATATATATATATATATATATATATATATATATATATATATATATATATATATATATATATATGAGGACGAGTTCGCTGAATGTGAAATAGAGCATTGTCAGAGTTTTGTTAAGAGAGTAACGACTATTTTGATGGAAATAGAGCGTTAAAAGTTTTGTAAGAAAAATAATACAACAAAAATAAAAAATGAAAAAAAATTTAATAAACAAATTCTTTAAATTGAAGTGTAAATAACATATAAATTATTATTTTTCAAATGGTAAAATAATATAATATAAATTGCTAAAGCCAAAAAAAATATATGGAATTGCAAAAATTATTTTATATATCTATATATATATATATATATATATATATATATATATATATATATATATATATATATATATATCATGATGCTCTTGGTACATCATGTGTACTTTGAATTAAAAAAAATTGTAAGAAAATGGTTCTAAGAACAAAGTTTGATGTCACATTTTTCACTATTTTAGGGTTATTATTTTTTTCACATCTATCTCTAAATCTTCGCATATCAATGATTTTGATTTCAAAAAATGGATAGCTTTCAATCTTGAAAGTTATCAGAGAGAAAACAATATATTGCAACAAGATAGAAGTATTGATGAAAAGCTTAGAGAGGCTGAGAGTCAAAAAAAAAATTAGGGTAAATTAAAATGTACCAACAGATTTCAAGACAATCAAAGAAGCTTGAACAACATTGCCTAACGGCTAACACAAAGAGAGTCATTCCCTTAATTGCACCAAGAGTTTATAGGTATTAGTTACTCATTAATCTCTTATAATGCATATTTTTAGTGTTTAACTAAGTTACAAATTTTTTTGTTGTTGTGATATTGCTATAAGTAATACTCCTTTTATTATATACAACATTTCTTTTGTTCTTATAAAATATTTAATTTTTTGTCAATGCAAATTACTTTGTGACCCTAAAGATTATATTGAAGGTGCTATAAATAAATTGATAGGATAGTTTTCAAGCTCTCATCATATTATTAGTATATTTTATATTTTGGGTAGAAGTTAATAATACTATAAAAAAAATTGTACTTGCAATTAAAAAGAAAAACTAAATAAAGAGAATTGCTAACTAAATTACTTTTTTATTTTATTTTTAAAATAGAACACTTATTCAAATTTTAAGTCAAAGGTTGAACCAACAGTTATCCTTCGAATATCAGAAAATAAATTTTCATTTTACAATTGTAAATTTTCTAGAGTTCAAGATACTCTATGTAATTACAAGGGTCTTCGTTACTTTAAAAATTGTTTAATCTAAGAGAGTCTTACGAGGTATTATCTATTTTTATTTTCATCATTTTTTACTGTATTTGCAACAACACATTAACACTATTAATTTGAACCATGGAAAATAGTCCAAAAAAAGGATTGGTAGGAATAAACTTCTCAATCTATTAATATTTTTGCAATATGGAAAAGTTAATTCAGAGATCAAATTAGTGAAACATTCATGAGTTTAATAATTCAATCAGATAATATATATTTTTTTATTTATCACCACTAGTATAGTCCGGTTTAAGAGTTAATTGATATGTAGGACTCATATCCAAGAATGTGACATTCATTACAGCTAAAAAAACGTTCAATTTCATCATTGGAGATTGCATTTTCTTTTAAAGATAGTTTTGTAAGAGGTAGCAGACAATTTTACTTTGGAAGACAATGAAGATAATTTTCCAAAGTTATTTTCTCTTATATTTTTATGAAAAAAATTGTTCTCCACAAAGAATGGAAAGATAAATTTGATAGTGATAAGCACAATGGGTTAGTATTATACAAATCATTCACTTGTCTTTATACAACTTATTATATAAATGCAATGAAGAACTCATTATTGTTGTATGTATTTGTTTGTGTCAAATGGAGGACACAATTGTATTTGTTTGTGTCAAATGGAGGACATAATTATATGATGTAGAATACAAGTGTAGTGTACCTGGGTTTAATTTTTCTAAAAGAGCTTCTTGGGCACGCAAACTAACGGATAAGGAGGTGCAATCATTTATCGGAATTCATTTTGTAACACAACATCACTTATATTTTAATGAATACGTTCTAAAATAAGTGTCATATTTTAAAAATATTTTATTTTAAAATATTTGTCACTTTTAATTTTCGATGCAATTTTTATTTTTATGTGTTAATTGTATCCATTAATATTTTAAAATTCTTGCTCTCTGACTTTGTATTAATGTTTGCGTGCGTACACACCTATATATTTGTGTAGAAATGATTTTCTCTCCAAATTCACTTAATTTTATATTTTTTATTGCATAATTTATTTCTTTTTAGGGCTTGTAAGAGATTTGATTCTTCCAGAAAAATATAATATGAAGGTTATGAGTTTGTAATGAACGTTGTATCATATGTTCAACTTATATAAGAATTATTTGTACTGTTTGTGGACAAATCATATCTCTAAAGACTTAATGTTATACTAGTGTTGGAATTTCGAGTGTATGTGTGTTTGTATGTGCGCGCGCGTACACGCATAAATATTTGTTTAGAAATTATTTAATTTCTCTCCATATCCACGTAACTTAATATTTTTTCATTGCATACTTTATTTCTTTTTGGGACTCGTGAGATATTTGATTCTTCTAGAAAAATATAATATGAAGGTTATGAGTTTGTTATGAATGTTTTTTCATATGTTCAACTTATATAGAAATTATTTGTATTGTTTGTGGATAGATTAGATTTCTAAAGACTTAATATTATACTTATTTTCATATAGTTTGTCACAATTCCGATTAAGTTTGTTGTATACTACTATCTCGTCTGTGGGACACATTTAAAAAGTAATTATACGAAGTTGAAAAAAGTATGATTACGATCGCCTTGTGCATCGCCACCAACTTTTTCGTTCTCCACTAAGACTTTTTCATAATAAACCTTGACTTTGTCAAGTGATCTCGAAAACTCTTTTTCTTAATAAATGCTAAAACACTTGAGCATATTGAAACTATTTTCAAAACTTCTACAAAAGAAAAACCTCATCAAACTTTATTTTTGTGCCTTTCTGCACTTTTTCTTTTAAAAAACCTTTCTCAAAAGGAAGATGTTAGTCTAATTCGCGAAGTAATGCAAACCGCTAGGCCCCTAACAGATGTGGTGAAGTGATTGATATTTTTCACTTGAATGTTGAGACATACTAGTGAGAAAGTCCAAGTAAAGTTTTTCATATCAAGATGATGCAAATATTCACTCTCTCATACTTGTAGATGGCAAGTTGTGTTTTCCATCGAAAATAAATCAACAAACTTTTGTGGTTATTTTTACCACGAACTACGAGGCTCTACTTCTTCATTGCACACAGAGGATACATAGGAATGAGACTCTCGAAGTCTTGGCGAGCACAAGAAATAATAAAAACATTTTTTTCTCATCACCCCAATCTTTTTTACAAACAATACTATTTTAGCCTAACACAAATTTTTAAAAGGTTCCTGTGGATTACCACAGATGGGAGGGGTGATAATACCTTCCCCTTACATAACCAACCCCTATATCATATCTCTCTTTTGTTAGGTTTTATCGATATTTTCCCTTACCTCTGCGTACAATAAAGTTTGGTGGCGACTCTTGTTTTCCGAGTTAAGTTAATCAATAACTTAATCTCAATTTTCCTGCCGCGACAGTTTCATCAAGTTACAAATGATTCATGTATGAAGTATTTATAAGTGTGCAAGTTGGAGACAAAAGGAATGCTTAGAAATTGAAAAGAAATGCAATTTTTTAGAAAAAAACAACATGTTTTGACACATATAAGCCATGTGTCAAATCATGTGGATGCATATATCAACCTGTAGAAGTTATGCGTCGACAGAGACTACAGGCTTTAAGAATGCAGCACATGTGCCAACTTGAAACACGCATGTATCGATACATAGAAGAAAATTCTTCATCATGAATCAACCTGAAATCGCATGTGTCACCACATAGAAGAATTTCTTTAGGATGTGTCGACCTGAAAGGTTACATGTGTCGACAGAGAGTATATGCTTAAAAATTGATCTGTATGTGTTGACTCATGCAAGTGCATGTATCGACACATGGACATTTATTTTATACAGATGCTCATTTTTAATGCATGATACAAATTTTATGCCATGTAAATGATTTTTCATGCATGGTATCTTTTCCAAATATGTTCTAAGTGCATTCTAAGATTCCTAATGCAAAGATGCACATAATGACTCAGAGATACCATCCAACATACAAGAAATACTAAAGTTTTCCTAAGTTTTGACATCATGCAAAAGATCTAATGGGTAAGTGCACTCACACCTAAGTCAACTTCTCCCGCTCCATCCGAGTCTATTTCTCCTGCTCATTTTCTAGTGTTTCTCGTATCCTCTAATCCATTATCTATCAATTAACTCTTCAATTTCTTTCTTGCGCATTACTTCGTAACTCTTTGGAAATGATCCAATAATATCCTTGAGCCGAAGCCTCTTCTAAGACCACAGACACGCCCATGATGCTCCTATGTTACCATTGCTCCTACCAATATGTCATAACATTCTTTATGAACAAAGGTACCATCTTTGGGTTTTTCAACAAGAAAATCATACAACACAAATAAAATTTCATATGTACCTAATTGAATTAACTAAAATAAGTAATGTTGAAAAAAGTGTCTACTTGCAATCTTTTCAGCAACTTCACGCGTAGCCTCTGATGTGAACTCGCCTCATTATCTTTGACGAGTTCTCTTCCATTTCTCATGGCGTGATGATGGAGATGGGCTGCAATCAAGGCTTCTTGAAGGATTTCCCAACTCTAGTTGTCTTTGCTTTCTTTTTTATTTAATTATTTGTTCCATTTTTTAAAATTCTTCACGAGACATGAAATTTCTTTCCCTATTATCCTTTCCTATTTCCCTATCCTAGAAGGATATATATATTTATTGCCCTATTATCCTTTCCTCTTTGGCTCTTTGCCAAGAATTTAGGAGTGTTATGTGACTTGACAAACTTCTCCCAAGTGTCTTTTCTAATAAGTTTATGCATCTTATATGGAGGCTTTAAGTTAGGCTTTGGATGTGTAATATAATCACTTGTGAATTGTGTCTTAAATCCCATCGAACACTCAATAGCATATGGAATCCATTTCTTTGCCTATTTATCATCGTCTATAACAATAAACGCTTCCTAAATTTACATAATAAAGTTATTATTATTATTAAATAGAAACAATGGTCATATATACTTGTAAAGCAAATCAGGAATTTAAAAACAAATACCCTAATATCACTCAAACTTTCCTTTTCAATTCATCAGAAACCTCAATCCAATGATCTATAAAAATGTTAAGTTTTCTTCTACGTTATACTTCCCACGCAACTTTTAAAATTCTTAGCATTTTCACCATAAACCTTACCGGTTTTTAGACAAAAATCAATCGGGTACCTAATACCACTTTGGTGGGACTTTGACAACTTGATCATCATCGTGGCACCTCTATAATTTTGTGTACATTTAGTCTTAGTAGATGTAGTTATATGATATCTGGAGGTTGTATGAGAGATGCTGGCCGAGTCGCCCATCTCTAATTAAACTAGAACGACGACAAAAATTTTACTTAACACAAATAAACAAAGACACCTAATGTGAAATTCATGGTACATATGATACATTTTATTTAACGAAAATCATCACTTTATAAGAGCATTTCATATGAATAAAATAATAACATTTAACTTGACACAACACCAAAAAAATCTATTTTACTTAATTCATGCATATGAAATATACAACTCATGGTTTAAATGGACTTTTGTCAACAAAAATACTAAAAAAGAAAGCCATATTTCCATTTTTATCAACATAATCAGAATAACTTCTCTCAACATAATATATAAGCAATAAGCAATTCACAAAAATAAAAACTAACATTTCTAAGTTATATGCATGGATAAAGTGAGTTACGTACCGAAAACATGATAAAAAAAATGTATGTTAATAGTTGAGGATGTTTTTCCGAGTTTGTTTGCCCTTCCTTCATTTCAAGCGTCGTTCAATAGTATTAATGGTGTTTGAGGGAGGAAATGTATATGTGTTGGAAGAGTTGACGTTTGGACTCGTACTTGTGTTGGAAGATATGGTGTTTCAAAAATGATAATGGATATGAGTTTAGAAATATATTGGGTGTTTTAACGAAGATGAAAATCGCATGGGGTTAGTTTTTTTAAGATAAATGTGCTAGGGCTATTTTGCAAGATAATGATGATGAATCATGTTTTAAAAAGTAAATTAAAAGTTAGAGTTTAGTATTGTGAAGTATACATGCAAAAAAGCTTTTACGTCAGATATTAAAGCCAACTAATGAAATAGATAAATTCAAAATTAAAAACAATAGAAAATCGTCATATTATGCAAAATTCATGCAAAAAATATTTTACCTCGGTTGAGAAAACTAACCAAGGAAATAGACAAATTTAGAATAAAAAATTAATAATAAAATAAGGATCAATTGAAACAATGAGATAATTAAGTAATTAACTAAACAAAATCAATATTTTGTTTCTTCAAAAATACTTTAACTTTTTTGTATCAAGTATTTCTTTTCCATCCAACAAAGATTACTTTCTTAGTTTAAAAGAAATAAAAAGGAAAGATGTCAACTGAAATAATGTAACGGTTAATCCTTAAACCAATTTAAAATTAACAAAAAATAGAAAATGCAGTATATAAGTTTTCAAGCGTGATCCCAGATAGATCTATTCCATCGGTTATTAGAAAAATTTAAGGGAATAGGTTGTATTTAAAAAAACAATTAAACATGTCGAACCCATGAAATATACCTCATTTAATTGTTGGCCGAGTTGAAAGCTTTGTTATAGAAAATATTATTTGTAGTTGCGTGTCAACTAACTTGTTTATGCTTGTGAACATGTATGAGTCATTGGGACATGCTCTACTGAGATTGTTATAATTGACACACATTCTCCACTTCATGAATTCTTTTTTGACCAATACCACATTGGATATCCAGTCGGTGTACTTTACTTCAGAGATAAGCATCCAGCAAACCCTAGACCGTCTTTGTGGTCACCTCCATATCTCTTCTGGGACACGTACTGGGCACTATAGGATCGATGTTAAACCAATACTCCCTCCATTCCTTATTATAAGCAAAATTCCACTTTTTAGATACATTGAATAATTAATGTATCTAGACTACATATAGTCCTAATACATTAATGATTCAATGTATCTAAAAAGTGGAATTTTGCTTATAATAAGGAATGGAGGGAGTAACATGCTACACTAGGGTATATTCATTGAATCTCATGGGATCAACGTTAGCCCTTAAGCATTCAACCAATCATTTCTCGATTCTGACAGGTAGGTTGACCCTAATTTTCACTAATCGCACTGAGTTTTTGTCCAGTTGGACGATTTGAAATCTCCATATGCAAATGGCCTTAAGACCTTCATCTTGATTTTGATTGAGGGACCAAACTCATCTCTCCTCGGGGTTTCATATTTGTGTATGTCAATATGAACTACACTTATTGCTTCCCAAGACTCGTTTCTTCTCTTCTCAGAGGTGACGCCTACTGATAGGGGACTCTTTAGTATTTCTTCATGTATCTGCATGACCCTCGCAGGTCTATAGTGATTACAACTAGTTTTCCAGAATTATTGTAGCACTTCATCTTCAGGTGGACGAGGGAGGTCGTCGCATCTAGAGTTGCTAAGAATGGATGACCCATAATGGCATTGTAAACGCTTTCACAAGGAATCATAAAGAAGGGAACATTCAGGATCCTATTATTTATCTTTTATCCCAAGGAAATGGATAAAAATCTACATGTCCACATGGAAGAGTAGAAGAATTTTTGAATGCTAGGAAGTTTTGGCTTTCACAAAACTTCAAAATTTCCTTTCTTAAGCCCGACTCTATAAAGATTCTCAGGTATATCCAATTGCAGGAACTTTCATCATCAATGAGGATCCCTGGAATAGAGTGATTATGATGGTATATTGGTAATTAAGTTGATTTTAGGTAAGAGATATCAACATCATTTGAAGTATCATTATCAACCGTGATGGTGAAATCTTTATCTATCATCCAACCCTCCAAACACTTTTTAATCTTTTTTTGTTAATTATCTCTCCCTTATGAGATGTTATTTGACAAAAATTAAGAATCCTTTTAAGCAACTTCCAGTCTTGATCAATGAAATGCGTAATAAGAGCTATATAATAAATATTTTGTACAGAAGTCCAAACATCATTTGTTAGAAAATAGTTTCTTAACTTATGTTTCTCACTCATATAAATACTCAAAAAATATCTAGCAATCAAAATCATTCCCAAAATAGTTTGTGCAACACACATAAAATGATGAAATCTTTCATTTTCAACAAACGAAAAAGATAACTCATCCATAATTGTCATTCTAGCTAAAGCTTGATACACAATTCAATTTCAAAATAGACATCAACAAGTGCATTACTAGTTCCTTTACCACCTTCATTGTCTGGTTGTGAGTTTGTTGTTGAAGTCTTAAATAGATTTGGATCAAGGGATTTTGATATATTTCTGATGAAGAAAATATGTTTTGTTAATTTTTGTTATGAATTGAGGGAGAATAGCTACTTAAATGACTTAAGAGATGTGCTTGATGAAGAGAATGTTGCTACATTTTTAGTTATAATTGGCCATAATATTCGTCATATAGTTGCTTCTATCCGCTTTCAACATTCCACAACTTTTTCTAAAATATTTAGAAACAATTTAAAATATTATTCATCGTTTAATGTATGCACGTAATATTTATTATTGTTATTGTAGTTGTATATTTATTTCAACACAATATGATCAGTTATGCATTTTTATTTTCAAAATTGTTTGATTATGATTTACTTATTTATATTATTTGAATTATGTCTGATAGAACTGTATAGGTGCAATTGATGCTACACATATAAGTGCATGGGTTCCTGCAGAAAAAGAAATTTCATGTAGAGACAGAAAGGAAAAATTCACACAAAATGTGATGCCTACATGATTCAAAAGTTTTTTTTGGACGCAATTACAAATCAAAATGGTAGATTTCCATGGCCACATAATAACAACATAAAATTATGTTTTTATGAAATTAACAAAAATGAGCTAACATATATTTTATTTAATGAATGTTCATTTTATCTCGTTAACTATGGATATCCATGCACCATATGTTTTCTTTCCCCTTATAGGTGTGAAAGGTGTCTTACACAAGAATATAGAAATAAAGGTAGACAACTCATGAGTATTGAAGAATTATTTAATTATGGACACTCGTCTTTAAGGATGACCAACCAGCGTTGCTATACTTAATTTTATAAAATATACTTTAAAAAGTAAATAGTAAAAAAAATTAAACATTCCTTATTTTCAAGCGATACAAATTTTGCTATTTAGACATTTTTCATAATTAATTATTTATGATCATCTATTAATATTAATGATAGAAGGTGGAGAGTTATTTGGAGTAATTAATGATAAGACTAATTGCTAAGTTAAAATATCGGAAAAAAATTATTTTTAAAATAAAAAATGATTTTTTTATTACATGTTTATTAATTAAATTTAAATAAAAGAAATTTTATCAAATATTTAGAAAACAAATCAAACATACTTTTAATAAAAAAACATAAAAGTTATGTGATATTGCCACAAAAAGAATGTTAATTGGCATTATTCAAATGATTTCCCAATTACAACGACATAATGGACATGAGTAAGTCAATCGGTGAATGTTACATTTTTTGAACCACCAAAAAATGCAGTCTTCATGAAAAATATGCGAACACTATGTCTTGACAAGTTCTAACTTAATTTCATTTGAGAACTCTTCCAAACAAATTGAACAATGTTTTGTAGAATAATCAGAAGTGTGATGCATAATAACTTTTTCTAGTCGATCCACCATACGTTGAAATGCCGCACAGACATGTGGATGATATTCTTGAGTCATAAAATTATCCACTTGAATAGGTTGTGTGGTCAAACAAAGTGTCACATGCATCTCCAATACATCACGACCTTCATCATTTTCTGCGCGCATTTGTCTAGCACCAGCTCCAATGGTAGGAAGAATTGTTTTTTGATATAGAGTGTGGAATAGGCAGAGAGGAAAAAGAGTTTATTCACCAAAATCTAGACCGTTTCTTTACTCCATATTCTCACCCAACAATTGACTTCAGAGTTGGTCTTTTTATCAGGTCTAAGCGACTCACAAGTTAAGGAATATGCCTGACGATGACAATCCAAAGAGAACATATAATAGAGCATTTGTTTTTAAAGACGAGAATTATGCTTATTAGAAAGAGAACATGTATGTACATTTTCTATCAGTTGACAAAACTCTATGGGCAGCCGTCACCGTAGGGCCTTTTATCCCTAAGGCAACTAATACTGCCATGATTTGCACAATTAAAAAAAAAATACAAAAATATAAAAAAAAATTCTTCGATTTTATGCAATTATGCATCATATGTTGGTAACAATTTCCTCTTGTTTCTATACCTCTTGTATATGTCACATTTACAAAAGTTTGTTGTCCAAGTAAAAATATGTTCTTTAGTTTCAATAATGAGAAGAAAGAAATTTATGAAAAATAAAATATTAATATATTGAAATTTGAACAAAATAATTAAGTAGAGAAATGAAAAAAATATTAATATTTTTAATAGTAATTCCAATTATGGTGCTCACTTTTTTTAAAAATGTATTAATATATATATTTTTAAATAATTAAAAGAGAAAATCTTTTAAAAAGAGAATGAATATTTTAATGAAGAGAACTAAAAAGAAGGAGAGGGAAATATATTAATCTTTTTAATATATGAGAAAAATATTTGATACACCAAAATTTTGAGATTTAATTAAAATCATTAACTTTTAAAGTAAAACACTATATGACTTATAAATATTTTGGTTAAATTGGTTTAAAAGTAACCATCTAAAAAAATTAATTTAATATTTATTTTACTATCTGTAAGTTGATTATCAAAATAACTGATCTAAGAGAGTTAAATAATTACAAAATTACTACCATCTTTATTATTGAGTCAAGAATCATATAAACCGACTCAATTTTTTTTATCTAAATCGTATTTTTGTAATAGTGCAAATTGAAACAATCAACACCAACACAATTTAATTGTTGTCATCCTTTTCTCTTTAATCCAACTGATTCAATGATTTTATGCATTCTTGATCATATAAATGACTTGTGATTATATATATATATATATATATATATATATATATATATATATATATATATATATATATATATATATATATATATATATATATATATATATATATATATATATATATATATATATATATATATATATATATATATATATATATAAAGAGAGAGAGAGAGGGGGTAGGATTCATTGACAACAGGTTTATGTTTAACACCAAATTTTAACTGTTAATAGCATTCGATCAAACAGTCTTAGTAATAATCTATTTTTTTAAAGAAAGAATAGATCATATATAGTTTTTATTTTTAATTTCGTTTAATATGACTGTTTGATTAATTCTTGTAACAGTTAAGATTTTGTGTAAATCTTTTAGACTTAGACTTGGTGTCAACGGATCCTACCTCATATATATATATATATATTTTCAATCTCGATTTTATTTAATAATAAAATTGTACAATTGTATGTTTAAATATGAGTCATTAAAAATTTAATTATAATAATTTTTCATTTTATATTAGTTAATATAACAATTTTAAAAACTATATTATTAAATAGACTTTTATTTTCTCATATTTAAAACTTTTTTTCTTAAATTAGTTTATCAAATAAATATTTTTATTTTCTCTTTTCTAAAAGGTTTTAAAAATTTATGTTCACCAGTGAATTCAAATATAATACCATCAATGCAAATTTGAACTAATAAAATTTGAACTAATAAAATATGCTTTGTTGTAAGTCTTATGAACAAAGTAGTATCTATTTTACATAATTAAGTATTTTTTTAATCAAAAATTCACTAAGGCACACATATCAAGCTCTAGGAGCTTGTTTGAGACCATGAGGTCTCGTTTAAGTTTAAAAAAAAAAAGGTTTTTCATGGTCCTCAAAATCATGAGGTTGAAAGACATAGGCTTTTCATTTATAAAGCCATTAAGAAAAGTCGATTTATATCCATCTGATACAGTTTAAAATCCATACAGTAGAAAAATGTCAAAAGGAGTCGTATCGCCTAAAGGCAAGCTACGGGAGCATAAGTTTCCTCATAGTCGTTCCTTCACGCTAACTATAACCTTTTACCACTAGTCTAACTTTATTTCTAGTAATTATGTCACTTTTATCCAATTTGTTCGTAAACACTCATCTAGTGCCAATGACGATTTTATTTTTAGGACGTGGAAAAAAAATCTAAACATCACAATAAATTTAAATTGAATGAGTTTTTCTTGCACAAGAAGGATCCATCCCTCATCAAGTAAAACACCAAATATAATATTAGGTTCAATTTGGGAAATGAAAGTTGAATACTTAAAAAAAATTGTTAACATGAGATCTTGTACTTACACCTTTCCTGGTATCGCCAAGTATTTGATCTAATTGATGATATTTCACAACAATCCAATCCTAATGTAGCTAAATTAAGGTGTATTATTTTTCTTCCTCTTATTTTATTTCATCTTTATATTCGTTAATGTCCTCTTCTATTGGAGAATACACTTTGAGTGTGTGCTCATTTACCAATCTTTTCGTAATCAATTCTTAGCGTAGTTTATCATTTATTTCTATTGGTAGCGATTTATTACGTAAGGTTAGATTTTATTAGCTTTAGTGCTTATTAAAATCTAGAAAACTAGTGACGTTAGAATCTAGTATTAATTGAATCATTGTACATGACACATCTCGTATAATATACAATTACTCAATTAATCATTGTCTTTGAATAATCTGTGAGATTTGTGAATTGTGTATTTGTAAATATGATTGGCTTCCAATAAAAGCATAAAATTTCTATTTTCAATAAAAGACTTTTGCACGTTTTTGAAAAACCTCTGATATTCTTTATTTTTGTTGGAAAATTGGTCGGATTTTTTTATGAAGGATCTATTCACCGCACTCTAGATCATTTCTTTACTCCGTATTCTCACCCAATAATTGACCTTAGAGCTGGTTTTTTTATCAGGTCTAAGTGACTCACAAGTTAGGGAATATGCCTGACAATGACAATCCAAATAGAACGTATAATAGAGCACCTGTTTTTAAAGGCAAGAATTATGCTTATTAGAAAGAGAACATGTATATATATTTACTATCAGTTGACAAAACTCTACGGGCATCCGTCATAGAAGGGCATTTTATCCCTAAGGGCGACGATGATGTTGTTAAACACCTAAAGGATTGGACAGATGATAAAATTAAAAAAGCTTTTATATGATTTTAAAATGAGGAACATACTTATGTTCACTTTAAACGTGAAAGTGTTCTACTCAATTTCACATCAAAAAAGTGCTAAAGATATGTGAGCCGCTATCCAAACCTTTTATATGAGGATTTGGGCATAAATCATATTAGAGATGTGACATGAGTACATCGTAATAATTAATTAAACCAATTATCTTTCTTTTAAATTTTCTCATAAGCAAATTAGAAGTTTTAGTGGTTATTCTTTGAATACTTATATTTATTTTGTTTGATATTTTGTGTGAATGAATTATTAACTCCACTCTAATAAAAAATATTTTGTGTGAATGAATTATTAACTCCACTCTAAAATTGAATTAAATTATATATAAAATTATAAGAAATTAATGTCTCCACTTAATTTAATAATAAAATTGTACTTTTGTATATTTAAATATGAGTTATTAAAATTTTATTGATAAAAAAAGTTTTTTCATTTTATACTAGATTATATAACAATTTTTAAAAATCATGCTACTAAATAGATTTTTTATTTTCTCATCTTTAAAACTATTTTTTGAAAACTAATTTATCAAATAAATATTTTTATTTTCTCTTTTCTAAAACAGTTTTAAAAATTAAATTACCAACCAAATACTAATTTTTTTGGTTCTTTTCTTAAAAACACTTTTTAAAATTAATTTTTTAAATATATTTTAAAAAGTAAAAAAGAAAACTAATTAAACTTTTATTATTTTTCAAGCCATAATGGTCTTGCTATTTGTACATTTTTCTTATGGACAATCAATTATTTATGATCATATATAATAATAACGACCGAAGTTGGAGAATTATAAAGAGTAATTAGTGATAAGACTAATTACTAAGTTAAAATGTCGTAAATTTTTTTTTATAAAAAGAATTATTATGACATGTTATTAATAAAATTTAAATAAAACAAATCATATCAAATATATATTTAGAAACCAAATCAAACTCACTTTTAATTAAAAAAATAAAAGTTATGTGATATTACTAAAAAGAATGTCAACTAACATTATTCAAATAATTTCACAATTACAACGACATAATGGGCATGAATAAGCCAATTGATGAATGTTGCATTTTTTGAACCACCGAAAAATGCAATCTTTATGAAAAATATGCGAACACTTTGTCTTAACAAGCTCCAACTTAAATTCATTTGTGAGTTCTTCCAAACAAATTGAACATTGTTTTGTAGAATAATCGAAAGTGGGATATGTTGTAACTTTCTCTAATCGATCCACAATGAGTTGAGATGCCGCACACACATGTGGATGACATTCTTGAGCCATAATATTATCCACTTGAATAGGTCGCGTGGTCAAATAAAGTGTCACATGCATCTCCAATACATCGCGACCTTCATCATTTTCTGCGTGCATTTGCCTAGCACCAGCTCCAATAGCAGGAAGAATTGTTTTTAATATAGAATATGGTATAGGCAGAGAGGAAAAAGAATCATACAAAGAGATATTGTTATCTTCGTCCAAAATTGTTGTTTGATTACAACTACATAAGTTGTTACTAGAAATCCAAAAGCTTTGATGAATGGTGGTTGTAAAATCATCAATTGAATTTGTAACATTAATTTGAGAGGGCAAATTTACATTGATCAAATGAAAATGAATGTAAAAATCACCACTTGAAAAACCATCTTGTGGAATTGTCATGGTTTGATCTTGAGTTGAAAACATATTTAGAGAAAAGTTGAATTCCATGGATGAAGCTATTTGTGAACAAAATCTTAGAAAAGAAATAATTGGGTTTTTAGTATTCTGAGATTTACTTAGTTGCTAAAACAGTTTATGTTATTTATATAGTAAAAGTAAAAGCCTTAAAAATTGATATTTTTTGAACAAAAATAAATCTTAAAGTTGATTATATCCAATCTTCAACGAAAAAATAGGTATAGAGAACCAAACAAAACGTATAATTAAAACTTAAACTTGATTCATTTAATGATAAGAGCGAAAAGTAAGCCCATGTAATAGATATCCAAACAAACTATAGAAAGAAAAAAAAAGAGATTAAAATAGATTTTTAAGGATAAAACATTTATAAACCAAATCTATTTTTTTGGGTAAAAAGATAACACCGAATCTTGATACTTGATACTTGATACAGTACAATAATATTAAACACATTAGCTTCAAACACTAAATTAAGATTCAAATTTAATAACGTTAGGATATCTTAATTCACAATACAAACTTGGATTAATTAATTAATATATAACTATGATCTAATTATTGTAATTCTTTTTTCTTCGGTTGTCTCAAGTTTTTGGAGGCCCTGTATAAGTTAGTCACAATTTAACTAAGAAAAAATAAATAGAGGCTCTACTTTAATCACAATTTAATCTGACAAATATTTTATGAGACCCTTTTTAACTATAGTTAAGCCTTAAAAAACTTGAGACCCTATGCGATAGGCCGCTTTGCACGTCATCAAAGACGGTCATGTCTTCGTCAATGAGTAGACAACTGTATTCGTTTGACGCTTAACTAACCGGACCTCAATGTTGGGAAAAATTGTAACAAACTCTAAAAAGACAGAATAATTAAGCTAAATTTAAAAATACAAATGTGATTGGAACAGGTAGCTTGAATCACGATTTGAGAGTCACTTTTGAAGATAACATTCTCCAAATGCATTGCTATAGGTCCATGAATTGTCTCTTTGAACGCTAAGGCTTCTGCTTCTAAAATTGAATGAAGACCGAAGTCCCATGCTACACATCCACAAACAAATCTACCCAAGTTATCTCTTACACACCAACTTCTATTTGTAGTGCCACGATTTTTGTTGAAATTTGCATCTACGTTGCACTTCAACCTCCCTTCATCAGGCGGATTCCGGGACGATAGGGATTGTTGGAAATGCTCACTTTCATGAATCTCTTGAGTTGTAAATCGATCGTGCCAATTACAAAAAGCTTGCATGCCAAAGTTTAGATGTCTTCTCCTGCTCCTTATTCAATATCAAATTATTTTTATTCTTCCAAATCACATCCAACATAACCACAACTTTTCCCGCGATCCTCCTATCCTCATGACTACAAATACCAAGGATCAAAGATTTAGCATCATTAAAGAATTATAAACGGGGGTCAATAATATTCGACAAATCTACTATCCGTCAACAATGATTAGTAGCAACACATCCAAAGAAAACATGTAAGTCATCTTCTATAATATTCTCACAAAGCTGAAAACTTAACGGTCAATGAATGTTGATGGAGCCTCAAGCAAGTTGGTAAACAGTCCCTACAGATTGCAAAATGGTTGAATAAGTCATTTTTTGAAATTTCTAACATATGTTTTCTATTTTAAAATAATGAAAGTTGAGTATTAATTTTATGTATTGTGAAAATAAGAAAGAGAACAGGTATGTACATTCACTATCAGTTGACAAAACTCTATGGACAAGAATTATGCTTATTAGAAAGAGAACATGTATGTGTATTCACTATCAGTTGACAAAACTCTATGGGCAGCCGTCATCGAAGGGCCTTTTATCCCTAAGGGCGACGATGATGTTGTTAACACCCAAAGAATTGGACTGATGATAAAATTGAAAAACTTTTATATGATTTTAAAGTGAGAAACATACTTATGTCCACTTTAAACGTGAAAGTGTTCTAGTCAATTTCACATCATAAAAGTGCTAAAGGTATGTTAGACGGTATCCAAACCTTTTATACGATGGTTTGGGCATAAATCATATTAGACATGTGACATGAGTACATCGTAATAATTAATTAAACCAATTATCTTTCTTTTAAATATTTTCATAAGCAAATTAGAAGTTTTAGTTGTTATTTTTTGCATACTTATGTTTATTTTGTTTGATTATATTGATATATGTTATAGTACTTTAATAAGAAAATATTTTGTGTTAATGAATTATTAACTCAACTCTAAAATTGAATTAAATTATGTATACAATTATAAGAAATTAATATCTCGACTTAATTTAATAATAAAATTGTACTTTTGTATATTTAAATATGAGCTATTAAAATTTTATTGATAAAAAAAGTTTTTTCATTTTATACTAGATTATATAACAATTTTTAAAAATCATACTACTAAATACATTTTTTATTTTCTCATCTTTAGAACTATTTTTTGAAAACTAATTTATCAAAAAAATATTTTTTATTTTCTATTTTTTAAAACAGTTTTAAAAATTTATATTATCAACCATAATGAGTTGAGATGCCGCACACACATGTGGATGGCATTCTTGAGTCATAATATTATCCACATGAATAGATCGTGTGGTCAAACAAAGTGTCACATGCATCTCCAATACATCACTACCTTCATCATTTTCTGCGCACAATTGTCTAGCACCAGCTCCAATAGCAGGAAGAATTGTTTTTAATATAGAATGTGGAATAGGCAGAGAGGAAAAAGAGTCATACAAAGAGATATTGTTATCTTCATCCAAAATTGTTGTGTGATTACAACTACATAAGTTGTTAGTAGAAATTCAAAAGCTTTGATCAATGGTGGTTAAAAAATCATCAATTAAATTTGTAACATTAATTTGAGAGGGCAAATTTGAACTAATAGAATATGCTTTGGTGTAAGTATTATGAACAAAGTAGTATCTACTTTACCATAATTAAATATTTTTAAATCAAAAATCCACTAAGGCACACATACCAAGCTCTAGGAGCTTGTTTGAGACCATGAGGGCTCGTTTAAGTTCAAAAGAATCAGGTTTCTTCATGGTCCTCAAAATCATGAGGTTGAAAGACATAGGCCTCTTCATTTATAAAGCCATTAAGAAAAGTTGATTTTACATCCATCTGATACAACTTAAAATCCATACAGTAGGAAAATTCCAAAGGGAGTCGTATCGCCTAAAGGCAAGCTACGGGAGCATAAGTCTCCTCATTGTCGTTCCTTCAGCCTAACTATAACCTTTTACCACTAGTCTACCTTTATTTCTAGTAATTATGTCACTTTTATCCATTTTGTTCTTAAACACCCATCTAGTGCCAATGACAGTTTTATTTTTAGGATGTGAAACAAAATCCCTTAGATCACATTAAATTTAAATTGAATGAGCTTTTCTTTCACAGCAAGGATCCATTCCTCGTCAAGTAAAACATAAAATATAGTATTGGGATCAATTTGGGAAATGAAAGTTGAATACTTCAAAAAAACTTGTTAACATGAGATCTTGTACTTACATCTTTCTTGATATCGCCAAGTATCTGATCTACTAGATGATATTTCATAACAATCCAATCTGGATGTAGCTAAATTGAGGTGTATTATTTTTCTTCCTCTTATTCTCTTTCATCTTTATATTCGTTAATGTCCTTTTCTATTGGAGGATACTCTTTGAGAGTGTTGTCATTTACCAATTGTTTCATTATCAATTCTTAGCGTAGTTTATCATTTATTTTTGTTGGTAGTGATTTATTACATAAGGTTAGATTCTGTAAGCTTTAGTGGTGATTAAAATCTAGAAAACTAGTGATGTTAGAATCCAGTATTAATTGAATCATTGTACATGACACATCTCGTATAATCTACAATTACTCAATTAATATTTGTCTTTGAACAATCTGTAAGATTTGTGAATTGTGTATTTGTAAACATGATTGACTTCCAATAAAAGCATAAAATCTCTATTTTCACTAAAAGACTTTTGCACGTTTTTGAAAAACCTCTGATATTCTTTTTTTTTGTTGGAAAATCAATCGGATTTTTTTAATAAGGGTCTATTCACCACAATCTAGACTGTTTCTTTACTTTATATTCTCACCTAACAATTGACCTCAGAGCTGATCTTTTTATCAAATCTAAGCGACTCACAAGTTAGGGAATATGCCTGACGATGACAATCCAAAGACAAGGTATAATAGAGAACCTGTTTTTAAAGGCGAGAATTATGCTTATTAGAAAGAGAACATGTATGTACATTTACTATCAGTTGACAAAACTCTATGGGCAGCCGTCACTGTAGGGCCTTTTATCCCTAAGAGCGACGAAGATGTTGTTAAACACCCAAAGGATTGGACAGATGATAAAATTGAAAAAGCTTTTATAGGATTTGAAAATGAGGAGCATACTTATGTCCACTTTAAACGTAAAAGTGTTCTACTCAATTTCACATCATAAAAGGGCTAAAGGTATGTGAGACGCTATCCAAACCTTTTATACGAGGGGTTGGGCATAAATCATACTAGAAATGGGACATGGGTACATCGTAATAATTAATTAAACCAATTATCTTTCTTTTTAATTTTTGCATTAGCAAATTAGAAGTTTTAGTTGTTATTTTTCGAATACTTATATTTATATTTGTTTGATATTTATCCTTCATATATAGATATATGTTATAGTACTTTAATAACAAAATATTTTTTGTGAAAATTTTTTTAACTCGACTTTAAAATTGAATTAAATTATATATACAATTATAAGAAATTAATATTTCGACTTAATTTAATCATAAAATTGTACTTTTGTATATTTAAATATGAGTTATTAAAATATAATTATAATTTTTTTTTTCATTTTATACTAGATAATATAACAATTTTTTAAAAATCATATTATTAAATAGATTTTTTATTTTCTCATCTTTAAAACTATTTTTTGAAAACTAATTTATCAAATAAATATTTTTATTTTCTCTTTTCTAAAACAGTTTTAAAAATTTATATTACCAACCAAATATATAATAATAAGACGGAAGTTGGAGAATCATAAGGAGTAATTAATGGTAAGACTAGTTAATAAGTTAAAATTTCGTAAAAAAGATTTTTTTTTTAAATTTTTTAATGACATGTTATTAATAAAATTTAAATAAAACAAATCATATCAAATATTTAGAAACCAAATCAAACACACTTTTAATTTAAAAAATAAAAGTTATGTGATATTACTATGAAAAGAATGTCAACTAACATTATTCAAATAATTTAAATAAGCCAATTGACGAATGTTGCATTTTTTGAACCACCGAAAAATGCAATCTTTATGAAAAATATGCGAACACTTTGTCTTAACAAGCTCCAACTTAAATTCATTTGTGAGTTCTTCCAAACAAATTGAACATTGTTTTGTAGAATAATCGGAAGTGGGATATGTTATAACTTTCTCTAGTCGATCCATAATGAGTTGAGATGCCGTACACACATGAGGATTGCATTCTTGAGCCATAATATTATCCACTTGAATAGATCGTGTGGTCAAATAAAGTGTCACGTGCATCTCCAATACATCGCGACCTTCATCATTTTCTGCGTCATTTTCTGCGTGCATTTGCCTAGCACCAGCTCTAATAGCAGGAAGAATTGTTTTTAATATAGAATGTGGTATAGGGAGAGAGGAAAAAGAATCATACAAAGAGATATTGTTATCTTCGTCCAAAATTGTTGTTTGATTACAACTACATAAGTTGTTACTAGAAATCCAAAAGCTTTGATGAATGGTGGTTGTAAAATCATCAATTGAATTTGTAACATTAATTTGAGAGGGCAAATTTACATTGATCAAATGAAAATGAATGTAAAAATCACCACTTGAAAAACCATCTTGTGGAATTGTCATGGTTTGATCTTGAGTTGAAAACATATTTAGAGAAAAGTTGAATTCCATGGATGAAGCTATTTGTGAACAAAATCTTAGAAAAGAAATAATTGGGTTTTTAGTATTCTGAGATTTATTTAGTTGCTAAAACAATTTATGTTATTTATATAGTAAAAGTAAAAGCCTTAAAAATTGATATTTTTTGCACAAAAATAAATCTTAAAGTTGATTAGATCCAATCTTTAACGAAATAATAGGTATAGAGAACCAAACAAAACGTATAATTAAAACTTAAACTTGATTCATTTAATGATAAGAGCGAAAAGTAAGCCCATGTAATAGATATCCAAACAAACTATAGACAAAAAAAAGATTAAAAAAGATTTTTAATTATAAAATATTTATAAACCAGATCTATTATTTTGGTTTAAAGGATAACGCCGAATCTTGATACTTGATACTGTACAATAATATTACACATTTGCTTCAAACACCAAATTAAAATTAAAATTTAATAACGTTAGGATATCTTAATTCACAGTACAAACTTGTAGTTGTATTAATATACAATTATGATCTAATTATTTTGATTCTTTTTTCTTCTTTAAATTGTAACGTTTTTAAGTAAAAAATGATTTTACACCTTTATCAAAAGTTTTTTTATATAAAAAAACAAACTTTAACCCATTTCATTAATTAAATATTATTCAATACAAATAGGAACTAAATTAATAACATTATGTTTAAATTCAGAATCGGCCGTCTTAGTCAATGAGTGGACAACCGTATTCGTTTGACGCTTAATAAATTTGATCAAAATATTGGGAAAAAGTCAAAAAACCATAAGAAACTCTGAATGGACAGAATAATTAAGCCAGACTTAAAAATACAAATGTGATTGAAACGAATAGCTTGAATCACTCTTTGAGAGTCACTTTTGAAGATAACATTCTCCAAATGCATTGCTATAGCTCCATAAATTGTCTCTTTGAGCGCTAAGGCTTCTGCTTCTAAAATGGAATGGAGACCAAAGTCTCATGCTACACATGCACAAACAAATCTACCAAAGTTATCTCTTATACACCAACCCTTATTCGTAGTGCCACGATTTTTGTTGAAATTTGCGTCTACGTTGCACTTCAACCTCCCTTCATCAGGAGGATTTCAGAATGTTAGGGATTGATGGAAATGCACACTTTCATGATTCTTTTGAGTTGTAAACTGACCGTGCCAATTACAAAAAGCATTTTTGAAAATGGTTGAATAAAATTTTTTTGAAATTTCTAACATATGCTATATATTTCAAAATAATGAAAATTGAGTATTAATTTTATGTATTGTGAAAATACAATCTATTTTTTTTAAAATGTTATTATTAAAATTATATTGTAATTCTTAAAAAGAAATTGCGGAGAATAGTTAAATATAATTATTGTAGGGGAAATATTTAAAAGTTGGCAAATATTTTTAATGTTTATTCTTAATTTTTGAGAAAATAGGAGATGCATAGATAGTATAAATTAACTTTACATTGTGAATCAATGAACGATGTGTATTATGTCAAATCATGTATATTTTAAAATTACTCGAATGATATAGAAAATTGTTACTTTCTCACTGGACGACAACATACAATTATTTTATATTATCAAATGCATATATATTAAATTCTAATTTATTTTATCAACACATGCACGATTAACTAAAATAAATAGGCTAGAAAGTGCTATTATGGTGGTTGAAATCACCTCAATGTGTTTTTTTAATAAAATTATAATTTTAACTGGCCCAAAGTTTAAAAGGACGATTTCAAACTAAAGATATCATTCAAATTATTATAATATACATCAAATGTAGTCGACTTTTGTTGTTGTTGATAATGACGATTTTAACTAATATGAGTTCCACCACATATCTATAAAAAAGAGAATATTATGGCAGTTAACCTTATTTTGCACAACTTTTATTAAGAGTTCCACGTTAGATAATATATGGTCTCAATATTTATTTATAAGTTGAGGTAATTCTCACCCCACAAATCGATTTTGTAGGGATGAGTTAGACTCAATCACCGTATTTATTAACATAGTGTCAATGTCTAATTTAAGATTCATTATGCCACCTACTATCAAATTTTTGCTATCGAATCATCCACTATTTATTTTTATACTCCTAATACTTTATCATAGACATGAGAGAATGTGTTAAGAGTCTCATATCACAAAATATAGCTTAAACATGTGCTTAGGCACAACCACCACATTTCTTACCAATTTTTTTTTTTTAAAAATAAAATAAAACTAGATATATTTTCATTTTTATGCAATTATGCATACAATACCCTTTATCACAGGTTGGTTACCAACTTTAACATCTTCCCTTATCATTCCTTTGTTGTTTTACCTCTCCACGATTTCGTCTTCTTCATATAGTCTTGTACATGTCACTTTTGTAAAACTTTTTTGTCCAAGCCACTAAAAGAAGTTGAACAACATCACCAAAAAAAATTACAATTAATAGCAATAATAAAAGACAAATTAAAACAACCAACACTAACACAATTTAATTATTGTCATTCTTTTCTCTTTAATCCAACTGGTTTTAATGGTTTTGTACCTTCTTTGTCATATAAATGACTAATGATCAACAATTAAGAACATATAACCCAAGTGGACTTGCTACACTTCCAACATTATATACAGTTGCATAATATATAACTCCAAAAAATTGAACATAAACAATTTTTGATATTAATCTTGTCTGTGTGTGTGAGAAATTCATAAAATTATCGATTCCAATTAACAATTGGGATTTAACTTTTTTGGGAGGTGAATATTTTGAATTTTTATTCAAATTAAGGGAGTATCTCAACAAAATTTGGAGCATAAGAACATAGTATGTTAAGCTCTCGCTCCTGCCTTTATCTGTTTGGACGCTAGATTTTAGACCTGAAAATTTGAAGATTACTGTTGCTACCGCGAAAAATGGATCAGAGTCGCCACTAATATATTTATCCCATCGAGGGAAAGGAATATCAGAAAACCTAACTCAGAATAAGAACAAGGTCTTTCGACCAGAGAATAGGGTACGGGAGTCGGTTATGCAAGGGGAAGGTGCTAGCACCCCTCACGCCCATTGTACTCGATGGTATCCATCTATGTTTGTTTCTATCTAAAGGGTGTATCTATGTCTAAACCTAAATGTGAATGCATGCAAAATAAACACGGGGGAAAAATGAATTATTTACAAGTGTGCTCGCTTAGGCCCCGCGACCCAATGCCTACGTACCCTTTTCAGGAATCAGAGCGACCGTAGTTCGGCTCTATAGTTTCCATTTGTTTTGTGTTTTTTAGTTGAACAGAGGTTAAGGTCGCAATCTGTAACACCCGAGGCCGAAGAAGGCGATGGGTGGTTGCACCGCATGTAACACCTGAGGCCTATGAGGGCAAGGGTGGTCGCCACATCGGAATGAGAGGGATCCTAAGGCTGTGCAGGTATGAGACTGCATGGTCGAAGGAAAGCTTATAAGGATTGATGGGTACTGTCATACCCTAAAATTTTCCCGATCAAATCTACATCTGTTAAATCATCAAGAGTTAGAATTAAGAGCCATGGGGTTTGACATTCTTATTGTCAAACCCGCCCTCTTATAAAATATCCTGAGAACGAAACGGGGTGCGATTAACAGTTGTTTCAAGGGTTTAATCATTTTGTTAATATTATTTTTTTTACTAACATTTGCATTTTTTTATTAGTAATTTTTATTATTTCTAACTATTAGTATTTAATATTATTAATTTTATTATTAATATTAATATTAATATTAGATGATATTATTATGATTAGGGTTATTTTTAGTTTTTTTTATGATTATGGAGTTAATTGGGCAATAGGCCCATTAGGTGTAGAAATACCCTAATTTGACTAACATCAAAGGAAAAGCTTTCTAACAAACCAGGGGAGAGGCCGAAAAAGTTTGGGGGAGAAACCCTTATTTTTTTTTCTTTTGACGTATAAACATCCAGGAATATTTGAGAACACAAAGGAGAATTGGCATAAAAAAAACTAAATCTGAAACAGCCTCGGATCGAGCTCCAAGCAGCAACGTGTTCAGCCACAACCACTGCACCAATCGCCTCCACCGCCAAAGAACAAGCAGCCTCCGCAAAAAGCCACGCGTGAAGACCGCTCCGACCGGCGAACACACAACAACCACCGGACTGCCCAGAAGCTCGCCGCCACAGTCTCAACCGTGAATGACGCATACGAATCCAGAGCGACATCCTCCTCCTTCCTCCGCAGAGTCACGACGAACCAACTTTCGGCATCCGTGCAGATCTTCTCGAACTCTCTCCGATCCACAGTTTCAGGTATACCCATCGACTTGTGTTCTTCATATCAATCGGATCTATCGTTAATTTCATGCTGTGTTATTTTAAAATGAAGAAGTCATGTTTTTGTTGTTACTGTTGGTTAAGAAGGAGAATGAACAAATGAAAAGGAGAACTTGAATTTGTGTTATGATATAATCACAGCTTTTCTCTACATATGCATGTGTTGTTTGTTTTTTTATTATTTAGAATCAAGGAGCTATGTGTCAACGAATAAAGGGATGATTAGAATGTTGACAAGTCAAACAATTAAATGGTGTCATAACTAGTTGCAATATGTTTTCTTTTTATTTTTCTTTTATTAAATGCAGCAGGGTACTTATAATATGTTTATTTTATTTGACTTAGTGTTAAAGGACATTAGAATTATTAGGCCTAATCTTAACATATGGGTCTGAATTCAATTGCATTTGCACCCTTTTACTTTTAATTAAGTTTTGTTTGTTTAAAATTGGGTTTTACTCTAACTAAATCTTTTTGTGACGTTAATTAGCACTTGGTTATATATGATTAGTATACTTCCTCTCCATTAAGTTATTCATAAGAATATGATCCTTTTAACTTTATACTAAAATTCCTATAATATAACAAAAATAAAACATAAAATATATTTGTATTTCTTTTAAATAATAAATTAACTTGCACATAATTATTAATTCTAATTCCCCTTTTTCGGATAAATGACGGGTGAATATCTATTTCATCCCGCCTTCGAATTAGTCGACTCTCTATGTCGTACTGATCAAATATCTGAATAAAGTAATAAAATAATTAATTCTTTATTTAATTCTCTCATCGACCCGACTAAATCTATTAGTCGCATTAGACGAGGGATAAAAAAATATATAAAATTCAAAACACATTTAATTTGCTGCCCGCGACGATCAATTTATCGATCTGAGTAACCAGCAACGCCCCTTAATCCGTTAGCTATACTGACCAAATCTATTGGTCACCGCATCTAACGGTGCCATATCAAATCAGGGTTGTACGCCCAAAACTTAAAACATTCAAAACACTTCAAATCAAATACGGATTTTCATCCTAATTCAAAACTGCGAATAGGCCACTCAAAAAGCCTTTAATCAATTTCAAACATCTCCATAATCAATTCAAAGGCGTACAACCCTGTGCCCGAACTACGTTGACTCTGATTCTCCCTAAGGAGATACGTAGGCACTTGGTAACAAGGCGAGTCTCCCCCCTTAAAATCTCAATTCAGTTTTAAATCTTAATTTTTACCCTTTTCATTTCATTAGCTATAAACCTTATCTTTTGCCATAAACCTCTATCTTTAAATGTTAGCCTTTAGGAAAGTGTTGAGGGTGCCTAACACCTTCCCTCGACCTGATTATAATAACTTATCCCGAATCTCTAAACTGCGTAGGGTTTCCTATTCGCCCTTCAGAATAGGTGGCGACTCTAAAAGCTTAAATTTTAGGGCAGGTTGCTACAGCTGGCGACTCTGCTGGGGATAACTAACAATGGTGAATTATTATGCTCCTAGGTTTTGGCAGGGTTTATGTTTTGGCAGACTTTTTTTAGGTTTATGGCTAACTTTTTTAGGGTTTGGCAAATTTGCCAAAATTAGGGTTTTGGAGTAGGATTTAGGTTTTATTTCTTTTCTTTTTATATTTTAATATTTAAATTTTTATTTACATATTCATTTATAATCTCTAAGATTTATGGTGTTATATTTAAATATTTAAATTTTTATTTATATATTTATTTACAATTTCTATGATTTATGGTGTTATATTTAAATATTTAAATTTTATTTATTTATTCATTTATTTGCCATTATATTTATCTACCGCAATTCCATTCAATTAAATATTTATTTATTTGAATGTGTGCTATTTTATCGCATTTCAGGGATATATAAATTGTTGTTAAACCTAAGCGTGGGAATTATAATAATGACCAGAGGGGAATTACATCGCCTACGAGTCTTATTATAATTCCACTCAGAGTGGGTTGAATATCCGGAAAGGTCTGATACGAGGCTCGACCTTGTTGAGGGCTGGACTTGGTATTTGGCTGAT
The DNA here is from genome assembly GCF_029867415.1 of Vicia villosa. Taxonomy (NCBI): domain Eukaryota; kingdom Viridiplantae; phylum Streptophyta; class Magnoliopsida; order Fabales; family Fabaceae; genus Vicia; species Vicia villosa. The sequence goes on from NC_081181.1 coordinate 175,622,645, forward strand.
CTCTCTGGGAACCTACCCCTAAAACTCGAACCTCATGGATAAATGAGTTGTTCTAAATTCCAAAGAGACAAAAAGTCTCGGCTACGAACGATCCCATGAAACCTTCTAGAACATACCAATGGGAAGGGTAGGCACCCTAAGTCGTCACGTCGAACCTATGAACCTAGGGCTTATGTGCTTATGTGCTTATTATATATGTGCAATTTATATACTGCGATTGCCTTGCATTTTAATTTTTGCAGGTACTCCTACGCGTTCCCTGGCCTGCAGGGACCCTATTTCCAAAACCATGTCCTTCCCACGCAGGACACCTCCTTAACACACGTCGATTGGCCTCTCGATGGCCATGCGACCTAGTGACTGTCTTGAACGGTCACCAAGTGCTTACATCTACGCGTTCCCTAGCCTGTAGGGATTATATTTATAAAAATGCATCCTTCATACGAAGGACATCTTTGTTAGCATACGTCAATTGGCCCCTCGATGGCCATGTGATTCGGTGACTGTCTTGAACGGTCACCCCTAGTGCTTACAACTACGTATCCCCTAGCCAGTAGGGATTCTATTTCTATAAAAAATCACATCCCTCATACGGAGGACAACTTCGTTAGCATGCGTTCGATTGGCCTCTCGATGGCTATGAGATCTAGTGACTGTCCTGAACGGTCTCTCCATGCTTGTTTCCGCGCACCCTCTAACTTGTAGGGTTTGGATTCCCATCTCTACGTCTTTATCCCTAGCCTGTAGGGATTTCACTTCATCCAATATCGTCCTTAGATAGGTTGTGTTCCGCATAGAGAACCTTCCCACAAGGGACAACTTCATTGGTACACGTTGATTGGCCTCTCGATGGCCATGAGATTTGGTGACTGTCTTGAACGGTCACTAGCCGCTACCTTCTGCGTACTCTCGAATCTAAGGGATTTCCCTTAGCGTGTCATAACATTTATCATTCAAAGATTCCACGAGGGTCTAATGTCGCCTCCAAGGCTATCCCTAGGATTATACGTCATACGTCTGCATTGCATACAAAGGAGTTACAACACAAGAGGTCTCTCGCATACGCATGCATTTGCATTTTCATGCAATCATACCTTTACATTTGCATCTTCTCCCGCGTCCATACTTACCGTGCTAGCCGGTTTCCTGAAATTCCCGAAGAAGACCAAAGAAGATCATAAACTATGGAGAAAGGAGGAATAAGCCTTACTAAGAGAAAAGGGATGTCTCCCACCGTGCCATCCACATGTCCATGCCTTGTCATAACAGGATTATAAATACAATAGAGGTTTTCATCGAGCAAGGATTAGTTCAACAAAGAGTTCCTTCATAGATACACTCAAGATGTATCTAGTCATAAAGGGGTTCATCTTAGAACATATCAAACTTACAAGGATGCTCTACGATAACCTGAAGGCAAGGATTAGTCCAACTGGGGCAAAATCCTGAACAAAGATGCGTAAATACGATGGAGAAATGCGACGTGTGTTAACTCCATGCCAATGGGCAAAAGGGTCATAGGCGTTCTCTCTATCAATCTACAAACTTTGAAGGTTGAAATGGTGTGATACTATCCTTAGGGAAAGCAAAAGAGGTTCAGTCAAAGGAAACTCATGAAGTTCCGATACGACGAAAACCCACCGCTAACAATTTATTCTTGATAGTTTTGACGTGCCCAAGGAAAATTCGAGGTTGCCCTCACTTCTACAAGTTTAGAAGAACCAAGGAGTGAATCAAGGTCGAAGGATCTACAAAGGAGATTGTCCCTAGGATCAATAAGTGTTTATCATGTCAGAATTTCGATCCCTACGATCACTAAGTGTTGCTCAAGATAAAAGTTGTACCGTCGGATTAGCAAGCCTAATGGGATGACCATGCAGGTTTTGAAATCAATTCACTACCACGACTTTCACTTTCAAATTTAGGGTTATTAACAAACTTGAGGGAGAATGACGAATACAAATAACTAAGTCCAGCTAAACATATGCTTTCAAGGTAAGACCGAGCCGAGGATGTACAGGCATTGTTTCAATTCCGAAAAAGTGGAGATATAAGGATGTTAATCCCTCGTTACCCCCTCGAGCCAGGAGTTGGAGTTTGTTTCTAATTTTTTTTAAAAAAACCTTGATTTTAACCAGGGGCATGGGTAGATTTCGGTTAATTCAATGGTGTATTTTGGTTGTCAAGAGAATCAGTCAATCCAAGCAAGGTTCAAGCATAAGGATCAAGCAAAGCAAAGGTTCAAGCACATCTTCTTCCTCGGATTCATCCAAGAATGAGGAAGTAATGGAGATAACAATCACAACAATATTCTTCCTCATTACATCATTCAAGATCGAGGAAGTACCAAAGACGAAGCTTGCAAATCAAAGTCATGGCAGTCACAAATTTCATATCCAAGGATCAAATCTCAAAGGAGTATTCACAAAAAGGAGAAAATGCGCCCGCTAAGTCGAAATGGAAAATTTCATAAAAGGAAACAAAAACGACTTAGGCAAAAATTAGGGCATCCCGATGGATCAAATTCAAAGGAATTGGTTCATGCAAAAATAAGGGATAAAAACAAAAGAAAGGCGAAATACCAAGGATAATCTTGTGACTGCTAACTCATCGAAGCTTCTCGTCAATGCTTGAATCTCTACAATTTTCATCGGTGCTTGCATCTCTACTAAAGCTTCTGCTCAACTGAAACGATTCTCTTGCAAACAAAGCACATCCATTGGATTAAGCGAATTTTTAGGATTCGGTGAACATCAAGGAGAATGGGGTGGGGTAAATAAACTTTGAGCCTTATATCCATTGTTTCTTAAAACTGTGAACCAGGCCAAGTTACAACATTCAAAAGTCCTAATTGAGGCAAGGTTAACTATGAAAGCATATTACGCAGGATTTGTTATATTGACTCCTAAGTTTGTTAAAAACTACTTCTAACCACTACGCTTCTTCAAGCATTCATCCAGTCCTAATTCATAACGGACTTCGATTTCAAAACATGCATACACATCGCATTGGAGTTACTTGTCAAAGGGTACAACGTCATCTACAAGTATACACTTAGCATCGAGGAGACCTCGAAATTGGTTTAATCAAAGGCGATCTTTCTAATAAAGACTCTGGAATGGGGGGAATCACATCTAGGGGGTTCCCCTTAACAGGGGCAAAAACTCAAGGATCGCAGGGGCATACAATCAAATATCCTATTTACTGTGGGGCATTCTTCCTAAGGTTCAATCGACTTGGGGGCACATCTCGAAGCAATAACAAACAGGGGCATGTCAAACATTGGAAGAATTCAAATACAAAGGATAAAACACTATGGATAGCCCTCCATATCTTGGAGATCAAGGGTATACCCTTCAAACTAAACGCTGGAGTACATTGGTACGACAAGGTCATTCCTCGGGGCACTTCCTTCATGGCTTGGAGATCATGGGGATCCGTTCTCCACTAAACATTGGGGCATTGGGTATCAAACCCATAAGGTGTGGAGAATCTCCAAAGGTTAAAGGTGTGGAGAACCTCCAAAGGTTAAAGGCGTGGAGTATTTCACAAAGTCAAACTGGGGCAAGGCAAACAACAAAAGGGAAAGACATCCTCACACTTTACAACATCGAGCAAATATTTCTCCTGACTACGATCTTCAAAAAAACAGGTATTGGGGAATCACGCTAGCATCACACCCTCTCAAACAAACCTTACAACTCCAGCGAACTATATACGCTTTGGTTATTAACAACCTATCATTGGAGCATCATGCAAAGACATATAAGCCATGCATTACATACATTGGTTGATACATCACACCATACCTTTGCAAGTAGTCTTCTTTAAGACAAGTCTCACGATCCTTTCTAGAAGTCTCCTCAGGCAGTCTTATTCAAGACGAACTGTCATCCTGTTCAGGAACCTTTCTAGGTAGTCTTTTAAGACATTCCTTTTCTAAGAACCTCTCTAGGTAGTCTTCTCTAAGACAGTCATCGTCATTTCCAAAAACCTTTTTAGGTAGTCTTCTTCAAGACATTCCTTTTCCAAGAACCTTTTCAGGTAGTCTTCTTCAAGACATTCCTTTTCTAAGTACCTTTTCAGGTAGTCTTCTTCAAGACATTCCTTTTCTAAGTACCTTTTCAGGTAGTCTTCTTCGAGACATTCTTGTTCTAAGTACCTTTTTAGGTAGTCTTTTTCAAAACAGTTTGGCATCCTTTTCAGGAACCTCTTCAGGTGGTCTTCTTTAAGACATTCTACGAACCTTTCTGGGTGGTCTTTTCTAAGACATTCACTGTCCTCTCCAAGAACCTTTTTAGGTAGTCCTTGTTAAAGACATATTTCAGCCTTTTCAGGTAGCCGCCTTTAAAGATATTCCTCATTCCTTTCTAAGAACCTTTTTAGGTAGTCTTTTTTAGACATCTTCCAGCTTTTCCAGGTGGTCTTCTTTAAGACAAATTTCTATCCAAAAAAAATCTTTTCAGATAGTCTTCTTTCAAGATAAACATTCACATCCACTCCAAAAACCTTTTCAGATAGTCTTATAGAAGACATTACTTTGTTCCACTCATCAATCAACATATACATAAGTATTACCCGCATACATAAACATAAACATTACCAAGCCGGCATAAGCATAGCCTTGGTATAGATGCAAATATGGTTTAAACAAGTTCAATAGGGAGATAAAATCTCGGGATCGACATCAGCATCCATACATACGCATTAGCATTAGCATTAGCATATACATATCACAAAAGCCCAATTTTTATTGGCGATCCAAATCATTACAAAGTCCAGTTCTCGTCCTGGAAAATCATTACGAAGTCCAGTTCCCGTCTGACTGTTACATTAAATCCAGTTCCCATCTGGTAGTCAGTTCCCGTCTGACTGTTCAACAAAAATCCAATTCTCGTTTGGTAGTCAGCTCCCGTCTGACTGTTACATTAAATCTAGTTCCCGTCTGGTAGTCAGTTCCCGTCTGACTGTTACACCAAAATCCAATTCCAATCCAAACCATAACTTATTGCGTTAGTCCCTGAGCAGCAATAAGTTATGTCTTATCACGTTAGTCCCTTGGCAGTGATCTCCTTTCAAATCTTCTCGACGATTCGTATCACATTAGTCCCTTGGCAGTGATATAGAGTTACGTCTCTTTGCAAAAATAGGGATTTATTTTCCCTGTCTCTCAAACAGTTCTCCAAACAGGTGAATCTTTTTCATGCAGGTAAAGTTTGCTAGAACTATAGCAAATGATTCCTCTTATGCAGGTAAACTTGCCCGAACCAGGGCAAGTGACTCCAATTGGTGCAGGTGAAATTTGTCCGAACCAGGGCAAATGATCCTAAATGGTGCAGGTAAATTTTGCGATAATCCTCGCAAATAACCCTACTGGTACAGGTAAATTTTGCGATAACCCTCGCAAATGATCCTATTGGTGCAGGTAAATTTTGCGATAACCCTCCCAAATAACCCTATTGGTGCAGGTAAATTTTGCGATAACCCTCGCAAATAACCCTATTGGTACAGGTAAATTTTGCGATAACCCTCGCAAATAACCCTATTGGTGCAGGTAAATTTTGCGATAACCCTCGCAAATAACCCTATTGGTGCAGGTAAATTTTGCGATAACCCTCGCAAATAACCCTATTGGTACAGGTAAATTTTGCGATAACTCTCGCAAATAACCCTATTGGTGCAGGTAAATTTTGTGATAACCCTCGCAAATAACCCTATTGGTGCAGGTAAATTTTGCGATAACCCTCGCAAATAACCCTAGGTGTGCAGGTAAATTTTGCGATAACCCTCGCAAATAAACCTATTGGTGCAGGTAAATGTCGCGATAACCCTCGCGAAGGATCCTATTGGTGCAGGTGAACTTGCTAGAACTATAGCAAGCAATCCTATTGGGGTCCACAAACTACGAAAGCTCACTGGCAATACGGTAAGCTAATCACACAACAAACAACAAGTCCTCGCTATGTAAGACTCAGGCTTTACCAGGACGGTTCTTTTCTCTCACACTCGAGCACAAGGTTTTTTCAAACGACACTTCAATTGGGTTTATCACGTTAGTCCCTCGGCAGTGATGTTCCCCAAAATTTCATCAACAACAAGCAAAGGTTCTATCTTTCTTTTCAAAGCTACTAACACATCTCAACTAACAAATCATGCATCATTCAACTAACATACATCATTCATACATAATGCATATACATACATCGCTCTCATTTATTTTGAGAAGTTCACTGCATCATACATCGCATGCATCATAACATTGCATAAAATTCAGGTTGCCTTTATAGGCCGTGCTACAACCAAGACACAGTGGTTCCTTTCAAAAGCGTTTGCTCCACACTCTGGAAAACGGCATTTACCTTGGATGGCATCTTTAAGCCCATTTCCTGCGGAATTCTTTCCCAACAAAGACAAATTTCAGGGCATTTCAGTGTTCAATCATCTTCCACCTTTTAGATCACGATAGGCAGACGTGCCTATCTAACTCTTCAGGTTTAAGAAGATTGAACAGGGGCAGCTGTCATACCCTAAAATTTGGCCGATCAAATCTACATCTGTTAAATCATCAAGAGTTAGAATTAAGAGCCATGGGGTTTGACATTCTTATTGTCAAACCCGCCCTCTTATAAAATATCCTGAGAACGAAACGGGGTGCGATTAACAGTTGTTTCAAGGGTTTTATCATTTTGTTAATATTATTTTTTTTACTAACATTTGCATTTTTTTTATTAGTAATTTTTATTATTTCTAACTATTAGTATTTAATATTATTAATTTTATTATTAATATTAATATTAATATTAATATTAGATGATATTATTATTATTAGGGTTATTTTTAGTTTTTTTTATGATTATGGAGTTAATTGGGCAATAGGCCCATTAGGTGTAGAAATACCCTAATTTGACTAACATCAAAGGAAAAGCTTTCTAACAAACCAGGGGAGAGGCCGAAAAAGTTTGGGGGAGAAACCCTTATTTTTTTTTCTTTTGACGTATAAACATCCAGGAATATTTGAGAACACAAAGGAGAATTGGCATAAAAAAAACTAAATCTGAAACAGCCTCGGATCGAGCTCCAAGCAGCAACGTGTTCAGCCACAACCACTGCACCAATCGCCTCCACCGCCAAAGAACAAGCAGCCTCCGCAAAAAGCCACGCGTGAAGACCGCTCCGACCGGCGAACACACAACAACCACCGGACTGCCCAGAAGCTCGCCGCCACAGTCTCAACCGTGAATGACGCATACGAATCCAGAGCGACATCCTCCTCCTTCCTCCGCAGAGTCACGACGAACCAACTTTCGGCATCCGTGCAGATCTTCTCGAACTCTCTCCGATCCACAGTTTCAGGTATACCCATCGACTTGTGTTCTTCATATCAATCGGATCTATCGTTAACTTCATGCTGTGTTATTTTAAAATGAAGAAGTCATGTTTTTGTTGTTACTGTTGGTTAAGAAGGAGAATGAACAAATGAAAAGGAGAACTTGAATTTGTGTTATGATATAATCACAGCTTTTCTCTACATATGCATGTGTTGTTTGTTTTTTTATTATTTAGAATCAAGGAGCTATGTGTCAACGAATAAAGGGATGATTAGAATGTTGACAAGTCAAACAATTAAATGGTGTCATAACTAGTTGCAATATGTTTTCTTTTTATTTTTCTTTTATTAAATGCAGCAGGGTACTTATAATATGTTTATTTTATTTGACTTAGTGTTAAAGGACATTAGAATTATTAGGCCTAATCTTAACATATGGGTCTGAATTCAATTGCATTTGCACCCTTTTACTTTTAATTAAGTTTTGTTTGTTTAAAATTGGGTTTTACTCTAACTAAATCTTTTTGTGACGTTAATTAGCACTTGGTTATATATGATTAGTATACTTCCTCTCCATTAAGTTATTCATAAGAATATGATCCTTTTAACTTTATACTAAAATTCCTATAATATAACAAAAATAAAACATAAAATATATTTGTATTTCTTTTAAATAATAAATTAACTTGCACATAATTATTAATTCTAATTCCCCTTTTTCGGATAAATGACGGGTGAATATCTATTTCATCCCGCCTTCGAATTAGTCGACTCTCTATGTCGTACTGATCAAATATCTGAATAAAGTAATAAAATAATTAATTCTTTATTTAATTCTCTCCTCGACCCGACTAAATCTATTAGTCGCATTAGACGAGGGATAAAAAAATATATAAAATTCAAAACACATTTAATTTGCTGCCCGCGACGATCAATTTATCGATCTGAGTAACCAGCAACGCCCCTTAATCCGTTAGCTATACTGACCAAATCTATTGGTCACCGCATCTAACGGTGCCATATCAAATCAGGGTTGTACGCCCAAAACTTAAAACATTCAAAACACTTCAAATCAAATACGGATTTTCATCCTAATTCAAAACTGCGAATAGGCCACTCAAAAAGCCTTTAATCAATTTCAAACATCTCCATAATCAATTCAAAGGCGTACAACCCTGTGCCCGAACTACGTTGACTCTGATTCTCCCTAAGGAGATACGTAGGCACTTGGTAACAAGGCGAGTCTCCCCCCTTAAAATCTCAATTCAGTTTTAAATCTTAATTTTTACCCTTTTCATTTCATTAGCTATAAACCTTATCTTTTGCCATAAACCTCTATCTTTAAATGTTAGCCTTTAGGAAAGTGTTGAGGGTGCCTAACACCTTCCCTCGACCTGATTATAATAACTTATCCCGAATCTCTAAACTGCGTAGGGTTTCCTATTCGCCCTTCAGAATAGGTGGCGACTCTAAAAGCTTAAATTTTAGGGCAGGTTGCTACAGCTGGCGACTCTGCTGGGGATAACTAACAATGGTGAATTATTATGCTCCTAGGTTTTGGCAGGGTTTATGTTTTGGCAGACTTTTTTTAGGTTTATGGCTAACTTTTTTAGGGTTTGGCAAATTTGCCAAAATTAGGGTTTTGGAGTAGGATTTAGGTTTTATTTCTTTTCTTTTTATATTTTAATATTTAAATTTTTATTTATATATTCATTTATAATCTCTAAGATTTATGGTGTTATATTTAAATATTTAAATTTTTATTTATATATTTATTTACAATTTCTATGATTTATGGTGTTATATTTAAATATTTAAATTTTATTTATTTATTCATTTATTTGCCATTATATTTATCTACCGCAATTCCATTCAATTAAATATTTATTTATTTGAATGTGTGCTATTTTATCGCATTTCGGGGATATATAAATTGTTGTTAAACCTAAGCGTGGGAATTATAATAATGACCAGAGGGGAATTACATCGCCTACGAGTCTTATTATAATTCCACTCAGAGTGGGTTGAATATTCGGAAAGGTCTGATACGAGGCTCGACCTTGTTGAGGGCTGGACTTGGTATTTGGCTGATCTCTCTGGGAACCTACCCCTAAAACTCGAACCTCATGGATAAATGAGTTGTTCTAAATTCCAAAGAGACAAAAAGTCTCGGCTACGAACGATCCCATGAAACCTTCTAGAACATACCAATGGGAAGGGTAGGCACCCTAAGTCGTCACGTCGAACCTATGAACCTAGGGCTTATGTGCTTATGTGCTTATTATATATGTGCAATTTATATACTGCGATTGCCTTGCATTTTAATTTTTGCAGGTACTCCTACGCGTTCCCTGGCCTGCAGGGACCCTATTTCCAAAACCATGTCCTTCCCACGAAGGACACCTCCTTAACACACGTCGATTGGCCTCTCGATGGCCATGCGACCTAGTGACTGTCTTGAACGGTCACCAAGTGCTTACATCTACGCGTTCCCTAGCCTGTAGGGATTATATTTATAAAAATGCATCCTTCATACGAAGGACATCTTTGTTAGCATACGTCAATTGGCCCCTCGATGGCCATGTGATTCGGTGACTGTCTTGAACGGTCACCCCTAGTGCTTACAACTACGTATCCCCTAGCCAGTAGGGATTCTATTTCTATAAAAAATCACATCCCTCATACGGAGGACAACTTCGTTAGCATGCGTTCGATTGGCCTCTCGATGGCTATGAGATCTAGTGACTGTCCTGAACGGTCTCTCCATGCTTGTTTCCGCGCACCCTCTAACTTGTAGGGTTTGGATTCCCATCTCTACGTCTTTATCCCTAGCCTGTAGGGATTTCACTTCATCCAATATCGTCCTTAGATAGGTTGTGTTCCGCATAGAGAACCTTCCCACAAGGGACAACTTCATTGGTACACGTTGATTGGCCTCTCGATGGCCATGAGATTTGGTGACTGTCTTGAACGGTCACTAGCCGCTACCTTCTGCGTACTCTCGAATCTAAGGGATTTCCCTTAGCGTGTCATAACATTTATCATTCAAAGATTCCACGAGGGTCTAATGTCGCCTCCAAGGCTATCCCTAGGATTATACGTCATACGTCTGCATTGCATACAAAGGAGTTACAACACAAGAGGTCTCTCGCATACGCATGCATTTGCATTTTCATGCAATCATACCTTTACATTTGCATCTTCTCCCGCGTCCATACTTACCGTGCTAGCCGGTTTCCTGAAATTCCCGAAGAAGACCAAAGAAGATCATAAACTATGGAGAAAGGAGGAATAAGCCTTACTAAGAGAAAAGGGATGTCTCCCACCGTGCCATCCACATGTCCATGCCTTGTCATAACAGGATTATAAATACAATAGAGGTTTTCATCGAGCAAGGATTAGTTCAACAAAGAGTTCCTTCATAGATACACTCAAGATGTATCTAGTCATAAAGGGGTTCATCTTAGAACATATCAAACTTACAAGGATGCTCTACGATAACCTGAAGGCAAGGATTAGTCCAACTGGGGCAAAATCCTGAACAAAGATGCGTAAATACGATGGAGAAATGCGACGTGTGTTAACTCCATGCCAATGGGCAAAAGGGTCATAGGCGTTCTCTCTATCAATCTACAAACTTTGAAGGTTGCAATGGTGTGATACTATCCTTAGGGAAATCAAAAGAGGTTCAGTCAAAGGAAACTCATGAAGTTCCGATACGACGAAAACCCACCGCTAACAATTTATTCTTGATAGTTTTGACGTGCCCAAGGAAAATTCGAGGTTGCCCTCACTTCTACAAGTTTAGAAGAACCAAGGAGTGAATCAAGGTCGAAGGATCTACAAAGGAGATTGTCCCTAGGATCAATAAGTGTTTATCATGTCAGAATTTCGATCCCTACGATCGCTAAGTGTTGCTCAAGATAAAAGTTGTACCGTCGGATTAGCAAGCCTAATGGGATGACCATGCAGGTTTTGAAATCAATTCACTACCACGACTTTCACTTTCAAATTTAGGGTTATTAACAAACTTGAGGGAGAATGACGAATACAAATAACTTAGTCCAGCTAAACATATGCTTTCAAGGTAAGACCGAGCCGAGGATGTACAGGCATTGTTTCAATTCCGAAAAAGTGGAGATATAAGGATGTTAATCCCTCGTTACCCCCTCGAGCCAGGAGTTGGAGTTTGTTTCTAATTTTTTTTTAAAAAACCTTGATTTTAACCAGGGGCATGGGTAGATTTCGGTTAATTCAATGGTGTATTTTGGTTGTCAAGAGAATCAGTCAATCCAAGCAAGGTTCAAGCATAAGGATCAAGCAAAGCAAAGGTTCAAGCACATCTTCTTCCTCGGATTCATCCAAGAATGAGGAAGTAATGGAGATAACAATCACAACAATATTCTTCCTCATTACATCATTCAAGATCGAGGAAGTACCAAAGACGAAGCTTGCAAATCAAAGTCATGGCAGTCACAAATTTCATATCCAAGGATCAAATCTCAAAGGAGTATTCACAAAAAGGAGAAAATGCGCCCGCTAAGTCGAAATGGAAAATTTCATAAAAGGAAACAAAAACGACTTAGGCAAAAATTAGGGCATCCCGATGGATCAAATTCAAAGGAATTGGTTCATGCAAAAATAAGGGATAAAAACAAAAGAAAGGCGAAATACCAAGGATAATCTTGTGACTGCTAACTCATCGAAGCTTCTCGTCAATGCTTGAATCTCTACAATTTTCATCGGTGCTTGCATCTCTACTAAAGCTTCTGCTCAACTGAAACGATTCTCTTGCAAACAAAGCACATCCATTGGATTAAGCGAATTTTTAGGATTCGGTGAACATCAAGGAGAATGGGGTGGGGTAAATAAACTTTGAGCCTTATATCCATTGTTTCTTAAAACTGTGAACCAGGCCAAGTTACAACATTCAAAAGTCCTAATTGAGGCAAGGTTAACTATGAAAGCATATTACGCAGGATTTGTTATATTGACTCCTAAGTTTGTTAAAAACTACTTCTAACCACTACGCTTCTTCAAGCATTCATCCAGTCCTAATTCATAACGGACTTCGATTTCAAAACATGCATACACATCGCATTGGAGTTACTTGTCAAAGGGTACAACGTCATCTACAAGTATACACTTAGCATCGAGGAGACCTCGAAATTGGTTTAATCAAAGGCGATCTTTCTAATAAAGACTCTGGAATGGGGGGAATCACATCTAGGGGGTTCCCCTTAACAGGGGCAAAAACTCAAGGATCGCAGGGGCATACAATCAAATATCCTATTTACTGTGGGGCATTCTTCCTAAGGTTCAATCGACTTGGGGGCACATCTCGAAGCAATAACAAACAGGGGCATGTCAAACATTGGAAGAATTCAAATACAAAGGATAAAACACTATGGATAGCCCTCCATATCTTGGAGATCAAGGGTATACCCTTCAAACTAAACGCTGGAGTACATTGGTACGACAAGGTCATTCCTCGGGGCACTTCCTTCATGGCTTGGAGATCATGGGGATCCGTTCTCCACTAAACATTGGGGCATTGGGTATCAAACCCATAAGGTGTGGAGAATCTCCAAAGGTTAAAGGTGTGGAGAACCTCCAAAGGTTAAAGGCGTGGAGTATTTCACAAAGTCAAACTGGGGCAAGGCAAACAACAAAAGGGAAAGACATCCTCACACTTTACAACATCGAGCAAATATTTCTCCTGACTACGATCTTCAAAAAAACAGGTATTGGGGAATCACGCTAGCATCACACCCTCTCAAACAAACCTTACAACTCCAGCGAACTATATACGCTTTGGTTATTAACAACCTATCATTGGAGCATCATGCAAAGACATATAAGCCATGCATTACATACATTGGTTGATACATCACACCATACCTTTGCAAGTAGTCTTCTTTAAGACAAGTCTCACGATCCTTTCTAGAAGTCTCCTCAGGCAGTCTTATTCAAGACGAACTGTCATCCTGTTCAGGAACCTTTCTAGGTAGTCTTTTAAGACATTCCTTTTCTAAGAACCTCTCTAGGTAGTCTTCTCTAAGACAGTCATCGTCATTTCCAAAAACCTTTTTAGGTAGTCTTCTTCAAGACATTCCTTTTCCAAGAACCTTTTCAGGTAGTCTTCTTCAAGACATTCCTTTTCTAAGTACCTTTTCAGGTAGTCTTCTTCGAGACATTCTTGTTCTAAGTACCTTTTTAGGTAGTCTTTTTCAAAACAGTTTGGCATCCTTTTCAGGAACCTCTTCAGGTGGTCTTCTTTAAGACATTCTACGAACCTTTCTGGGTGGTCTTTTCTAAGACATTCACTGTCCTCTCCAAGAACCTTTTTAGGTAGTCCTTGTTAAAGACATATTTCAGCCTTTTCAGGTAGCCGCTGTTGGTGCGGTAAAGCGGCAAGCAACAAAAGATTTGGAAATATTTATCCGGGAATTATCGTGTCCACAGAGATCGGTGAGAAGAACTGCCGTTCGACTATCTCGTGTTCTAAGTTTCATGAATTGGGTGCGGAAAGTAAATGCGGGAAAAGTAAATAAAAGCAGATAAACAATCTCAATAGTCTAAGAGAAATAGTTATGGAATTGCATTTCGTTCTACCCGTCGAATACTTAAATCTGAAGATCTATCGCTCGACACTCACAATACGCATCAACATCACCGGGCATCACTCGAGATGCCACATCGGTGTCCATGTCTGCAACACCGACGAAAGCTCAACCGTACTATTCACATCAGCGATTTCTCCACCGACACAAACAACACGGAGGCATTAGACTCGATACCCACTACGATTGTTAGTCCTAAATCCATGTCTGCAACCCAGAAACTAACAGTTATCATTCCTAATCAAGATCTATGGTGTCCATGTCTGCAACAACACAAATCCAGAGCATTTAAGCAAAAAGATCAAGAACAACAACAATGATGATTTGTAAAGCGAATATATAAACGATCCCAAGATCCACAAATATACATACAATAAGAGTAGAGACATACATACAACACCCACCATTGGAATGAAACAAAGGAAAGAGAGAAGATGAACCGGAAAGATCTCACCGGTACAATGAAATCGAGTCAGATCCATGATCAATCCACATGACGTCGCACCCAATGGTGTTTCCTAAGCCTCTAAACTACCAAAAAAGGATCAGAGCTCAACTTGTCAAGAAGAGGTGATAAAAAACCTAAAAAAATCTGTTATTAACTATTTATACAAAACTGAGTTTCGCAGTGGGCGCGACGCGCCCTATTTCGGCGCGATGCGCCCTTTATAAATTTACTAAACCGCCCTAGAGCGCGACGCGCCCAAATCCGGCGCGACGCGCCCAATCTTCTGCCAGACTAAGTTCTTCAAACTCAAAGAGGGCGCGACGCGCCCTGCAGCGCGCGAAGCGCCCTGCACCAGAACAGCAGAATTATTTCCTCTTTGCTCTCGCAGCCGTGTCTTCGACACTTTATTCCTCAAGGCTCCGAAAACACAAGAATACCTACAAAAATACAACAAAGCTATCAAATGGTATAAAAGTGTATGAAAATACAAGTATTCGTAAAGTAAACGTAATTACACAAAAACGGGGGATTATTCAAACGGTATTAACAAAAAGCATTGATAAGTGCCACTATTTACATACACAAAATAACTACAATTTGGCACTTAACAACTCTCCCCAACTAGAATCTGTTTGTCCTCAAACAGGGCCAAACACTCAAATCGCAAAATTAAAAATATAAAGAATCAAGAATCAACAAAGTTTAGAAAAACGAAACAATTGTACGGTTCAAACAAAAACGTACAAACAAAGTAAATACTTACCACTATCCTACAACGACAACATGAAAATGAAACGATTCCTAAGTACAAAAATTCATACAAAACATCCTAAAACAAAACAAGCTCAATAATGAATCACGCCTAGCAAAAACTCATCGGTAGATGAAAAACACCGAAAGGTGAGGACTTTGAACACTCATCCAACAATCTTGAAAACAATAGACAAAATTATGGATTCATCTAAAAATAGTATTGAAAATGCAACGGCACGAATCACAAGGGCTTTCAAGGTTGTAATGTGGCTCGGTTAACAAACAAGTGATAAGTCCTAAAGCTAATCGAAACAAAAACTTGCCTAAACCTAAGGGAGTAATTACTTCCACAAAGTTTCAAACAAAGGAATTTCAATCAAACTTTTCTCTTCATCACATGTTTCACACCAAACACAAAACTTATTAACACAAATCTTTATTCCAAACTCTTTTTCGTTATGTTCTTTTTCAAACCTTTTTTTTTCTTTTTTCTTTCTTTTTCTTATCTTTCTTTTTCACATTTTTTTTCTTTCTTTTTCTTTTCACAACTTCATATCAATCACAACATAAGCACGCAAACATCCTCTCCCCAACTTGAATCCAACCACAATATCAAGTGAATACTCCCTACTTTCTAAGGCAAGGTAAAAATCCAACTAAACATCATAGTTAAGGTCAAGAAAACAAAGATAATCAAAATCCATCAAAAAGGGTGAACTATGTCTCAAGTTCAAAAACAAAATGGACAATGACAAAAAGGCTCAAAGGGGGTACGAATGGTCACACACTCACAAGGTAAAATGACATTTGGCTAGGTAGTTGTGCTCAAAATCAAACAAGTGCCTTGATCACTTTCGTGCATTCACAAAATCAATACAGACGAAAGATTAAACATAATAATATCTAGTTAAAACAAGAAATATTGGTCGCTCGCATATATACACAATGGAAAGCCACCTCACATTTATGGTAAAAAAGATAACTAATTGTGATTCAAGTCATGAGCAAGTTATGCAAAAAGAATGAATAGTATGAAAATTGTACAAATGAAAAGTCTCCTAAACATGCTATGCCATAGAATGCGATAAACGAGTACCTTGCTATGTACAAATTCGATCAATCATTACCGCACAACCAGCTTGTTGAATCAATCAAAATCGGAGAATTACCGAATGCGACTCCAAGTAATCGGGCCAAAATTTGAGTCTAAACACAAACAAAAGAATTAAAAATAAATCGATAAAATACTATACTATAAAGCCTTGGTGTAAGTGGGAAAAAGGTAAGCCGAGTGACCCGTTAAAAAGAGGTCACTGGCCAAAAGCTGCCCAGCGCGCGACGCACCCATGAGCGCGCGACGCGCGCTACACCAGAAAAACCAGACCAATCTAAAAAGACAGATTTTTCAGTGAGCCACCACTTAACACCTACACAACTCAATTACAGAAAAACAGAAAAATAAAACCGTTGGGGTGCCTCCCAACAAGCGCTCGTTTAACGTCGTAAGCTCGACGCCTTTATTGTTTCGCGAACGGTAAGAAACTTCCTCGCGGTACGCCAATGCTTTCGCCTCAAACGCAACCTAAAGAAAACGTCCTGCACAAACACTTAACAAACGAAACTTAAAACATAAAACCATCGCAATGCGATTAATCTCAACCAATCCCCGGCAACGGCGCCATTTTGTTGGTGCGGTAAAGCGGCAAGCAACAAAAGATTTGGAAATATTTATCCGGGAATTATCGTGTCCACAGAGATCGGTGAGAAGAACTGCCGTTCGACTATCTCGTGTTCTAAGTTTCATGAATTGGGTGCGGAAAGTAAATGCGGGAAAAGTAAATAAAAGCAGATAAACAATCTCAATAGTCTAAGAGAAATAGTTATGGAATTGCATTTCGTTCTACCCGTCGAATACTTAAATCTGAAGATCTATCGCTCGACACTCACAATACGCATCAACATCACCGGGCATCACTCGAGATGCCACATCGGTGTCCATGTCTGCAACACCGACGAAAGCTCAACCATACTATTCACATCAGCGATTTCTCCACCGACACAAACAACACGGAGGCATTAGACTCGATACCCACTACGATTGTTAGTCCTAAATCCATGTCTGCAACCCAGAAACTAACAGTTATCATTCCTAATCAAGATCTATGGTGTCCATGTCTGCAACAACACAAATCCAGAGCATTTAAGCAAAAAGATCAAGAACAACAACAATGATGATTTGTAAAGCGAATATATAAACGATCCCAAGATCCACAAATATACATACAATAAGAGTAGAGACATACATACAACACCCACCATTGGAATGAAACAAAGGAAAGAGAGAAGATGAACCGGAAAGATCTCACCGGTACAATGAAATCGAGTCAGATCCATGATCAATCCACATGACGTCGCACCCAATGGTGTTTCCTAAGCCTCTAAACTACCAAAAAAGGATCAGAGCTCAACTTGTCAAGAAGAGGTGATAAAAAACCTAAAAAAATCTGTTATTAACTATTTATACAAAACTGAGTTTCGCAGTGGGCGCGACGCGCCCTATTTCGGCGCGATGCGCCCTTTATAAATTTACTAAACCGCCCTAGAGCGCGACGCGCCCAAATCCGGCGCGACGCGCCCAATCTTCTGCCAGACTAAGTTCTTCAAACTCAAAGAGGGCGCGACGCGCCCTGCAGCGCGCGAAGCGCCCTGCACCAGAACAGCAGAATTATTTCCTCTTTGCTCTCGCAGCCGTGTCTTCGACACTTTATTCCTCAAGGCTCCGAAAACACAAGAATACCTACAAAAATACAACAAAGCTATCAAATGGTATAAAAGTGTATGAAAATACAAGTATTCGTAAAGTAAACGTAATTACACAAAAACGGGGGATTATTCAAACGGTATTAACAAAAAGCATTGATAAGTGCCACTATTTACATACACAAAATAACTACAATTTGGCACTTAACAGCCGCCTTTAAAGATATTCCTCATTCCTTTCTAAGAACCTTTTTAGGTAGTCTTTTTTAGACATCTTCCAGCTTTTCCAGGTGGTTTTCTTTAAGACAAATTTCTATCCAAAAAAAATCTTTTCAGATAGTCTTCTTTCAAGATAAACATTCACATCCACTCCAAAAACCTTTTCAGATAGTCTTATAGAAGACATTACTTTGTTCCACTCATCAATCAACATATACATAAGTATTACCCGCATACATAAACATAAACATTACCAAGCCGGCATAAGCATAGCCTTGGTATAGATGCAAATATGGTTTAAACAAGTTCAATAGGGAGATAAAATCTCGGGATCGACATCAGCATCCATACATACGCATTAGCATTAGCATTAGCATATACATATCACAAAAGCCCAATTTTTATTGGCGATCCAAATCATTACAAAGTCCAGTTCTCGTCCTGGAAAATCATTACGAAGTCCAGTTCCCGTCTGACTGTTACATTAAATCCAGTTCCCGTCTGGTAGTCAGTTCCCGTCTGACTGTTACACCAAAATCCAATTCTCGTTTGGTAGTCAGCTCCCGTCTGACTGTTACATTAAATCTAGTTCCCGTCTGGTAGTCAGTTCCCGTCTGACTGTTACACCAAAATCCAATTCCAATCCAAACCATAACTTATTGCGTTAGTCCCTGAGCAGCAATAAGTTATGTCTTATCACGTTAGTCCCTTGGCAGTGATCTCCTTTCAAATCTTCTCGACGATTCGTATCACATTAGTCCCTTGGCAGTGATATAGAGTTACGTCTCTTTGCAAAAATAGGGATTTATTTTCCCTGTCTCTCAAACAGTTCTCCAAACAGGTGAATCTTTTTCATGCAGGTAAAGTTTGCTAGAACTATAGCAAATGATTCCTCTTATGCAGGTAAACTTGCCCGAATCAGGGCAAGTGACTCCAATTGGTGCAGGTGAAATTTGTCCGAACCAGGGCAAATGATCCTAAATGGTGCAGGTAAATTTTGCGATAATCCTCGCAAATAACCCTACTGGTACAGGTAAATTTTGCGATAACCCTCGCAAATGATCCTATTGGTGCAGGTAAATTTTGCGATAACCCTCGCAAATAACCCTATTGGTGCAGGTAAATTTTGCGATAACCCTCGCAAATAACCCTATTGGTACAGGTAAATTTTGCGATAACCCTCGCAAATAACCCTATTGGTGCAGGTAAATTTTGCGATAACCCTCGCAAATAACCCTATTGGTGCAGGTAAATTTTGCGATAACCCTCGCAAATAACCCTATTGGTACAGGTAAATTTTGCGATAACTCTTGCAAATAACCCTATTGGTGCAGGTAAATTTTGTGATAACCCTCGCAAATAACCCTATTGGTGCAGGTAAATTTTGCGATAACCCTCGCAAATAACCCTAGGTGTGCAGGTAAATTTTGCGATAACCCTCGCAAATAAACCTATTGGTGCAGGTAAATGTCGCGATAACCCTCGCGAAGGATCCTATTGGTGCAGGTGAACTTGCTAGAACTATAGCAAGCAATCCTATTGGGGTCCACAAACTACGAAAGCTCACTGGCAATACGGTAAGCTAATCACACAACAAACAACAAGTCCTCGCTATGTAAGACTCAGGCTTTACCAGGACGGTTCTTTTCTCTCACACTCGAGCACAAGGTTTTTTCAAACGACACTTCAATTGGGTTTATCACGTTAGTCCCTCGGCAGTGATGTTCCCCAAAATTTCATCAACAACAAGCAAAGGTTCTATCTTTCTTTTCAAAGCTACTAACACATCTCAACTAACAAATCATGCATCATTCAACTAACATACATCATTCATACATAATGCATATACATACATCGCTCTCATTTATTTTGAGAAGTTCACTGCATCATACATCGCATGCATCATAACATTGCATAAAATTCAGGTTGCCTTTATAGGCCGTGCTACAACCAAGACACAGTGGTTCCTTTCAAAAGCGTTTGCTCCACACTCTGGAAAACGGCATTTACCTTGGATGGCATCTTTAAGCCCATTTCCTGCGGAATTCTTTCCCAACAAAGGCAAATTTCAGGGCATTTCAGTGTTCAATCATCTTCCACCTTTTAGATCACGATAGGCAGACGTGCCTATCTAACTCTTCAGGTTTAAGAAGATTGAACAGGGGCAGCTGTCATACCCTAAAATTTGCCCGATCAAATCTACATCTGTTAAATCATCAAGAGTTAGAATTAAGAGCCATGGGGTTTGACATTCTTATTGTCAAACCCGCCCTCTTATAAAATATCCTGAGAACGAAACGGGGTGCGATTAACAGTTGTTTCAAGGGTTTTATCATTTTGTTAATATTATTTTTTTTACTAACATTTGCATTTTTTTATTAGTAATTTTTATTATTTCTAACTATTAGTATTTAATATTATTAATTTTATTATTAATATTAATATTAATATTAGATGATATTATTATTATTAGGGTTATTTTTAGTTTTTTTTATGATTATGGAGTTAATTGGGCAATAGGCCCATTAGGTGTAGAAATACCCTAATTTGACTAACATCAAAGGAAAAGCTTTCTAACAAACTAGGGGAGAGGCCGAAAAAGTTTGGGGGAGAAACCCTTATTTTTTTTTCTTTTGACGTATAAACATCCAGGAATATTTGAGAACACAAAGGAGAATTGGCATAAAAAAAACTAAATCTGAAACAGCCTCGGATCGAGCTCCAAGCAGCAACGTGTTCAGCCACAACCACTGCACCAATCGCCTCCACCGCCAAAGAACAAGCAGCCGCCGCAAAAAGCCACGCGTGAAGACCGCTCCGACCGGCGAACACACAACAACCACCGGACTTCCCATAAGCTCGCCGCCACAGTCTCAACCGTGAATGACGCATGCGAATCCAGAGCGACATCCTCCTCCTTCCTCCGCAGAGTCACGACGAACCAACTTTCGGCATCCGTGCAGATCTTCTCGAACTCTCTCCGATCCACAGTTTCAGGTATACCCATCGACTTGTGTTCTTCATATCAATCGGATCTATCGTTAATTTCATGCTGTGTTATTTTAAAATGAAGAAGTCGTGTTTTTGTTGTTACTGTTGGTTAAGAAGGAGAATGAACAAATGAAAAGGAGAACTTGAATTTGTGTTATGATATAATCACAGCTTTTCTCTACATATGCATGTGTTGTTTGTTTTTTTATTATTTAGAATCAAGGAGCTATGTGTCAACGAATAAAGGGATGATTAGAATGTTGACAAGTCAAACAATTAAATGGTGTCATAACTAGTTGCAATATGTTTTCTTTTTATTTTTCTTTTATTAAATGCAGCAGGGTACTTATAATATGTTTATTTTATTTGACTTAGTGTTAAAGGACATTAGAATTATTAGGCCTAATCTTAACATATGGGTCTGAATTCAATTGCATTTGCACCCTTTTACTTTTAATTAAGTTTTGTTTGTTTAAAATTGGGTTTTACTCTAACTAAATCTTTTTGTGACGTTAATTAGCACTTGGTTATATATGATTAGTATACTTCCTCTCCATTAAGTTATTCATAAGAATATGATCCTTTTAACTTTATACTAAAATTCCTATAATATAACAAAAATAAAACATAAAATATATTTGTATTTCTTTTAAATAATAAATTAACTTGCACATAATTATTAATTCTAATTCCCCTTTTTCGGATAAATGACGGGTGAATATCTATTTCATCCCGCCTTCGAATTAGTCGACTCTCTATGTCGTACTGATCAAATATCTGAATAAAGCAATAAAATAATTAATTCTTTATTTAATTCACTCCTCGACCCGACTAAATCTATTAGTCGCATTAGACGAGGGATAAAAAAATATATAAAATTCAAAACACATTTAATTTGCTGCCCGCGACGATCAATTTATCGATCTGAGTAACCAGCAACGCCCCTTAATCCGTTAGCTATACTGACCAAATCTATTGGTCACCGCATCTAACGGTGCCATATCAAATCAGGGTTGTACGCCCAAAACTTAAAACATTCAAAACACTTCAAATCAAATACGGATTTTCATCCTAATTCAAAACTGCGAATAGGCCACTCAAAAAGCCTTTAATCAATTTCAAATATCTCCATAATCAATTCAAAGGCGTACAACCCTGTGCCCGAACTACGTTGACTCTGATTCTCCCTAAGGAGATACGTAGGCACTTGGTAACAAGGCGAGTCTCCCCCCTTAAAATCTCAATTCAGTTTTAAATCTTAATTTTTACCCTTTTCATTTCATTAGCTATAAACCTTATCTTTTGCCATAAACCTCTATCTTTAAATGTTAGCCTTTAGGAAAGTGTTGAGGGTGCCTAACACCTTCCCTCGACCTGATTATAATAACTTATCCCGAATCTCTAAACTGCGTAGGGTTTCCTATTCGCCCTTCAGAATAGATGGCGACTCTAAAAGCTTAATTTTTAGGGCAGGTTGCTACAGGTACTACCTATATCAACAAGATGCATCTTCTTTTCGGTAGCCCGTTCCATAAGAACTTCATAGTTAAGCGTGCTTGACTTGGAGCAATTCTTGGATGGGTGACCTTCTGGGAAGTTTCCCGGAAAGCGTGCGAGTGAGGTCAAAGCATACTGAAAAGACCCGTGTTGGTTTGTGGGGTCAGTCGATCATCCCGAAAGCAGTCTGGGGCGTTACAAATGGTATCAGAGCCATACCTCTCCCAGTACGATGTGGTTCGAGGACGAACCATGCGGAAGCTGGTGGGCATGTAACACCCGAGGCCGAAGAAGGCGAGGGGTGGTTGCACCGCATGTAACACCTGAGGCCTATGAGGGCAAGGGTGGTCGCCACATCGGAATGAGAGGGATCCTAAGGCTATGCAGGTATGAGACTGCATGGTCGAAGGAAAGCTTATAAGGATTGATGGGTACTACCTATATCAACAAGATGCATCTTCTTTTCGGTAGCCCGTTCCATAAGAACTTCATAGTTAAGCGTGCTTGACTTGGAGCAATTCTTGGATGGGTGACCTTCTGGGAAGTTTCCCGGAAAGCGTGCGAGTGAGGTCAAAGCATGCTGAAAAGACCCGTGTTGGTTTGTGGGGTCAGTCGATCATCCCGAAAGCAGTCTGGGGCGTTACATAATCCACGATGCTCGATCTTGGGAGACTTATACGCCTACTTTTGGAAAGGACTTAACTTGTTCTTAGCAGCAGAATGAACTCGGGTTTGTGTTTTTTATGTAACTACATGATGAACAAAACCCAATACAAGGTTTCGCACCACTTCGTCACTTTGTTTTAATTTGAACCTTTATTAGGTGTTTTGAATGTTTTTTGTTGGTTTTTTTTTAAGGGGATTTACTTTGCGATTTGAATCACATAAAAATGTATAATGATCGAGAAACAGATTAGGGAATGAATCCCACTCATTTCTCTCCCATTAGGTAGTGATTGTGAAACAGATTAGGGAATGAATCCCACTCATTTCTCTCCCACCAAGTGATTGAGAAACAGATTAGGGAATAAATCCCACTCATTTTTCTCCCACTTTTAATAAGGTGTGATTCGCATCTCTATTTATTAGTGTTTTAATGTTGAAAAAGAAAAAAAGAATGAAAGAGGAGAACTAAATCTAATATCCTAATCTATGTTATTATAATTCCTATTTATCATCTAAGGGGAGTATACTAAGATAAAAATAAAATTCTATCACTATATCAATCAAATGAAATTATATACAAGGAAACGTTAAACAAAACAATCATGTATATATGAAAAGAAATTCAACTAAAAATAGAAGGAAAATGATTTAAAATCTACTTCAAGTCTTAGCACTTTTAAACATCTCTAATAGCATATACAAAAAGAAACTAAGGCTATTGCATAAATGCAAGCCAAATTATGGACTAAACTCACATGATTAATCATTTAGAAACATACACTAATCAGGTAGAAAAAAACCTAATGAAAATCTAATCAAAACATGGAACTGAATTTTTATTTTTTATACACAATAAGATATAGGAGTCTACTGATATCACACAAAAAATGACAATTAAATTCTACTCCTAAGGCAATTAACCAAATTATTTTGTAAAACATACTAAACATAAAAGTAAAAATGAACACATGTGAGGAAATGATTTATTAGAAAATAGTAAAATAATTTCTAAAAATCTAAAAAAAATACTAAAATTATCTACACATATAAAAGTATCTAAAACATATTTTTATTTATTTTTTATCTGAATCGAAACTGGTTTATGAATCAAAAGTTATAAGAGAATTAAAATGAAAAAAAGAAATCTAAATCTGTCTAAAGGGGGTGCAAAAGCAATTATTGAAATAAACTGAAAACTCTTGTAACTGATGCATTGGGCCTGTAGTTGGGGGTGTGGAAATCATTAGTGCTGAGGCCCAACCCAAAAGATCTTGTGGCCCATGAATCAACTTGAATTCATTTTTATTCGTTTCCAAAGTATTGCAATCAGCAAGCACATTTATTACACTATAGTTTCTTTTTTGAAAAAAAAATAAACGTGACATTTGCACAAACATACACCCCATATCAATTGGTCAATGCTGGGTTTAGGTATAATAAGACAAAATTGATGCCCTAGCTAATCACATGCTTACACGTCACCGCCCATGAAAACAAAAAAACAAAAAAACGTTAACTAAGCACTAATGAGAGAACGCCACGCAGAGAGTTCATCCACTAGAAAATAAAAGAGCTCATGCAGCTCACGTGAAGAGTACCATGTGGTACTATTCATCGTCTTCCCCAACGAGTTCACGGCGGCGCCGGTAACGGCCAAGCTTCGAAAACGGAAAAAAAAAACCACCTCTCCTCTCAAAATTTCGTTCTGAGCTCGAAAATGATCTTATTTTCCCCTAAAACCTTCTCTAATGTCCAAACCGAGATCATCTCCTAAGCCCTAGGTTACCGGAAACTCGCCAAAACACGAAACAACACCACACAATCGTCTTATTTCCATCTACTGAACATGATTACAGCATCGAAACGCGTAGAAATAAAACAAATGCAACATATAACAACGCGTCGAAATAAAACAATATGCAACATATAACACCGGTGTGGGGAATCAGCCACTATATATGACCTATCATGGCAATTAGCATGCTGAGAAGTTTAAGGCTGACCTCAAATAAATCTTGGCCCAGAAACGTGAGAAAACTCTACACCTTTACGCCTTCTTGATGATGTTACGAGTTACACTCCTGATGTAGATTTCTCAAGGTCTTGGAACCCGGCGAAATTGGCGTTTGCTTCTTCAGAAACCCTCAGTGATGATAAATTTCGACCTTGAAATAGTGATGACGATGATTAAAGATAGAGATGCTGATGGTGATGTTGATTCCGAGAAGAAATTAATGATGATGATGATGATGATGGAAGAGAGATGAAGGTTTTTGACGATGGAGGAGACTTGGTAATGGGTTCACGATGCAGGTTGATAATGGGAAGAAGTGGTGGTGGTGATTGATTCCGATGAAGGTGAAGGTTGAGGGTGGTGGAAGGAGACGATGAGAACGGTTGCAGTGGTTATGGATGAGGGCTATGAGAGTGAGAGGTTGAAGATTGATGGTGGTTATGGAGTTTGTTATGGTGGTTGAAGGTTGGTTAGGGCGGTTAGAGAAAGAGATGAGAGAAGAGAGGGTGGAGAGAAGAGAGAGTGAGAGGGAGAAGAGAGTTTGAAACTGAAAAATGAAATGAAGTGTCTGTGATTTTGTGAAGAGTCTCATCTTATATATGATGAATTCATGGTGCATGGCTTAAGGTGGGGAGTTGCATATGCTTATGGTGATGCTTCTGTAGCTGATAGTTCCTCTTGATAATGCAAGTTGTAAGTCATTTGTGGTAAAAACTCTTTTTTCTTTCATGCATGCTAGTTTTTGTTTAGCCAATTGGAGTAAATGGCATGTCATGCATACACGTGATGCATCAAGTTTGGTATTTATGGTAAGCTCTCTTGCATACTTTTTGAAATGAGGAAGCTGCCTAGTTAAGTATGGCATGATGGATCTGTTATGTGCCCAGCCATATTGTAGGAAATTTCTTGGCCCAATGTCTTGCCCACACTAAACAATCATGTAGCTAACTTTGCGAGCTTACATCTCTAACCACGGTTCACTCTTTGACTCGCTTTTGGGCTTAATGTAAAGAGGAGACGAAATGGAGGAGAAATGGTGTTAGAAAATTCTTAAAATAAGACCTGGAAGAAGGAGAGAAAAGGCTTGGAACATAGTGTGTCGTAGTTGCCTTGGGTGCGCGCGCCTGACTATTATCTGGCCCGAGTCTTGGTCAAAACGTGACTTTGCGAGGGAACAACTTTGGGTAGTCGCCCTAATCCATACTTATATGTAGTCGCCCCAAACTCGTATATATCATTCTTTGGGATGGATTGCAAGACAGAAAAAATCTTCAATGTTCTTTTATCCCTGAACAAAATATTTTTCTATCCTTACAATATATCTCACATAATGGTGTTGATGTTGTTGTTGTATTTTTGGAATAATGCTCAGTTAAAGAAGGTTGGAAAAGTTCCTTATGATAGATTGCAAGTGCAACAAATCATTCTTTCTTCAATTTAAACAAAAAAGGTTGTTTAAACTTTGAAAAGATAAATGCAACGACACCTAGAATTGTAGCGATGATGAAACTGGATTTTTTTAATATTCTGTATAAACAATGTAATGTTTTTTAAAAATATATTATTCATCCCGGTTTTCTTCTAAAACTGAGGGGTGGACATATTTTACCTCGGTGTCTTTCAAAACCGAGGGAATAATTTTAGCATGATTATTGATGATACTGATCACCGTCCTTAAACAAATATGGTGGACTGTCTCCCTTTGCAATTTGAGGACATTGATGGGATGGTTTTTAGTACCTACCGTTAGGTTAATCTATGAGTTTGTATGTTGTTGCAAGTGTAACTTAAAATGTGATATGTAGAAAAGCAACATGGAACAAGTTAGATTATTTTAAATAAATGTAGAGATAAAATCATAATAAAAGAGCATTGAGAGAAACCTCTGGTAATTTGATAATTTGTTCAAGTGGCAGTTGGATAGCCTGTGACAAAAACTTTTCAGAATGGGTAAATTCAGATGTTGAAGGTTGTTGTGACCATTCACGTGTGAAAGTGCTCAAGCTATTTACATATTTCCCTACAATGGAGTCTTTAGGCAACCTGCATTTATGTGAAATAAGGAAGAAATAAGTACAGATAATAAAAGTCATGAGTCATCTTTGCCTGAATTTATTTGAAAGGGAGTGTTCCTATTAAGAAAATCATAGATGTTGGGAAAATCATTTTTGATATGGATGGTGGTAACATCGTGGCTGTTTGTAACAACAAGCGAATACTTCCCTAACAATAGGTGAATGATATGCAGGGGTTGTTTAATTGGGCAACATGTAAAGATGCACAACTGAAAAATGTCATGTATGTAACAACCTTCTTCCTATTCTACTGAGTACTGCGGTAGAATAATCAGTGGCTTTGAAAGATCTTGTTGTATTTGTTTGTAAGCAAAGAACTCCTAAACGTACAACATGTGGTGTTTTCACTATGTTGTGAAACAGAGAAATTTAGCATAAAATAAAACATTTCTAACGCAATGAATTGAAAAATGATATCATTCAACTTATTTGACATACCCTAAATCTTTCAATACTAAGTTAACATGACATGGTTCATGCGCCGTGATTATTACTGGGAGTGTATGACTTCGTCAACCATATGTGTGCCATCTAATTAAATGAAAAGAAATAAGGCATTAGAAACAAAGTTGAATCACGAAATATGATACGAAATGTCGCTAAAAATAATACCTATAAGGAGATTCTTCTGCGATTTTCCTGAAATGATATCAGCAAATGAGGTAAAGTTAGTGATATTAATATCATGACCATGTAATGTTTAAAGCATCTTTATCAAGAAAGGATTTTAGAAGGATATCCAAAATATATTAAGTTATAACATCAATTTTAAACGCAAAATTGAAATACAAACAAACCTAAAACCACAATTGTAAAAAAAACATCAACAATCAAACAATAAACCTAAATAAACAACAAAACACAAAAAAGAAAAATTCCCAAATAGTCAAACAATATCAGTTCTCCAAATAATAAGTCCTCAATATTTAACCAACATCAAACGTAAACCATAAAACAATAAACCTATATTATAACACCCGTAATATTTTAATTTTAATTTAATTGGAAAATTGAATTAATAATTAAAATTATTATGAATTCTATGAAAATAATCGGAAAGGGAATGGTTTATAACATTGGGCCATGTGAGAAGTTAGTAAGCAGGGGGTGTTGTGTAGTAAAGCCCTTTACCTAATTAAAATATTATTTTCATAAAATATTAAGGAATTGGGAAAGAAGAAAAGAACGTGAAAGAAGAGCTGAAGGATTGGAACACGAAGAACGTGAAGAGGAACTGTAGAGGGAGAGACCTATCAAGAATTTCGACTAAGGTAATGGGGGACTCTCCGGTTAGCATCTATGATCGCATTTTTAGATGATAATATTGATTAGGGATGTCGTTCGAGTCAATTGATTTGTATGTTAGGTTAGGGATGTTATGATTGATGAAATTTCATGAATTGTTGGATTAAAATGTGTTGTTTTGATGTGTGATGATGTATAATGAAATTTCATGATTTGTGATTGTGTGACTGTATCTGGTGCTTAGAGTCGATTTTGGGGCTTGAATGTGAAATCGCAGGGTCTGTCGCAGACCTGAGATTTGGTAAAATCGCAGGTCCGCTAAGCGGAGGGGGGTCCGTTGAGCGGAGGACCCGACCTAGTTAGTTTATGTATAACTGTCATACCCCAATTTTTGACCTAAGATACCACCTCATATCATTGCATATGCATCATTTGCATCTCTAACAAATTGCATAGCCTGTGTTTGTTACTTGTGACTCAGCAGAATTTAAACAAGAAATCACTCATTAGTACAAGCAAAAATCAATTAGGGTTTTGTTCCCCCTTCATTTCAAATGAATCATCTTCATCAACAATCAACATTTGGTCCTCAAAGATTCACTTCAACAAACTCAAAGGCTTTGAATCAACCAGATTAGGGTTTTGACTGAAGATAGCATACTCCTGACTTTTGCTCAGGGTTTGACCTAATGACTAAGGACATGACCTCAAGACCCCAAGGGAATCATTTTTACCTAATCCATTGGCTCAAGACATCTCCTACACAAGGATTGATCAACAGTGAAATTTCAAATCATCAGAATTAGGGTTTTGAACTATCAGGGACTAAAATCAGGGATCACATTTGGGAAACCCTAAAAATCCCCAGGAAGTCAATCAAAGGTTTTGAATCATCTTCAAATAATCCTTATGACAACATCCAATGGAAATTACATCTCAATTCAAGATCCACAGTCATCAATTTCATCAGGTCGACAATTAGGGTTTTTGACCTAATTCACTGAACAATTGTCTTTTTAATCAGGACATGGTGCCACAACTCAAATCATGGCTCAATATCCTCTAATGCCTCAATATGATCCATTCATAACATTCATTTGATGAGGATAACCTGGTTCATTGGAAATCTCCAGAAACGCGATTCGTCCGAAAAAGTCAACTGTACAAGATCACCATTGACTTTTGGGGAATTTTGGTCAACCATGACTTTTGAAGTTTTGAATCATTAATATATGATATATGAAGTCATTTGATCAAGAAAAATCAAGAAAATCAATCAAGAATCAAAAAGTCAAAAGTTTGACTTTCCATACTCAGAAAAATTCTAAGTGTTTTTCAATGGTTTTTTCCAAACTTTGGAAGGGAATTTCTCAAAATTTCACCTACAAACTGAAAAAAACTTCCAACATGAAAGTTGTAGATTTTGATCCAATGAACAACTTTGTCACATATAATTTTTTTCCAAAAGATCAACCATTTAAGAGATATGGAGCTTCAAAGTTGGTATCTTTTGAAAATTTCACTTAAAACTTCATTTTCTTCAAAGTTCATGGATCTTTTTCACCCATTTCCTTAAAGGTCTTGAAGAAACTTTCAACTAGGGTTTTGAAGTGTGTAATATGAGCTTTTCAAAATGTCCAAGAGCATGAAAAAATATGGAGCATAGCTATGGTTTTGAATTATGCATTTAGTGATCATTTTCACTTGAAATTTCAAGTCATTTTGCCAAAGTTATGAACCATTTTGCCAAATGATCCAAGTAATGATGCATAGATGCAATAATTGAAGATATTTTCTGATTTGAGATCAGAATGGAAAGGGATAAGAAGCTTGGAAGAATGACCATGGTTAAGTTACTTTAACCATTTTGCATTAAATGTAAAAGATTCCTTTTTATCTCTTAAGCCAAATCATCACTTCTTGATCAACTTGCAAAGGTCTGAGTTCAGAACTCTTGGCCTATAAATAGAGGTCCAAACTTCATTCAAATTCACACCAAAACCTCACAATTATAGGTTTTCTCTCTTCTTTCTTGAATTGCAAGTTTCATAGTTTTCAAAGAGGTAGAAAACTCAACCTCCAAACCATTGAAGTTATGACCAAAGTGATGGTTCTAACATCTCATAAACATCATATGGGATGTGTTTGATCCATTCACACACCCCAAAACACCTCAAATCTCAAAATCACTACCTTACTTCCATATATGCACATAATAAGCCTTATCATGCCAAAATCAATTCCAGGCTATTTCTGTCCAAACTAACACTTCAAACACCATCCATATACTTCATATGAACTATCCAAACACTCACCATCAACCTGTAACCTCATAATCATCAAGCTCGATCCATACTTGAAGCTTCTGCAGATCGGGTTCCATGGCCTTGCTCAAGTGAATTCAAACTGTTCCAAGCATTCAAACATGCTCCATAAGGTCCATTGATGCTGTCCAGATCAAGAAACAACAACTGTAACTCCTCATTTGCAGAATTCGATTCTCAGTTTTTCCATTTTTAAGGTAAGTGCTCATGAACTTCAAACTCTATTCTCCATGCATCATAAATAAAATATGAACATACCATCTTGTTTCTGCACACATGAGGATCATTAACCCTCAATCAATTGCTATTTATCTTGCACATACACAATTTCATGATCAATTTCAGAATTAGGGTTCTTCACGATTTCCAGAAAATTGATGACCTTAGAGTGGAAATAAATGAAATTAAAGATCACCATCATGTTCCTTATGGAAAATCGAGTGAAATAGACCCCTTACTTGATCCAAACAATTCAGTTTTCAGAATTTTCAAATTTGAATTGGGGATGTGTTCTTGGAGCCATTTTTTGTTCATAAATTTCAAATGTTTGTTTTTAATATAATTAAATGGAGGCATACGTATAACAAGCTGCGCGCGCAGCTCATTTGGTCATTGTTTTGATTGGCAAGCATGAGGGCGTGGGTTCAAGTCCTTGTGGAGACAAAACCCAATTTTTATCACTATTTTTCTTATTTTTCTTCATAACTTCATCAATTAATTTAACCAATCAAAATTCATTATTTTCACTTCATTTTTTGCACACTCTTTGTTTAATATACATATTTTATGAATACCAAAAAAATCATCAAAAAAGATTTATTTAATACATTTTTAATTAGGTTTAAAATGACATGTTTTTAGGTATTTTCAAATACTTTAAATATTGTTTTATTTGATTTTTTCAAACATAATCACTTGTAAATATTTTTTTGTGATCAAACCCTAATCACTTAGGTCTCAATTAAGCATTAAAACTTGTTTTAACTTAATTAAGTTGATTTCTTTTAAATTCAAAATCGTTTTAAAACAAGCGATCACGATTCTTTTCAAAACGATAACCATTTCTTTTTGATTTTTCTTTTCAAAAGAACTATTGATTAAATCTTTTTTGATTGATCAATTGATTTTCAAAACGAAGTGGGGCCTCTCGAATATTAGAGAGTGTAAGTCTCATTTATTTTCTTTTTGTACAGTTTTTTTCAAAACAATAAAACTTCTTCAAAATAAAACTTTTTCAAACAGTTTTCAAATCATTTTCAAAACAACAAAACTACAAAGAAACTTCAAACTTTTCAAATAAAACATGGGCCTCCATGTAGGTATAAGTCCCAAGCCCTTTTGTACATACCTTTGCCTTTGTACAGTTTCAGTTTCTTCAAACAGAAAACTTCTTTCAAAACAACTTTCAAACGGTTTTTTTCAAATGACGCGTCTGTAAATAAAACAATCAACCATGTTTTGCAAATAAAACAGGGGCCTCCACATAGGTATAAGTCCCATTCCCGTACATGAAATTAGGTATTTCATTGTACATTCACCTTTTTTGTACATATCTCGATCAGTTTGATTTTTAACTTTGAACAACAAATCAAAAAATGAAGGTTTTCTTCAAATCTTCCCAAAAATACCATGGGCCTCCATGTAGGTATAAGTCCCAAGCCTTTTGTGAATACTTGTTTACATAGCTTTTGAATAAACTCAAGTGGGTCTCTCCCCGAGTATGAGTCCCGAGCCCCGTGTATACAAATGGATCATGCTTACAGGTATATTTCCTTCATAAACTCCATTATATACACACACCTTGTCATATATATGTGCTTGTTCATACTTGTTCATATTTGTTCATGTACTTGTTCATATTTGTTCGTACTTGTTCATATTTGTGATTGTGTTATATATGCTTGTTCAACTTAGTACAACACTAGGTTCCCCATAGCCTCCTATTGGGCTTCGTGCAAAGAATCTCCCTAGTTTAGGTTAGGACATAGAGTATGGTTTCCCGGTGAAATCGCTCTAAGAGCTCAAACCAACTATACCATGACTCCCCTTGGGCTTTGTACAAATGAGTGACCCTCCCATAGCCTCCTCTTGGGCTTACAATGCAAGGACCCTCGACAGTCCCTCCCATAGCCTCCTCTTGGGCTTACAATGCAAGGACCCTCGGATAGCCTCCTCTTGGGCTTCGTACAAGGACTCACAGGCTTCTTATAAGCATCCCCAATATCCAAATCAAATACCTTAGGAGATTAGACATTTATCATCTCTATGATAGGAGTATCTCATCTATATCATCACAAACAATCAATCAATCAAATAACTCTTTTTGCCACAAGGCTGGCTAATCAATCAAACCTTTTTGCCACCATACTGGCTGATTAATCAAAGTTTTTGTCACAAGGCTGACTTCGTTGAAACTTTTGCCACAAGGCTGGCTGATTAATCAAAACTTTTTGTCACAAGGCTGACTTCATTGAAAGTTTTTGCCACAAGGCTGGCTAAAAAACATCTTTATCATTCTAAGCACCATAAGTGGCATGGCCCAGGGCTTATAATGAAAAGATTTTCAAACAAAAATCAAACAGATGTATGTGATGATATAAATTAGATACATCGAACATTTAGATGACATTTGTCTCTTATCCTTTGCTTCCACTAGCATAAGTGGGAACTACGATTGCTCTAACTTTCTCGACATCCCTTTGAGAAAACGTAGGCACAAGGTCTTATTCCTTGGCGAGCAAAACTTCTCCCTCAAACCACTCAAACCTTAGCACCCGTAGACCCGAGCTACAGATGCTCTGATTCCCTCTAAGGGATATGTATGCAGAGGATCGCGATGATCTTTGCGAGCATAATCAAAAAAACACCCTAGGTCCCACCTATTTCACAACAGAACCTCCACCATAACATAGAATGAAACAAACACAACAAAAAAGCCTATAGAGTACTATAGATACGTTGGGTGCTAATACCTTCCCTTCGTATAACCAACCCTCTTACCCAAGATCTCTCCCCCCACTTTTAAGGTTATTGCAGCTTTTTTCCTTTTCCTACTTTGGAAATAATAAAAAGTTTGGTCGAAACAAAGAAAAATCATTTTTATGAGCACTCGAGCCCAAAGAAGGCATCAGGTGTCTCATCCCGAAAAAAGATACGATTTTTCGCCCGCGAAAATAACGTCGCTAGAGGTCTACTAAGCGGAGGTCTGAAGGAACTCGCTTCTGCCTCGCGTCCCTGAGCGAACCTTGCTGTGTAGAAAATTGTTCGAACTTGAAAATGATGTATCTTTTGAACCGTTGGCCTGTTTTGCGTGCCGTTTCGAGTATGATAGACCTCATAAAATAACCTATGCGTTTAAATGAAGAAATGAGGATAAATTTCGATTATTGAGGAATTATGAATTATTGCTTGATGAATGATGTATTGTGTATATATGTGATGAAATGTGATAATGCATGCTATGTTGAAGCAATAATCATGTGACGATTTATTAGTTGTTTGACGATGATGATTGGATAATATTTGAATGTCGTTAACATATGTAAACATACTTTGATGATGATGATGAATTGAGTATTGGATGATGTTACTCATAGACTTGACGATGGTATAAGTATGTTCATATATGTTTGCATGCATTCATATTTATTGATGGTGATGTATCCATGATGATGTGTTGGATCAATAAAGGGCATGATTCCCATTGTGTGGAATCTGTGCTGGCAGGGCCGTATCTTGATGATGTTGGATCGGTCATGGGTTATTCCCATTTTATGATATTGGTACCACATGCATAGTGTCAGTTCATACATATGCATACTTTTATAACATGATTGGATGTATTCCAGTGTTATAATTATTGATGATGTGTTGGTTGGTTGCTTATGATGATAAAACTTGTCTGAATGCCTGTTTATGAATGCAATTGGGTGAATGATATAACTATGACGTGTTATTATTTATGATGCAATAATATTTGTTAATTGCGATGAGACTCACTCTTACATGTTGACATTTTCATATTGAGGATAGCGGTTGTTCGACTCGGTGAGGATTAGCTCATGAGTCAGTTGTTTAGTTAGCGTCAGGTGTCATGCTCTGATATTTGTAACACTGGGGACGCGATGTTTAGAGTTTATGTTTTATGACTCTGGTTATGTTTTTGATGTTTGAAGGATAAGTTTTAAGGATGATTAAACTTAATCCGTGTGATTTGATTTCCGCTGTGTTAACATGAAGTTTTTTATTTATGATGATTACCTCAGTGAATGCATGACATAAGTGAACGATGTTTAATTAATTATTGAATTGTGGCACCCTTGTTTTCATGTACTCAGAATTGAATTTATTTAATTTGCCGCGGGGTTTAGAAGGGTGTTACATATATCCCCACAAACACCATAAAACATAAAGCATGGAGTGAAAAAAACTGTAATATAAGCATCAATAATAGAAACCTAATAAAATATAAAGAAATGGTAAAGTAAAACCAAGATGAACCAAAATCATTGAAACTCACATGTTTGTCTACAACAAATATCTCAAAATGCTCATATGAAGTTGACCAAACATCATTTCAGGTGAAATTTTACAGCAATCTTCCATAACTCTTTACAGTCGTTGATCTTCTCAAAGGGTCTCACCATGTTGAATTGAATGGAATATGTTTGCATAAGGTCTATGTAGTTGAAAAGTAGAAGGCGGAGAAGGAGTGAATAACGAAAACTTGAAAGAGTTGAAGGCATAAAATGAGTGAAGAAATCAGAGGTGGGAGCCAAAAAAATATGTCATTTGGGTTATGCAACGATTTGAGTTGGTATTGAAATCTGCAGTGATGATGGTAAACCAAGAAGTAGTAATTGAGGCATAAAAGATGTGACATATGCTTTATGGATGTATAGAGGAAACTATTAAGTTTGGTGTATTCGAAAAGTTTACAATTGATTGCAATAGTTTACTGATTGGCAAAGGCAAGGCTGAAATGGAAAACCATTAAGAGTTCCAAATTGTAATAATAATTCTTTTGGACCATACATCAAATTAATTAAAAAAGCATTTTTAGAACAACATTTAACCCCAAAATGAATCAGTGTTAGGTTATTAAAAAAGGTTTAAAATGGGGTTTTTTAGATGCTTCAACTTTCTTATATGGTAGATATGATTAGTTATGAATTCTTATTTTCAAATTTGTTATGATTATGATTTACTTATATATATATTATTTGGATTATTAGAAACTGTATAGGGGCAATTGATGCTACACATATAAATGCATGGATTCCCGCAAAAAATAAATTTCATGTAGGGACAGAAAGGAAAGAATCACATAGAATGTCATGTTTGCTTGTGATTTTAACATGATGCTTATATATATATATATATATATATATATATATATATATATATATATATATATATATATATATATATATATATATATATATATATATATATATATATATATATATATATATGTGGAGATAACTTAGATATAATTCCTTATTCATCACTTCCACTTCAAACTTAGAAAAGGTAACCGTAGGAAATTTACAGTTATTCGTAAAGGAGAGCGTCAAAGGAATACCTGTTAAGGGAAGTTTCTCTATTGAGCGAATCACTAGATAACCTCTCTAATTTATAATTGTCAAACACAACTATAATGAGTGTAGTTGTACGATTGATGACTAGACGATGGAAGTCTGAACTAGAAGATGTTTATGTTCCATCTAAAGGGGAGAAATCACTACTTCCAGAATTACTAGACAAACTAACATTGGGGACATTTACACAAGCCTTGATAAATAAAAACTAGGTGCAAAGAAATAAACTCAAGGTAAGAAGGGTACTTGGAGAGAACGAAATCGAGTGACGAAGGTAGAAACTAAATGCAGAATGACAACACTTCTTATGAAGAAGACAAACGTTCAAAAAATGCCCATGAAAAGGAAGGAAATTGTTATAAAAAAGGAAACTGACTCACATAAATGGTGAATATTTCTCCAAAAAGTCAAGAGACCTTTATACGGAGGAGAGCGAGTAACATAATAGATTGTAGCGGGGGAACTTTGAGATCAAAGCCATTGATTAACTTGACTCATATTTAGTGAAAGTCACCATCGCGCTTTATTTTCTCCAAAGGAAATGGAAAAGGAGCGAAATAAACCCAAAAGAAGTTTTTAAATAAAAAACAACAAAAAACAGAGATCTTAGGTACTAGTGTTGATTATACAAGGGGGAGGTGTTAGCACCCCTCATATCTGTGGTACTCCATATTAACCATTTTGAAAACTTGTGTGTTAAAAGAAATTGTGTGCCAAAAGGAAAGGGATTTTGTTTGATTCCTAAAAAAGATGCTCGACAAGACATAACATCTTGTGCCTACATACCTCCTTAATGCAATGGAGAAGTCAGAGCAAATGTAGTTCCACTTAAAAGGGAAACAAAAGATTTTTAAAAGTGGATAGACACTTTGTCATCATAGTAGAGAAACCTCAACCAACCATACTTGAACATGAGAACAAATAGATCCTTTGCATCACAAATAAAAGAAGGGCTCCAACTTGGATAAATCAACAAGTATGCAACTAGCTCTTTCAAGTGGAAAAGGAACAATCATATCATCAATATCAAGGGGTTATGGGATTACAACTCCACTATAATAATTAGTCATGTCTAAAATTTTGAAAGAAGAGCCATTAATGGAAAAATATATTTTTTAAGAGAGTTTTAAAAGAAGTTTGCAAACATAAGAAGATTTTGAAAAAGGGATAAGATTTTGAAAATTTAATAAGATGGGAGGTGATGAAGGGACAATCCTAAAGCATAAAATAAAAGTTAAGAACAAGAACATTCTAACTAAACAAAAAGCCAACACTTGACATTAAAAAGTCAATGTAGATTTCCCATCCTTTGGACTTAAATCACAAACAAGAAAGCACAATACCACCTATAGGATCCAGATAAACTTGATATCTTCATGTATAACTTGCACCAAGCCTTGGAAATACACCATGAGAACTTGAGGCAAAAATTGGGTAGAGTAACGACTATGTTAAGATGAATTCCTTATCACAATGCCTTGGAATTAATCATCAAGGACTTTTAAAGAATCACCTGCATACATAAAGAGAAATAACCCAAGGCCTTGGAGTAAACTCCAAGGACTTCCAGACAAACAAACACAATATAATCAAAGTATCAAGAACTCAGATGAAACTCCAAAGTGTTAGGGTCAAGATACTAATTCTAAGTCCATAGGTCCATTCTCCAAGCTTGGGGTAAGGTAGCCAAAGTCCAAGTCCACATTAAATCTTTTATAGTACAAGTTTATTATTAGTGTTTTTAAGCACAAAGTAAAAAGAAGAGATGGAAGAAAACTCAAACTATCATTAATATCATTCATATATGAATCCGGTTCTTTCAAACCTATCAATATCTTAGATTCAATGATATTAATGAAGCCAAGTCAAAGTATCATAAAATATTCACAATTTCATAACCAAAATATAAGGAAACAAAAAACTTTAATTTTAAACAAATAAAATGAATTTTAAAATGCTCAAAATGTAAGAAATTAATGATGAAATAGTTAAGGAGTATCATTACACCAAATAAATTCAAATCAAAGATCATCATAGATCAAGGACCATCATAGGATCATCTCCAAAAAAAATAGAATTTTATAACACTCAAAAACATTTTTAAACCAATTAAAACTCAAAGAAAATGAGAGAAAATATTAAAAATATCAAATGATGAAATGAAAATATGAAAAAATAGTCATAAAATAAAAAATGATTTAAAGTATTTTTGATATTTTTTTTCACAATTTTTGGAATTAAAATGAAGGAGATATGAATTTTTGAAATTAAAAGAAAATCAAGAAAATAAAATAAAAATCAAAAAATGGAGAAAAACAAGGAGCGTTGGATCTAGCTCATTAAAACACCCTGGTAAATCAAATGGCTCAGACGTGAGAGTGCATCATGAATCCAAGTCAAAACGCGCGCATCAAGCACAAAATAGTCAAGCCAATCAAAACATTTCAAGTGGCGTGCTATCACTGGTCAGATAATGACACCTCATCATATTCAACCTCCAGCTTCTCATTTTTAAAGGATTTTGCATAAAATCGTGAATCATTCAAAACGTAAGGAAATCAAATGCTAGTGGTATCATTGGATTCGTCTCTCCTGAACGATCTAAACCACATCATCGCGAGAAATTTATTCAAAACATAGCTTACTTGATTTAAGAAAAACTACAAGAGTTCAAATTTGAAAAACTCAAGAACTAATGCATCAAACTAAACCAAACCTTGAAATTAAATGTTTAGTGAGTTTTAGTGAGTTAAGAGCTTCATGTTAGCCACAAATTTGAGTTGATTTGGTGAATATTTCTACCTGAATGAAGTTTAACAAGAAGCTTCTGAAAACTGAACTGAGGAGCTTCAATGGAGGCATGATTTTGCTTGCAAATGATCTGGTTATCTTCAATGAAGGTAACTGAATGGAGAGTTTAGTTAATTAAGGTGAGGAATGAAGAAAACGAAAATTCAAGTTCAAAGTTCGTGTGGGATCTAAACAGGGTTGTTTTGGCTCTCAAAAGCTCGGGGGTGAGAGGAGAATGATCCTCTATTTATAGCTGAGCTCATGGTGTGTTCATACGTGTGAAATGATGGAGAATTCCTTGAAATCGTGTGAAGGTCGAAGGCATAAGAAGTGTGACTTGTATTTGCTCAAAACTCACTCAATTCTTGCGTTTTAAAGTGCTAATCATCTTCTGGAAACTCATTAGAATCAATTAGTGAAAGAAACATGTGCAAAGCTTGATTAAATTGAGAATTAGAGGTTTGTGCAAATCAGCTTGGTCATGTAACTTCAGCTTCAAGTAACTAACTTTAAATCCATGGGGCAAGCAATGTAGGAGGCTTTATGTTCTCATTCCTTTTGCATTTGAAAGATTTTGTTACAAGGTTTACAATGTACTAAGAAAGGTAGCATATGGATATTTGAGCAAAAAATTATAAGTCCTCAAAGTTGGTAGAAAAAACTGCTTCCGTACTTAGAAAAAATTCTAAGTCTTTGGCCTCTTTGAGTATGCAACTTTGAATTATGGCTTCTTAAATTTGGCTCGTGCGTTTTCCATTTTTCTTTGAACCAAATACTACTCTCATCACATAGAACATGATGCAAAAAGAATCAACTTCATATGTGCCATGAATCAAAATATATAACTTTGGCAACTTGGACAAAAACAAGACATTCTCTCGAGGTCATTTCATCAAACACCTTGGTGCATATGCCAAAAGTGCATCTTAGAGCTTGAATTTGCCAAAAGTTCAAACATGAAAGTTATAGAGAATGAAAAAACAAGCTTAAGTGAAATAGTTATGCAACAGAAAGTAAAAATTGAATCATTTGGTCTTGGGACAGTCTTGCACACAAGTTATGCCTTTAAACCTATATTCCATATTTACCATTTATTTTTAAATAATATTTATATTATAATTCAATAATTAAAGACCGACCAATTATTATATTATTAAAATATTTATAAATGATTTTTTAATATTATTTATAATTTTAATAAAACATATATATTTTTTATATTTTTTTTGTTAGCGTCAATTTTAAAAATTAGAACAAGACCTTTAAATTTCTTGAGACGGCTCTGCATATTGGAAATCTATACCACTGTTTCACGTGATGAAATTGATATCTCCTCTTATTTTACGCGCCAATTAAATATACTCCCTCCGTCTCAAAATAAGTGTCTCATTTGCTTTTTTTTTTGTCTCAAATTAGTTGTCCATTTACAATTCCAATGCGTCAATCATTATTATTTTTCCACTATTATACCCCAATTTATTAACTTTCACGTTATTCAACTGCTATTAATAGAGGTATTATAGTAAATGATATTAACTTTTTTACTAAAACCAACCCATCATGTTAAGTTAGCGTCAATTTTTGCAAATATTTTTTTTTATAAACATAAATAGTTTGGAATATATGAAAGAAAATTGGATACTAAAGGAAGTAAGGAACAAAGTTGAAAAATACCGGTATTATGGTAAAAAAAAATTCACGCAGTATAAAGCTACCGCTCATTGGTTTCAGTTGTTCTTATCGTAATTTTTTATTAAAAATGTTATTTTTACGCCACATTTTTATATTTATACCATATTTCACTAATATATTATAAAAATAAAAATAAATTATTTTTTTATTGAGGGGCACAGAAACCAAATTAAATGATTAATCAATTTTATAATTTTATTAATCAAGATTTTAAATTTCATTAACCAACTTCATAACTACTAAAAGTTTAGACAGTCTATTAACCAATTTTATAATTTCATTAACTAGTTTTTTACATTTTATTAACTAACTTTATTTTACTATTAAAATTTATTTTTAATATCTGCTTATTTATTAACCAACTTCCTCACTTCATTAACCAATTTTTTACATTTTATTAACTATTAAATATATTGCTCACCGATACTGTTCATATAATGTTCGTGAATACTATTCAGACACTGTTCATAAAATATATATTTTGTTTTTTTTTTAAATATTGTTCACCATATAAAAACGGTGAACAATATGATATAAGTATTTAGTGTAAATTTTGTTGTATGAATAGCACACCAATTTTTTTTATTTAAAACATGTATAATTTAGAATATACGGGAAAAAATTGATATTAGAGAAAAAAAATTGAAAATATGAATATTTGAAATAAAAAACTCAATAATGTATATCTGATAAAAAAATTAACTGCGACCCCACAAAAATTAATTAATGATATAACTGATCACCATGGCATTATTTGATCTACAGAAATAACACTCTGACACCATATATTAATATTTACATTAGTCAAAACTGTCAATTTCTATAACTCTCAATACTGTTTTTCCAATGATTTATTACCAAAATAAAGTAGCATAAGCATTTATACTCATGAATGCTTCTTCATTTTCTTATCAGTAAAATTACCAATTTCCAGAACTCAACTATTCACATTTTCATGAACAGTTTTATTTGTTTCTTTGCATGTTTGTCACATCAATATCATGTTTGTTGAATTACATTTCTCTTCGGTTAATGTAGCTGACTCTAACCCATTATATTTAAATAGTTGAATTCATTTTTGAATTATACTAAAAAAAACTAGTAACAAATTCGTACATTCGCATGAGTTCTGATATGAGACGCCTATTTATTTCAGATGTATATTTTTTATAAAAAAATATATATTAAAAGTAATTAATATTTTATGAAAAAAATTAGAATAATTAATATTAAATTGTGTCTAAAAAAATGAGAAACAAAATTGAAAGCATCAAAATTAAAGCTTTAGTTTTTTGTAACTTCTTGTTCCTGTTAATATTCAATATTTTAATCAGTAGCTTCATGTTCCCGTTAATATTTAATATTTTAATCAATAACTTCATGTTCTCGTTAATATTCAATATTGTGATTAGTAACTTCATGTTCCTGTTAATATTCACTATTTTGATTAGTGTTCCCGTTAATATTCAATATTTTGATCAGTAAATTCAGATTCTCGTTAATATTCAATATTTTGATCAGTAACTTCAGGTTTCTGTTAATATTCAATGTTGTGATCAGTAACTTCATGTTCCCGTTAATTTTCACTATTATGATCAGTAACTTCATGTTCCGTTAATATTTACTATTTTGATATGTAACTTCATGCTCTCGTTAGTATTCAATATTCTAATCAGTAACTTCAGGATGTTCCATTAATATTTACTATTTTGATCTGTAACTTCATGCTCCAGTTGATATTCAATATTTTGATCAGTAACTTCAGGATGTTCCCGTTAATATTCACTATTGTGATCAATAATTTCATGTTCCCGTTAATATTTACTATTTTGATCTGTAACTTCATGTTCCCGTTAATATTCAATATTTTAATTAGTAACTTCAGGTTCTCGTTAATATTCAATATTTTGATAAGTAACTCCATGTTCTCGTTAATATTCAATATTTTAATTAGTAACTTTAGGTTCCTGTTTTCAATATTGTGATCAGTAACTTCAGGTTCCCGTTAATATTCAATATTGTGATCAGTAACTTCATGTTCCCGTTAATATTCACTATTATGAACAGTAACTTCATGTTCTCATTAATTTCAAAATATTTTGATAAGTAACTTCATGTTCTTGTTAATTTCCAATATTTTAATTAGTAACTTCAGGTTCGTGTTAATATTCAATATTGTGATCAGTAACTTCAGGCTCCCGTTAATATTCACTATTGTGATCAATAACTTTATGTTCTACTTAATTTCAAAATATTTTGATCAGTAACTTCATGTTCATGTTAATATCCAGTATTTTAATCAATAACTTTAGGTTCGCGTTAATATTCAATATTATGATCAGTAACTCCAGGTTGTTGACATTGACAATGTCAGGAAGGTTCTTCATCACCATTGAAGAAGATGAAGCCATGAGAGCATAACAGAATCAACAAAATGAGCAATTCAGTTATGAAATCGTTAATTTCTCATTACTTCTCAAAGTAGTTACAAAGTGTAATATATAGTAGATAAGATCTACTCTTATGTACAAGTGTCAGCTAGCTATTGAACATGTAGATTGACTCTATCTAATACTTTATATTATGAGAATATAATACAAATATATACAAGCTAATAGCCTCCCTCAAGTGGGACTGTGTAAGCAACAAAGACCCAACTTGACCAAGATGGAATTTAGAGCAGGTGAATGGAGGGGTTTGGTGAACATATCGGCTAGCTGGGCATCAGTGGAAATTGGCAGGAGATGAATGAGTTTTGTTTGGAGCTTCTCACGAATAACATGACAGTCAAGTTCTATATGTTTGCTTCTTTCATGGAATGTAAGATGTGTGCTAAGTATATAGCAGACCTACTATCACAGTAGACCGAGGCAGGTTGAGTGAAAGAAACAAGAAAATCTTTAAACAAGTATTGCAGCCATTGAATTTCGCAAGTAAGGGAAGCTAAGGCAC
The DNA here is from genome assembly GCF_029867415.1 of Vicia villosa. NCBI lineage: Eukaryota > Viridiplantae > Streptophyta > Magnoliopsida > Fabales > Fabaceae > Vicia > Vicia villosa. The sequence goes on from NC_081181.1 coordinate 175,666,621, forward strand.
GATACTCTGCTTATGTGGAAGACCTGGAAACTGTATGCTGTTTCTTTGATTTCCAGCATAGGAGTGATGAGCCAAGAAGAACACAATATCCAGTCACGGATTTCCTAGTATCTGGACACCTTGCCCAGTCAGAATCTGCAAAACCACACATTTTCAAGGAGCTGGATGCAGAAAAAAGTATACCTCTAGCAAGAAATGCCTTTAAATATCTAAGGATTCTGGTGGCAGCTAGGTAGTGAGGCATAAGAGGCTTGGAAACAAATTGACTCAAGTGTTGCACTGCGTATGAAATGTCTGGCCTAGAGTTAGTCAAATAAATCAACCTTCCAATGAGTCTTCTATAAGAAGAAGGATCTTCTAAAGGTTGACCATCACTAGTAGTAAGTTTGAGATTTGGATCAAAGGGAACATAAGAAGGCTTGGAAGCCAAGTAACCTGTATCTTCTAAGAGCTCAAGGGTATATTTTCTCTGGTTAAGAAAGATACCAGATTGTGATCTAGCAATTTCAAAGCCAAGAAAAAATCTCAACTTCCCAAGATCTTTAATCTTGAATTGCCTGTCCAGAATATGTTTAACACTATGGATCTCATGAAGAGAATTTCCTGCCAAGACAATGTCATCAACATACACGAGTAGGGCTGTAAAACTATGTTGATCAGACTTGACATATAAAGAATGATCAGCTTGAGACTGAGTATATCCAAGAGAAATCAAAAAGGAAGAGAGTTTGTTATACCACTGCCTACTTGCTTGCTTAAGGCCATAGAGAGATTTTTGTAACCTACAAACCTTAGAAGGATCAGAATGTTGTAAACCTGGAGGCAAGACCATGTATACTTCCTCATGCAATTCTCCATGGAGAAAAGCATTGTTAACATCCAATTGTTCAAGATGCCAGCCTTTAATAGTTGCAATAGAGAGCAGGATCCTAACTGTGGTGATTTTAGCTACAGGGGAAAATGTGTCAAAGTAGTCTATACCTTCCATTTGAGTATAGCCCTTTGCCACCAAATGTGCCTTATATCTTTCCACAGAACCATCAGCCCTATACTTCACTTTATATACCCATCTACAACCAATTGGAGATTTTCCTGCAGGTAAATCAACAACAGCCCAAGTTTGGTTTGCCTCAAGAGCAAGTATTTCAGTGTCCATAGCATGCTTCCAACAGTCATGTTTGATTGCTTGTTGGTAAGTTTTTGGTTCAATGTTAGAAGAAATAGCAAAGCAAAAATGTTTATATGAAGGAGAACAATTATCATAGGAAAGAACAGATGCAAGAGGGTAAGATACATGAGATGTAGAATTATGTAATGTAGATGCTGTATCAATATTATAGCAGTGATAATCTGCAAGATAGCTAGGAGGGTTAGATGTACGGGAAGAGTGTCTTAGAGACATATTAGAGTCATTATTTAATGGTGCAGTAACCAATGACTCAGAAGAAAGTTCAGGTAAAGGACTGGGACCATGTGAATAACTGTTGGATAAAGGAGAAGAGTGGTTATTAGGAGAAATATAAGGTACAGAAGGAGAACTTAAGGTACCTTCAGATTGAAGGGTGGGGACAGAACTCTGAGCAGGGATGGGGACAGGGCTAGCTGTAGCAGAGGAGGGATGAAGTTGGTTTTCTCCTTGAGGGCCAGAATTCAAGAAAATAGGTGATTCTAAAGAGCTAGTATTGTCACTAGGAGGACATGATATGTCAGTAGAGGTAGGTTGAGGGGAGAGATCTATAGGGTCATCAAGAGGAGGAAAGTAATTTGGTGTGACTGAAGGGTTAGGAGTGGTAGCCTTAGGGTGAAAGGGAAAAGAAGTTTCATAGAATAAGACATTTCTTGAAACAAATAGAGTATGACTTTGCAAGTCATATAGTATGTAACCTTTAGTGCCATCCTTAAATCCAAGAAAGATAGATTTTCGGGCTCTGGGCTGAAACTTAGTTCTATGTGACTGCAGTGTAGTAGCAAAGCTAAGACAACCAAAGACTTTTAAATGAATTAAGGATGGAGGTTTAAGGTAAATTAATTCATAAGGGGTTTTATTTTTGAGAAGAGGGGTAGGCAACCTATTGATAAGATGGATGGCATGTTGGATACAGAAATTCCATATGGTAAGAGGAATGGATGATTGAAAATACAGGGTTCTAGCTATGTTTAAAATATGCTGGTGTTTCCTCTCAACCACCCCATTTTGCTGGGGTGTTTCAACACAAGACCTATGAATGTAAAATACCTTTAGACAAGAGGAAATTAGACAAGGAAAGAAATTCACTACCATTGTCAGATCTTAAACATTTCAAGGAAGTATTGAACTGATTTTCAATAAAAGCAACAAATTGTATTAAACTATTTCTAGCTTGATCCTTAGTTTTAAGAAAAATCACCCAAGTAAATCTTGAATTGTCATCAACTAATGTAAGAAAATACTTGTGTCCAAGGATTGATATAGTAGAAAAAGGGCCCCAAATGTCAGCATGTAAAATTTGAAAAGGTGCAGTAGATTGAGTAACACTATTTGGAAATGGTAACTTCTTTTGTTTGCCAAGATGGCATGAATCACAAGGAACAACAATATTTTTGTAAGGTATAAAAGGGAAAAGTTTTGATACATTTTGTAAACCTATATCAGAGATGTGTCCAAGTCTGAGATGCCAGAGATTAGAAGGAGACTGACTTATTGAATAACAGGCAGAAGGATCCTTTGAAGAGTCAAGGACATACAATCCTCTTTGAAGACTAGCTATACCAATCATTTTCTTGGAATGATTCTGCAGAATTTCACATGTATTAGTATTAAAATGCACATGACAATTATTGCTACACACTAGTTTAGCAATGGAAATTAAATTGACATGAAAGCTAGGTAGGACTAAAACATTGTGCAATACTAAGGTTGGGGACAATTCTACACTACCAGAAACAGTGGCAGTGATTTGAGATCCATTTGGCAAACTAACATGGACAGGAATAATGTTTTTCTGAGAGATGAATGATGCTATATTAAAACAAATATGATTAGTGGCACCTGTATCCAGGATCCACAAGGAAGGGTTCTTACCATTGGTGTTGGAAGAATGGGAGTTCAAAACAAATGGAGATGAAGAAATGGAGTTGGCTTGAGGGGAAGTCTTTGACTATTGGAGCAGCTCTAAGAGACTGTTATACTGGTCTTGAGTGAAACCAAACATGGAAGAGGTTGAATTAGACTGAGGAGAATCTGATGTAGCATTTGCAGTGCCCTTTTGCTTAAAACCTGGTGGATAGCCATGCTTGAGGAAACAAGTTTCAATGGTATGATTAGTCATGCCACAATGAGTACATACCCTGCTATGTCCCTTAGCTCCACCATGGTTTTGAGCTCTTCCCTTATAAGCATTGGTGCTAGCCTTTCCAACATGATTAGCAGAGGCAGACTGAATTTGGAAAGCAGTAGTATCTTCACCACTGTTAGTAGGCACAACATTAGAGCTTGAGCTATTTAACTCTCTTTCTTGTTGAATCACTAAGGAAAAAGACTTATCAATGCTGGGCAAGGGGCTCATCATCATAATTTGGGATTTGGAATGAGTAAACTTCTCATTCAATCCTTTGAGAAAACGAATGACATAATCCTGTTCACGGTATTGACGGATAGATGCAGTGGCACCACATGAACAAGGAATGGCGCATGAACAAGTAATAATGGGACGATAATTCTCCAATTCATCCCACATTACCTTCAGCTGAGTGAAATAAGAGGATACATCAAGGGTACCTTGATGAAATTTATACAATTCTTCCTGAATGTCAGAGATGCGGAATATATCACTGTGAGAAAAACGAAGCTGCAAATTTTTCCAAACATCAGCAGCATTATCAATCCATAATACTGTTTTCGCAATGGATTCAGAGATGGAGCGAAGAATCCAAGCAACCACCATAGTGTTGCAGCGTATCCAAAGAGCATACAAAGGATCAAAGATGGGAGGTTTGGTAAGAGTTCCATCAATGAACTTCTCTTTGTTCTTGGAAATAAGAGCAATGTGCATCGACCGAGCCCAGGTATGGTAATTCTTATCATCAAGCAAAGGTGAAACAAGAATCAAAGATGGATTTTCATTAGGATGCAAATAGTATGGATTTGTGGAATTCGTAGAAAAATCAGTGAAACTCTGGTATGCCATTGATAACAAGGAAGATGGAAAAAGAAGAGGGATAAAGAATCAAGAAGCACGAGTAAAACGATAGCGAAGAAACAGAACACACAATCAAGATTCACATAACAAAGAAAGAGAAAAGAGAAAGCATAACTGTGTATCAAGATTGTGGATGCAAAAGAGAAAGAAAGGAGTTGCGACTCACAACTTTCGCAGAGAACGATTGAACGATGATAATCACAACAAACGCATAGAAAAGCACAAATCAACGAAAAAGTGTAGAAAGAGAAGAGAAAAAGAATCGATTACCCGTGATCTTGAGTGATTGAGGAAGAGGACAATGGCTACCAGAGCTTTTTAAGCTCTGATACAGGTTCGCGTTAATATTCAATATTGTGATAAGTAACTTCATGTTCTTGTTAATATTCAATATTTTAATCAGTAACTCCAGGTTTCCGTTAATATTCAATATTGTGATAAGTAACTTCATGTTCCCGTTAATATTTAATATTTAATATTTAATATTTTGATCAGTAATTTCATGTTTCTGTTAATATTCAATATTTTAATCGGTAACTTCAGGTTCCCGTTAATTATAAAATATTTTTATCAGCAACTTCATGTTTCCGTTAATATTCAATATTTTAATCAATAACTTCAATATTTTGAATAATGTAATATTAATGTTGTTAATTTATATAAATAATCAAAATAAATTTGTTTTAATAAAAAATATATTATTTTTAAAAGAAAGTTATATTTTTAAAATAAAAACAAAATTGTTTTACCAAAATTGTTTCATTAATTATATATATATATATATATATATATATATATATATATATATATATATATATATTTTAATTTTTCATATATTATCTCTTAAAAATTTGTATTTTAAAAAAATGATAAATTATGATTTGATCAAATATATAATTTTTCAATATTTGAATCAATAGTGAAGTTGTTCCGTTTATAACAATAATATTTTTTCGGTATATATATGAATAATTTAATCAACAATATATTTGAATCAACTAAATATAATACTAATAGTGATGCCAAATTCTATTAAATATAATAGAGTGTGAACTAAGTAAAGAGAGTTAGATATCAACTAAATATAATACTAATATTAATGCCAAGAGACATTTGAAAGTTGGTGGGTTAATAGCATGTCATTATATAAAGGAGTGATATGTTACACTTAAAAATGGTGTTCTATGTTAGTTCATTATTGAGGAATTGATAACTCACTGCTCACTTTTACTTTAGCATGAATAGAGTACGGAAAGTAGCTTAATTGACAGGTTAGTGAAGATATGCAATATTGGAAGTGTGAATGTTACTGCTCACTTCTTATTTTATAGAATTAATTGGTTTATTTGAATTTCATAAATCATTCATGATTGAATCTTTCGAGTTAAAGAGTAGTACTCCAACAAAAACTTATTCGGTCTAAGGTATCAGTATCTCAGAGTCCTTTTCAAATTCTATTGTTGCACAAAAGAATATAAAAAAAATCATATTCAATGTCGGAGATTATTGCTTGTTTCTATTTGATTTTTTTAAAATAAAAAAAAAGGAAGCAGGAAGAAGAGGAAAAGGGAAGAAGGGAGAAGAAGAAGTGGAAGAAGGAAATACGTAAGAGAGAAGAAAAAGTAGAAGAGTGTGTTCTTTGAAAGGATTTGTTATTTGAGTAAAATATCATAAATAAATTGAAGCAAAATGTGGAAAAGCAAAATATGAAAAAGCAAAATAATATCAGAAAATTTGGACAAAAGATTTGTTTATGGAAAAGAAAAATGTGTTGGGACATGAGATAATAATGAGAGCATATGGAATAGAAATATAATATATAAATAAAAAATGTTGCACTTTGAATTCAAGATATTGTTAAATAATAATAGACATATTTTAAAAAAATTCTAATATGTTGCATTGAAGAATAAACAATTAGAATGGAAAGAAAATAAAAGAAAGCTTAGATAGAGGTGACACTTGGCAACATGAATAACAAGCAGGGTATTTTCGGAATTTCCAAAACACATAATTTTCATATATATATATATATATATATATATATATATATATATATATATATATATATATATATATATATATATATATATATATATATATATATATATATATATATATATATATATATATATATATATATATATATATATATATATATGATAGATGGCAAATTGCTTACTGATTACAGTAATAAAAGAAAAATTGTTCGAAAATATTAGAGAAAAAAATTATCGTTGTCTAGAAGATAATAATAATAATAATAATAATAATAATAATAATAATAATAATAATAATAATAATAATAATAATAATAATAATTAATAATAATAATAATAATAATAATAATATACCTACACGGAAGATATGATTTTTCATTAAAAAAGTTAGTTAACTCTTTTATTTTAAAATAAAAATAATTATAATTATAATATATAGATTACAATTTTTTATTTTATATATATATATATATATATATATATATATATATATATATATATATATATATATATATATATATATATATATATATATATATATATATATATATATATATATATATGAGATATTCATGAATTTTATAAACTTAAAAAAATATAAATAAATTTTAGAAAACATTTGTATTGATAAAATATAAAATAATTATAAAAGATATGCATTGATAATTATAAAAAAAATTGAATAAATGTTGTGAGTGACATACTAAAAAGGCTTAAATACATTTTTGGTCTCTGTAAGTTAGCGTGTTTTTGATTTTCGCCCCTATAAGTTTTTTTCTAGGTATGAGTCCTTATATTTCACTTTCGCGTTTGTTTTAGTCTCTAAAATCAAAATCCGTTGGAAAATTTGCAGCAAAATCCGCAGGAAACCTGCAGATTTTCCTGCGGATTTTGACTTTAGGAACTAAACTGCAAACAAAATATTAGATATAGGGACTCAGAAAAAAAAATTACAGGAACAAAAATAAAAAACAAACTAACTTACAGGATCAAAAGTGCATTTAAACCTACTAAAAAATTAGGCGACAGATATTCATCACCCATACATTAAAATAATTTTTTTTAAAAAAATGTGTCACTAATAAATAATAATAAAAACACTATATTTATATTTTTATCATTGATACATAAAAAATATGAGATAAGTATTTTTCATAGATTAATATAAAAAATACTAGGAGATCTCCACCTTTGATGTTGCGGTTCGCACTTTCCTAGAAAATGCGTTGGCGGTATTGTTTATTTTGATGTTTTATCATTTTTTTTTATCTCTTTGTGTATGTAATTTGATTTATCACGTTTGTATAATTCGTTTGTAATTTGTTTGTAATCTTATTATTCATTTGTTAAACATCTACCTTGAGACACCTTTACATTTAATCCATTAGAATTGAACCCATAAAAAATGTGAATTTAGCCTTTACAATTTGATATAAGTCAAAATGTTGGGTGTAGTTTGAATCAAAAGTTAGAAGTCTTAAATCATAGTTTTTATAAGGCTTGATTCAAATCAGACAAGTTGTGATTTGAATCAAACACCTATTTGAAAGTGAAAAGTTTGCTTCGCCAGTCTGATTCGAATCAGAGAAATACGTGATTCGAATCACAATTCTTCTTGATTTGAATCATACGGAAGTTAATTTGAATCATGGTCATCAAACTGTGACTCAAATCACACATTGTCTTACTCAAATCACACATCCAAACATGATTCAAGTCACAAATAACAAACTTTTCACTTCACTACCTTTAATTCAACTCATTATTTCTTTGATTCAAATCACAAACTCAAGATTTGGCTCAAATCACATCGTTCTTTTTCCGTCTTCTATGCCTTTCACCTCGTCCCGAGGTCTATTTGAATTATACCACTACACCGGCTGAAACATTCCCCTATTCTTTTTCAACAGCCATTAACTCGGCTATTTTTTGCTTCATCATCCCCTTGGAGGGGTTCTTTATCCTTAGAAGGCCACCGATAATGGATGTGATGTATTGATGCTTTTATTTCTAATCTTCCTCTTCTTATTTGTTGTTGCCTCTCCTCTCTTTGGCTCAAGTTACAATCTCAATAGCTTTTTTGGGGGATGATTTTTCTCTGTGGGGAGGGAATTTCTTCTTTGGTAAATCTTCTCGGTTCCTACGCCGTCTCTTATGGTACCGACCTCTTTATGGATGAATTCATTGGTGTTGTGGTCGTCACTCTTGCATAAATGGAAATATTTGTACTTTCTCATCCTAGATGATTCTCTTATCGAACAAGGATTCCTTATATCGACTTCCTTAAACTCATTGTTTGCATACTCTTTCAAATATTTTATCCATTAAAGTGTTCAAAGGGTTGTAGGTGGTGAATATGAGTCAGGTTCCTCGTTCCCCATCTTCTTTACAATGACTATTGTCTCTTTTGGGTGCTTGATCGCACCTAGAGTTCACTGCTCCCCGACCTCTCTCTCATTCTTCGTCTAGAAGTTCTTCTTCATAGTTGATATAGGGTTGTTCCCTATCTAGAAAATCACTTAAATTATAGGTTCATTCGAGCTCCATATTTTCCCGGAACATGCAATACGGTCTCAACCCCTTTTTAAATATCCAACATTAAGTCCATCATTTGAGCCGCCCATTTTAACTACCACTTTTATGAAACGGTCAATGTACACATACAAGGCTTCCTTTTTTCGTGACCCCCACTGAGTAAGACTGTGGTCGTGGGTTGGAGCTTTCAGGTGGTGAAATAGGTGGTGAAGACGTCACACAGATCCTTCCACGAATCAATACCCCCATAAAGAAGGGTATTGAACTACGTCATCATAGATCTGGCTAGGTTTAATGCGAAGAGCTTGGACTTCATTGGCCATTTGGGCGTGGTATTAATTCATCTTGTCATCTACATACTCAACATGTTCATCTAGATTTTCGATTCTATTGTAACTCTGCAACTTTAAAGGCTTCTCTACAGCCTTCGGGATTTTGATGTCGAGGAAGCGAAAGACGACGAGTTCTTCTTTCACTCTTATAGCTAGAGAATTTGTGTCATATATTTCCCTTCTTCAAGGATGACGTTCTAGTGAACCATGAGGACAATGAACCTCGGGAGGAGTATGACTACCACTCATTCTTTTAATTGGGTGGGGGAGGTCTATGTCCTCGATATCGGTCGCAAACGGGTGACCTCGGGACTTCTCTCTATAGTGTCACTGTGCCAACAAGAAACGGTATTGGCATGGAGGCCTGATTTCCCCAAGAGGATGCCTTTTGTATGGTATTGTCCCTTGGTGGAGTGTATTAAAGGTTCTCTTCAGTCCTAAATATCCTTTCAGTTAGTAATTGTGAGCTCTCATGTTGTACTATATCTTAGACATTGTTTAGTAATTCGAAGGTTCCCTACACTTCAAATTTTTCTTGCCACAATTTATGGGTTGGGAGCATTTCTTGTTTAGGTATAATAGGTAGTGAAGGAGGTCAGTGTGATGATTCGCCCTGATGAGATTGTTGTGTGGATCTAAAGAATGAGAGAGTTTTTAATGCTTCTTGACAACTCTTAGAGGAGCGGAATTTTGTTGCATAGGTTGAGATGAAGATGCCTCGAGAATTGGATTGTCTTCCACGGGAGGATGAGGACAAGAAGAGAAGTTTTAGCAACTTCAGCGGCTGTAGCAACAACTTTTCATTGATCGGCAGATTTAGTGACTGTGAATGTCACCATGCTTGATGAAGCTGATGATAGATTTGTTCGATGAGAAAGTTGAAACATTAAGAAATAAGATTGGTGATCTAGTTCTTTGGTGGAAATTTTCGGGAATCAAAAATCTATTTTCACAAATAGCACCATTGTGCGATTGGGAACTAGAAATGAAGGTGAGATGGTGAAGTTGTGTCTTGCTCCAATGGATCAATACTTTTGATGCAGCGGAGAAGGAGCTGATATGCAAGGTTAACACTCTAAGTCCAAGTTAGTGAGATAAATCAGAAGTAATGTGTGATTGAGAATGAATCTGAATACTTGAAATAACACGCTTTACCCTTATATACCAACAACAGTAGAAAATCGTTTACGCGTGATGCGGCGCGTTGTCCGGTCAACCATTAGGTTATATCAGACGATGATTGTGTGTTAGAGGGTGGAATTATCTAATCGTCTATTTCTAGTTTAAACAAACATCTACTTATCCAATGCGTCTTTCAACTTGAGGTTCTTTCTTAAGCCTTTTGTTATAGACATTGAGGAAAACCCAAAAAACCATAACCCACCTTAAAATTACTTCATTATATATATATATATATATATATATATATATATATATATATATATATATATATATATATATATATATATATATATATATATATATATATATATATTTTGATAAGCAATATATATATAGACACACCCATCCTCTTCCTCTCCACGATATCATTCACAGAGACAAAATTTGAATCACATACACTTTAGTCTAAATAAAATGACCTTGTATATTACATTGTTTGTAGCCATTCTCTTCATCGTGCTCTACAATATATGGAGAGGCAACAGAAATGTGCCTCCAAATTGGCCAATAATGGGCATGTTACCATCTGTTTTTCACAACAAATCCAATATTCATGATTTTGTAACCTCAGGAATGAAATATTATGGAGGTACTTTGCATTTCAAAGGACCTTGGTTCACAAACATTGCCAACTTTATCCTCACCAGTGATCCCATGAATGTGCACCACATCACTAGCAAGAATTTCAGCAACTATGGAAAAGGATCTGATTTCCATGAGATCTTTGAAATTCTTGGTGTTAGTATTATAAACTTGGATGGAAATGCATGGAAACAAGAGAGGGCAGTACTTCATTCATTGCTTAAAAGCAAAAGTTTTGAGACATCCCTTCAACAAAACATTCACAAGAAGCTAGAGAATTGCATGCTACCATTTCTTGATCATCATGCATCAAAAGGTGCACAGGTACTTGATTTACAAAACATTCTTGAGAGGTTCACCTTTGATATTACTTGTACTTTTTTATTTGGATTTGATCCTAATTGCCTTCCTTACAAGTTCAATGATGAGTTGTTAGACACTTCTTTTGTAAAAGCTATTTATATGCTTGAGGATATGGTGTTATCAAGACAATATATTCCAAAATGCTTTTGGAAGCTACAAAAATGGCTACATATTGGTCAAGAGAAGAAGAACAAAGCAGCTCAAGAAATTCTTCACCAATTCTTGTCTAAATGTATAGCTTATTCCAAAGGTGTTGATGAAAGTCATTCTTGCTTGCTAAAGGAACTAATGAAAGAAAAAAAGGCTGACAATGAGAAGTATATTAGAGACACTGCAGTGAGTCTCTTGGGTGCTGGAAATGGAACAATAAGTTCAGGTCTAAGTTGGTTCTTTTGGCTTGTTTCAACTCATCCTATTGTGGAAACAAAAATCATTCAAGAAATCAAAGATTATTGTCATGCAAATGATGATGATTTGATGACTAGTTTAGGTGTTGAAAAGCTTAATAAGCTAGTTTATCTTCATGGAGCTATTTGTGAAGCTTTGAGGCTTTATCCACCTATTCCATTTGAACACAAATGTGCAATAAAATCTGATATATTGCCTAGTGGAGACTATGTTAGTCCAAATACAAAGTTGATATATTCTTTGTATGCAATGGGAAGGATGGAGAAAATATGGGGAAGTGATTGCTTGGAGTTCAAGCCAGAGAGGTGGATATCGAGTCGAGGAGGTATTGCTTATGTGCCATCTTACAAGTTCATAGTGTTTAATGCAGGTCCAAGAAGTTGTTTGGGAAAAGATATTACCTTTGTTCAAATGAAAATGGTTGCAGCTGCTGTGTTATGGAAGTTTCATATAGAGGCTGTGGAAGGTCACACTATTGCTCCTAGGGTTTCTATGATTCTACGTATGAAGCATGGACTTAAGGTCAAAGTTAGTAAAAGATGCATTTGATGTAAGAAATGAGATTCACTTCACTCAATGTTTGACATATTCATGCATCTGGGGTCGTTGGATTGAGATCAGACAGTCTGATTTTGATCAAACGAGTACGAATTGTCGACTTTGAGAATGCAAGAAACTCGAAATAAGCATTATAAGTTTGGTGAAGTTGGGTGTTTGCTTCAACCTATTTGCATGTTCTTGTTATTTTCTAATTGTGTTTTTTATTATTTTTATCTTTAATGTTAGTGTGACCCTTTGTTAAATTGTTAGTAGTTAGTTTTCAAGTGTTATTCAGAAGAAATTTCATCTTGTATGTGAAAATTTATTCAATGAAATTTAGTAGTTTTAAGTTATATAGACTCTTTATTTTATAGTTGGGAGTTGTGAACTCATAATACTATTTCTATTTGTCAGTAACAGAAAAGCAATAAATACTATCGTAGATTTATGTATAAACACTATTTCTATTTCTTTTATATAATCCACATTTTATATTTTATATTTTATATCTTATTTTTATAGAAAAACATGATACAAACATTTTATGTGTATATTTTGTTAAAAAAATACTAATATTTAATATTGAATTTTCATATTTTAAAAGATATTATATATATATATATATATATATATATATATATATATATATATATATATATATATATATATATATATATATATATATATATATATTAATTAGAGTTATGTATTAAAAAATAATATTAAATATACTAAATAATTTAAAATATGACCAATATTTTAAAATTATTAACAATGGTTTATAAATTCAACACCCTCCCTTTTCATTTTTTATACTACACATCATCTTCTCTTTCTTCCACCTAATAATTCAACACACATTCAATTTATACTCACTACAATGATTTTGTTTAATAAAATTCAACATCCTATTCCACCACCATTCACAACACACTAAAAAATTTAAACATTCAAAACAACCAATAAAATTTTACAAAGTATTTTATAGACCCCACTCTTTCCACATTCAACATGTTGAAAACTTTCAACACCAATTAATACACCTCACTTTAAACACCCTATTCAACATCCTCATTGCAAGGATTCAACTATTGAATTTGTTTTTCAACACATTCTCCAAAGTACCCAATTTAAGTTCTAAAATATATTTGATAAATTTATGTGAATCATTTTTAATTTTTAAATTGGGAAATGCTAACAAGTGTCCTTGGTTAAGTGATTAAAATGGGAGTAAGTTTTTTTTAGAAATGCGTACATTCAATGCAATGAAAATACATTGGAAATTGAAATCATGACTTTTATAAAAATTACTCCCTCTGGTCCTATTTATAAGAAAATGTTCTTTTTTTAGATACATTGAATAAATAATGTATCTGGACAACATACTGTCTAGATACATTATTTATTCAATGTATCTAAAAAGAGAATTTTTTCTTATAAATAGGATCGGAGGTAGTATCTTCTTTATTTTGTATGCTTAAATAGTATCCTGAGAGTATTCGTTAGCAAGACCCTTTAAAATTATATATATGAAAACAATAAAAGGTGTTGAAAATAGGATAACTTAGATATATTTAAATATAATGTAAAGCATTTTATTCAAATTCAAGCATGTTATACATTTTTTTCTCCTTATTCATACCAAAATTGTAGCAAAAGCATTTTATATGTGGTCATCATGCCTCTCGTTTAACAAATTTCTAGAACACTATTCACATCATGTGATCTTTTCTGAATTACATTTACAACCTCTCATAATCTCTCATAATTTGTCTGCTCAATCTTGGAATCGGGAACAAATACATTATTTCGTGCTACAATGTCTCAAGCACACATGCATTGGGTGTCTTGGTCATGCAACATGCATATGAATATGAATGCCATTATGGCACCTCTCTTATTTTTCTCTACATTCAAAATGAAATTTTAAAATATTACATATATTGTAGCTGTTTAGAAACTTAGAAGAAAAACAGTAACGGAGTTTTTTACACCCAAGAAAAAAAATTATTTCTAAAATGTCACATTTTGAAAAATAATGTTGTATTGATATATTTATAAGGATAAAATGAAAGTGATACAAAATTTATTAAAAATAAGTGGATAACGTCCATCGCCAGAATAAATCCGTTAGTTGTCCATTTCTTGCAATGCACACTCATTTATCATAACACGCATATATAATATGCAACAATCTCCTTTAAACTAAGTTACTCGCCTACTTACTACCCGAAATAATAAGGGAATTAACTATCCATTCCCGACCTTCATGGAGGATAGAAATGTTGTTATTGATTTTTTATAGTCTAACATCAGGTCTAAGATACTCTTATAACCCGTATACATAGTTTCTCATCATCCTTGCGTGAACTTGCTCTAACACCATAACAACCCAATAATCCTTAGACAACCCTATGCAGCTAAGAGTTATCAATCATTGTACTTTTAGCAAGTACAATTGGCTTTCCCCGTAGAACCTGATAAAACTGACTTGAGCCACATTCGTCATCATTCACCACTCGTTTTCACCACCTTCTCCCGGAGGACGGAAAAACAAAATTTCAAGATTATTACTAACACTATTGCCTGAGGTTTTGTCGGCGGAGGAGAATCTAGCTCTTCTCGCAAAACATATATCAGACAAGTTTTGACAGCAAGCGTCATACCCATAGACTCGAAGATAAACTTGGAGAAGGAGCCAGAGTCCAAAATCACCTTCTTCGGCAAAGACACCATCAACGTTCTCCCTAACAACAATGGGGAACCTCTTGAAAAAAAACTCTCTTTAAGCGAGTGAGAGAAAACATTGAAAGGACACGCCACATTTGGTGTTCTCTTGATTTGAAAGTCGAAGATGGGATATTAAAGCGCATTTATAAAGCTAAGGGATTACTCAACTTGTTGGTAGGACTACAAAGAGATAGTGACGAATGTTTCATGATAAGCAACAATGTGCAATGTGATTTATTTTCGAAACTAAAATATTTGCAGATTTTGTCGATTCGTGGTTATGGTTTTCCACTTGAAAATCTAGAACTAGCAGATGAGATAGGTAGTTTAAATATTTTGCGCTATCTAAACCTGTCTTGGACAAATATTAAAAGGGGTCCCGACTCTATTTGTAAGCTTTATAACTTAGAGAGACTGGAATTGAAAAGGTGTGATAATTTGACTAAATTTCCTTTAGATTTTTACAAACTTGACTGTTTACGCCATCTTAATCTGGAAGGAGCTGAAATAAAGAAGATGCCAAAGAAGATAAGAAAACTAAACCATCTACAAACGTTGACTAGTAATGATTAGTGGTTGCAAAATGATGGATGTATCAATTCTCAATTGTGATAATATTATCGACTTTTATACATGGGAATGTGATTGAATTTTAATAAATAAATTATCATCCAGCTCATTCAACTCATAGAGTCTTCTCTGTCCATGACCTGTCTCAATCAGCCTTATAGAATGGGGATCTTACACACAATAGGAAGTGGAAGAAAATGTAATTATATAACCAGAATCATATAATTGACTAATAGAATCTGTTGGAATTAAATCAATAACGTCAATCATCATACATGCTCAATAAAATATAACATATAATTTAGTGCGAAAGTCAGATAGTCATACAAACATGTATAAAGATAAAAGACCCACAAATTGATTTAAGGAATACATGGATTCATTGAGAAAGTTTATGTTGGCGGCAATCCTGAAGGTTAGGAGACAAGCAATGAACACTTGATGGCTTGTGTGGTTCTTCCTCAACCGATACTTCTAATGCCCAGAATACTCTTCAGATGAATAAAAGACATAAATTGCTTGTGTACGATATACTGTGGACCATGGCCTATTTATAGAGTGATGATCAATTAGGGTCCATTATTTTGAAATGGATCATCTTGACATCTACTCATACTTGAGCCCATATCCAATTAATTAATTAATTTTTAAATAAATCTAATTAACCATTTAATTTTATTTGATCACTTAATTATTTATTTAAGGCACTTAATTTGATAAAATTATTAATATAATTAAAATATATGCCCACATAATAATTATTGGAATATTAAAATAATATAAAAAAATATTACTACAAAATCAAGACTATAAGTAAGGTTAGGAATACAATAAACACCAGAAAATGAAATATTAGTAGTGGTGACATAACCAATGTATGCTAATGATGTAAGTGCTATTAAGAGTTTTAATCAGCATAGGTGAAACATGATTTAAAGACATAAATGATTTATCATCACATGGCATGTGGTGTGATGTTTTAGATTCAAGGATCCACATGGAAGGAAACATATCTAATAGTCTAAAAGAGTTTAAACTTTTAACAAAGGAGGAAGACATGACACCCGACTAAGTGACAAAAATGTTTTAGAGCTGCTCTACAATATTATATATTTGAGAAGTTGTTTCAGATGGACACACATGACCAGAACTAAAACTAGTAGTAATAGGAACCACATCAACATCCTTGCATGATGGGGTAGGGGTGTTCGCGATGCGGTTTGAATCAATTTTGAGGTAAAACACATTCCATTCAAAGATAAATTTATCCGCTATTCCGTTTATTTTTGGATGATTGATTAAAAAAATCTAATCTAATCCGATTCAATTTCATGCGGTTTAATTCAGATCGATTTTTAGATATCCAAATGATAAATTATATTTCTTATTTAGATTATTAAAATGCTAATAAATAGTATATTTAATATAATATATAACATATAGTATACTAAAAATTAATATTACAAAAATGAAAATATCAATTTTGGTTAAAAAAATGAAATGATAAAAATAAATAAATAAAACTAAACTAATAAATATTATTAAAAAATAAGTTTCATTGAATAAAAATTTACACAATCGTATTATAAATATAAAAATATAATATTAATAAAAACTGAATAACTATAAAATTATACACATGCGGGTCGGTTGAGTTTGAATCGGTTTTAAAAAATCAATTTAAAATCTGATTTGAATCGAGCAGTTTTTACAAAATAACATTCAAACACATCCAATTATATTTGATTTTTTGCGGTTTTTTGATTTTTTGAATCGATTTACTATTTTTATTTGAATCAGTTTGAATTTGAAGACTCTTATAATAAACTATTAAAATTCTTCTTATTCTTCTTATTCGCCCTTAACAATTTAAAATACTATAACTTTCAATACCATTAATATTCCATCAATACCAAGCCCAACCATCCCTTCAAATTTTTCTTTAGAATAAGAGGTAGGGGTGGACAGAAACCCGCAAACCGTATTAATCCAGTGAAACCGAACCAATTTTTGTCAAATGGGCGGGTCAAATGGGTTATGCGGGTGATTGGATGTTCAAAATCGGTTTTAGAAGGGTTTACACGGGCAGGTGCAGGTCCAATTTTGGGACCCAGCTGTACCCAACCCAACCCAACCCAACCCAACCCGTATGTTAGCAATTAAACTACCATAAAATATCATAATAATTAACTGATAGCTGACTTTTTCCTTTTGATTGTGGTTATAGTTAGCTTACCTTATTACTACTACTATATTATTATATCTTATTTATTTCCTATATTATTATTTCCAAACTTATCAACTAACCTCTCTTGAAACACAACCATGCTCTATTATGCAGAAACAACAAAGAGAAACTACATACCTTTTCTTTTCTCTCCTTAACTTGCTACCTCATTCTCTTTTGTTTTCAAATATCTCTGTTCTTTATCATTTATTTCTTAATATTTGTTTCTGGTCGATGAATGATCCAGATCTGATATTAAATATGTACTAAAATTTTACTTTTTTTTTTAATTTTTCTTCTGATATGTTTAGGTTTTTTTGAGATGTTAATCCGCACAGATGCATCCGAAAAACCCGTGGCCCGAACAATGTGTAAACCACATGATCCTAAAAAGTTATGGGCGGAAATGGATCTTTAGATCCAAACTGCGGTTTGGGCCGGTTCGACGTTTTGGACCCAAACCCGCCCAAACCGACCCAATGTCCACCCCTAATAAGAGGAGCAAAAACATATAGAGAAGTGTAGAGAGTTTATTTATTTGAAATCATATTAGAGTGAAGTTTGAGTTCTATTTCTTTTGCCAACAACTCATTAACAACTAAATTCCCGATGTAAAATGTATGATATATATATATATATATATATATATATATATATATATATATATATATATATATATATATATATATATATATATATATATTAATCGACAAATTGTGAACAAATTTTATGTATAATCGTCTCAATTTTTCGGAGGCTCTATGTTAGTTAGTTATAGTTTACCTATGGTAAGACAAATCGAATTCTTTTATGATAAATAACTTATGAGACTCTATTTACATATAATGATCAAATGACACTGATCAGTGTATTTTGATACACGATCCTCTATGTTTATACTTTTACATTTCCATGTTTTATTTTGGTTATTTTTCCCTTTTAATGTGTTTTTATAATTTAGTTTATTTTTATACTTATTTGATTTTCGTATTTTATTTTCAGCTTTGACAGCTTTTACGGAAACGATCATAATTGAAGTTCTAGGAATCCGATTGAGGCGTTCTAATAATCGCCGGAAAGCTAAGACAGAGAGCTACGACTTTCGTGTTGGAGTCGAAATCAGATTCGGAGCGCATAATTTCCAAGTTTTCGTTTTAAGTTGCAGCCTTCGTTTTATTTAGTTTTGGGTCATTTGTTATGGGTATGGGTTATATTTTCGACCCGGTTTGGATTTTTAGTGAAAACCTTATTTTGTTTTATAAGGGTTGGCAGCCGCTACAGTACTTTGACCTTCTATTGATGAAAAATATTATTTCTTTCACGATTATGATGGAGAACTAATTCCCTGAGTTGATCTACTGTAATCGCATTCCAACGCTTTGAGGTTTTTAATTTACCAATTCAATTTCGTTTCTCTTTCAATTCTATTTTATGAAATTACATTTGCTTAATCTGTTGTTTCATGGAATGTGTTGATTAAATTTGTATGATTGTATTCCTAATCTTTAATCGCTATTTGCGTCGCTTAGTCGTTGAATCGCGTTTGTAATTCGTGTTTTCTTAATTCACGAGGGCTTAATTCGTTTGCTTAATTCGGAAAATAGGAATTCAATCTATTCTATATCAGTTTGCGCTTGTCATTTGATGTTGAAATCGAATAGAGATTGAAGCCGCTTAGGAAATTGGTAAGGTAAAAATCAATGATTAGCAGGAACCTGAAAACAGTAGATTAACTTATTTATTTAATCACTTATTTTAATCACTTAATCTGTTTTATAAGTTGATTCTGAAATCATAAAACCCCTCATAATAGTTTCTATTGGTTAATAACAATACAAGAATCCTTGTGAGAACGATATTCGAGTTGTCGTTACCGCTAAACTACAGTTTTACAAAATACTCGTTTTTGATTCGTGTGCGACAGCGGATCAAATTGGCGTTGTTGCTGGGGATTCTTGTCGTTATTAACTAATATTAGTCATAGTGTTGTTGCTAGAATTTTTTTTGTGTTGTGTTTGTTGATTTTCAGGGTTGCAATTCCGGTTGCAGTACGGTGATAAGTTTTCCAACCTATCAGGTGAGTTTGAAAGCTACTGTTTCAAATCGTTCCGAATTTTTTCCACAAAGTCAGAAAAAAATCGACGAATAGAACTCCTTTAGAATAAAATTCTAAAAGAATTCGACCCCAAATCGCCAAATTCATCGTTTTTCTATTTTTAATGAACTTTTTACTGTTTTCATAGAGTCGAAAAAATCCAAAAAAAATCCCAAAATTCTTATTTGTCTTAATTAGATTAAATTTAGTGTTTTTATATTTTTATGAATTTATTTTAATCATTTTCTTCTTTCTATTTGTTTCTGCCTGTTTGGGACATAGTTGGTATTTCTGTGTTTGTTGATAACATGGCTGAACAAAGAACCTTAAGACAGTTGGCTGCCCCTGATGCGAACTTATGCATTGTGTATCCTGATGTTGATGTACCTTTTGAATTGAAATCTGGTTTAATACATTTGTTGCCTAGGTTTAATGGTTTTGCAGGTGAGGATCCGCATAAGCATCTGAATGAATTTGAGGTTATGTGTTGTGCACCTTCCGAACCTTCACTAGAGGATATTGTCAAAGAAATGGCTGCAAATAATCTTCAGTATCACAACAAATAGATTCTACTCTTCAGACTTTGCAAACACAGATTGGACAACTTTCCACTTTGATGAATGCCATGAAGCAAGCTCAAGGATCAAACCAACAACCCTTGGAAGAGCATTCTATTTTTCAAATTGGGTCGCTTTCTGAAAATGTTGATGATACTTGTACTAATTTGCTTGCATCTGATTTTCCATCACTGTCTGATTTTGATGATGTTTACTCATGTTCTGATTGTACTGACACTAATATTTGTGTTGTATGTGCTGAGATTGATGTTGCCTTGCAGGGTAACATATCTACTACAGGTGAAGTTGTTATCGATGAAGTTGTTCATGCAGCTGATACTCTTGACATCTCGGCTGCCCCGAGCACTCCTTCCATTGAGCAGCCACATTCCCCTGAGCTGAAACCAATTCCTGAAAATCTTAAATATGCTTATTTAGAGATGAATGAAATGTTGCCGGTTATAATTTCTTCTAACCTTGATTTTGATCAAGAAAATAAGATTTTGCAGGTTTTTAAGAAGCATAAGAATGTGATTGGGTGGACTTTGACCGAAATTCTCGATATTAGCCCATCTATGATTTTGCATAGGGTCTTAATTGAAGGGGAAGATGAAACAAAAGTAGTGAGACAGCCCCTCAATCTTTTGATCTCTGATGTTGTGGAAAAGAAGATCACATGCCCATTCAACACTTTTACTTATCGAAGATTCTTCTTTGATCCTGGAATAAATGGCGAAGGCACTAATAAAAATTTCAAGTTCAATGGGCATTACCCAAAGCTACTCCATGAGATCTCCATTTTGAAAGAAGAAAGTGTAGAATATATCTCTTTGGGAAAGGCTGCTTATGTGATCACATATCCTCCTTGACTACTCGGGTGTGTTCTTTCCTTTCTCTCACTCTTATTTTATATTTATGTTCTTTCATTGAGGACAATGTATGTCTTAAGTGTGGGGGAGGGAATCATTTATTTGTTTTGTTTTCTTTCAAATTTTTTTTTTGTTTTTGTTTTGTTTTCAGTTCTTAAAAAAAGTATATTTTTGAAAGTTTTAGGCTACAGACTGATTTGAGTCGAGTTTGCGGAGACTTGGAAAAATTCACAAGATCGATATTGTTCTAACACCGTAAGTCTCCTGCATATGGAAATTGATTTGAATTTGTTATTATATTTTAGCCTTAAATTCTCATTCTTTGACAGCTCTTGAGTAGTCTATTTCAACAGTCGGCACCATCTCTCACACACTTTACGCAGGGAAGCCGATGAATATAAGTGAATGTTCCGAAAAAAAGAAAAAAAAGGTAATGCACCTTCTAAGTTTGGTGACCCTCACCCGGTCACTTAACCCAACGGTTGTGGAACTTTAAAAAAAAAAGATTTCAAGACTCTTTGTTAGTTGGTTCAGCGGTTTCTGGTGCTGAACTTGGTAGGGAGGATTACGGTCTGATCCCCCGCAACTACAACTGAGTAAACAAAGGGTTATGCCACATAAGTACCAGAACCCACAAAATAGGATCAGAGTCACTAACCGGTCGTCTTGCTATAAGTGTGTGGAGATAACGAGCTTAATGTGATTGCGCCTGAATGAAAAAAAAGCAAAAAAGGATGAGTAAGTTAGGCTATGGTATAATAATATGATTTGAATTGATTTGTGTATTTAGGAGGCTAATGTCTGCATAACTGTGGTTAGTGTTCTTACGATGTCCTTAGTGTGCAATATTAGTACCTACCGATGGAAACTTTACCGAAGATGAGTTGTAGCCTAGGATGAGTAACTATTGATGTATTTGTGCGTTCTTTGTTTTGTTGTTCAGTTTGCCCGGAGTGCAAAAGTTCAAGTGTGGGGGAATTTGATCAGTGTATTTTGATACACAATCCTCTATGTTTATACTTTTACATTTCCATGTTTTATTTTGGTTATTTTTCCCTTTTAATGTGTTTTTATAATTTAGTTTATTTTTATACTTATTTGATTTTCGTATTTTATTTTCAGCTTTGACAGCTTTCACGGAAACGATCATAATTGGAGTTCTAGGAATCCGATTGAGGCGTTCTAATAATCGCCGGAAATCTAAGACATAGAGCTACGACTTTCTTGTTGAAGTCGAAGTCAGATTCGGAGCGCATAATTTCCAAGTTTTCGTTTTAAGTTGCAGCCTTCGTTTTATTTAGTTTTGGGTCATTTTTTATGGGTATGGGTTATATTTTCGACCCGGTTTGGATTTTTAGTGAAAACCTTATTTTGTTTTATAAGGGTTGGCAGCCGCTACAGTACTTTGACCTTCTATTGATGAAAAATATTATTTCTTTCACGATTATGATGGAGCACTAATTCCCTGAGTTGATCTACTGTAATCGCGTTCCAACGCTTTGAGGTTTTTAATTTACCAATTCAATTTCGTTTCTCTTTCAATTCTATTTTATGAAATTACATTTGCTTAATCTGTTGTTTCATGGAATGTGTTGATTAAATTTGTATGATTGTATTCCTAATCTTTAATCGCTATTTGCGTCGCTTAGTCGTTGAATCGCGTTTGTAATTCGTGTTTTCTTAATTCACGAGGGCTTAATCCGTTTGCTTAATTCGGAAAATAGGAATTCAATCTATTCTATATAAGTTCGCGCTTGTCATTTGATATTGAAATCGAATAGAGATCGAAGCCGCTTAGGGAATTGGTAAGGTAAAAATCAATGATTAGCAGGAACCTGAAAACAGTAGATTAACTTATTTATTTAATCACTTATTTTAATCACTTAATCTGTTTTATAAGTTGATTCTGAAATCATAAACCCCCTCATAATAGTTTCTATTGGTTAATAACAATACAAGAATCCTTGTGAGAACGATATTCAAGTTGTCGTTACCGCTAAACTACAGTTTTACAAAATACTCGTTTTTGATTCGTGTGCGACAGCGGATCAGACACCAATGTGTCAAATTTAGTAACATAACACCTCCGATAACTCTTTACCGCATATCCGTATAACAAAATTCACCATTGGATTGAACATATATATATATATATATATATATATATATATATATATATATATATATATATATATATATATATATATATATATATATATATATATATTATGTCCATAAAATTTAACATCAATCAAAAATCATTTAATATGTCAACGAGATGCATAAAAACCAAAGTCTTACAAAAATCTAACAAAACCGTTAATTTTGATGATTCTCTTTAGCATATCAAATGATTTTCGATTGATGTTAAATTTTATGGGCATGCATGATCTATATGATGTTAGCTTTTAATCCAACGATAGACTTTACTATACGAATTTACGTTAAAGAGTTATTGAAAGTGTCATATTACTAAGTTTGACACCTTGTAGTCGTTTGATCCTGTCGATATATATATATATATATATATATATATATATATATATATATATATATATATATATATATATATATATATATATATATATATATATATATATATATATATATATATATATATATGGGATTTGCTAACGTAGACCCACTTAATTTTGTGAAGGTCTATTTTAGCAAGCATTAACTACAAAATGGTTAAATGCACCTTAAGGTGCATGTTGCTAAAACACACCTTGATAAAATACACCTACTTATTTTTATGAGGGTGTGTTTTAACAAGCATTAACTACAAAATGATTAAATGCACTCTAAGGTGCATGTTGTTAAAATAGATCTTTCATAAAATATATATGATTATATATATATATATATATATATATATATATATATATATATATATATATATATATATACACACACACACACACACACACCAGGTGTTAACGTTTATATGACACTAGATTTTGTCCATTCAGTTTTTTTAAAAAATTAGAAGGTCCATATTTATTCATTCAATTTGGAATTTGTTCAATTTAATAGATATAATTTGTTTTCTTATTTAATTTTAAATGTAATTTGTTCTTTTAAAAAAGAAAACCTGATTTAAAAAAATTGCATTTAATATTAAATAAGAAAATAAATTATATCCATTAAATTAAACAAATATGGACCTCCAAATTTAAAAAAAAAGAAGGAACATACTCTTTTTTGTTCCTTAACTTTGCTTCGGAGTCCATTATGGTTTCTTAACTTTTTAAAAGTTCAAATCAATCCCTTAAGTCTTAAAAATGAATCAGGTTTGTCCTTCCGTTTGTCTCAGTTAGTGAGGGTTCATAATGAGTGTATATGGGACATGGTTGATGTGTTACGTGGCATTTACTCTCTCTCTCTCTCTCTCTCTCTCTCTCTCTCTCTCTCTCTCTCTCTCTCTCTCCTCTCTCTCTCTCTCTCTCTCTCTCTCTCTCTCTCTCTCTCTCTCTCTCTCTCTCACACACACACACACACACACACACACACACAAAGCAACTTGCTTAAGAAAAACAAGCTCCATCGGAGTTTTCACTATCTCCTTAAAAACACACACTGCAACTTCAAACAACACCGTACTCCTCTCCTCTCTCGTCTCCCGAAATAACTCTTACCTCATCAAGCAATAAACCTCAACCATACAAGCACCGTGACCATATCCTCATCATATAACACAACCGACACTCCCTCTATTAACACACCACCAATAACACTTCATTTTGCTGAAATCGAAACACTCACGTATCACCCTTATATGACTGCAAACAGTGGCCACAATCTCCTTTCCATCACCGTCCAAACTCCAACATCATCACGACGTTCTTGCAGCTTCTCAAAGACCGCCGCTATTTGGTATTTTGTTCACTATTGTGTTTCATTTTCGGTTTCGTTTGATCTTAAACTTTGTGTGTGTATTAGTTGCAACAAGTTTCGTTTGCAGTTTCTGATCAAAACCGGTCGTCGATTTTCAACTCACCACCATCAATCAAATCAACACAACAGTAGATGTATAAGACATTTGAGAAAGAAAACCAGACCTAGCATTTTAGAAAGAAAAAGAACAAATTGGAAAAGAAAAATTTATAAACAAATTGGAAAGAAAAAGTTGTGAACAAATTGGAAACCCCTTTGTGTGCTTATTGTTGATTTCAGTTTCAGTTGTTATTGTTGATTTTAGTTTTAATTGATTTAGAAGATGATGAGGTTTTCATATTGTTGTTGACAAAAGAATCATGTTTTGGGACGATGAATGTGATGAAAGTGTTAATGAGATGTTTCTGAATTTAATCATGTTTCTGGATTTTTCTGGTGTTAATGAATGTGACTGTTTAGAATTTTTCTGGGTTTGGAAATTTTTGGTTTTTGGGATTTAAAAAAATGGGAAAAAGAAGTAGACAAGCCATGTCATCTCCAACGTCTGCAGACTTAAACGCCCGTTTGCAGTAAATAGACGGAAATGACTTACGTGTTCCGTTTTTAAGACTTAAGGGATTGATTTGAATTTTTTAAAAGTTAAGGGACCATAATGCACCTCGAGGCAAGTTAAGGATGAAAAAGAGTATTTTTCCTAAAAAATTAATGGACAAGATTTTGTGTCAAAATAAACTTACGTATCCTAACTCTCTCTATATATGCTAGGGTGTTAGGATTAGACATATTCAATAGACTATGCTTTTGATTGTATTTTATTTTTCTTTCATCGACTTGGAGAACAACTGTTGTATTATTATATTTGGTTTTATCAGCGCATTACTCTGTTCTATAAGATTCGTTTTTATTAATCATTAAAATAAACAATGTAAATTTTAATCGAATTAAAATTAGTTTGGATAGAAAACAACACAATCTTAGTAAATTGGTTCTGAAAATAACACATAAGTAATAATTTGGAGATGCATCTCTGAATTAACTCCACACACATAGTTTGAAGATGTATATGCGAATTTACCTTTGAGATATATTTTAAGATGCATCTCCAAACTAAATTTAGACCCAAAAAATATTTGGTGCATCCAAATATATTTTTCCTTTCCGGATTTACCTAAGAATATTTTGAAAATTTCATAGGTGCCCAATTATACAAGGAAATTTCTTTATCCACCCCCATGTCTTCTTGGTCACCTCTGGCAAAAAATCCAAAATACCCCTAACTTCGGAAATGCATTTCCGAAATGCAAAAAAATGCTGTTTTCGGAGATGCATCTCCGAAAACGCCTTTTTTTGGGTTAATAATCATTTACCCCCTGCAATAGTAGCGAGATTCGGTTTATCCCCCTTTTAAAAAAAAAATTGCATTACCCCCTATAATATTAAAATTGTAAGTCTTTTGCCCCCTAAGAGGGAAAATTACCCCCCTGTAAAATATATTTTTTTGATTTTCCTCCCTGGTTTTTACACGTTTAGGGGGGTGCCCAAATATTACAGGGGGTAATCCAAATTTTTTTTAAAAGGGGGGTAAACCGAATCTCGCTACTATTGCAGGGGGTAAATAACTATTAACCCTTTTTTTTTTCAAAATTTATCTTATTTCGGAAATGCATTTTCGAAAACAGGATTTCGGAAGTGCATTTTTGAAATACTGCACGTTTTGCAGATTAAGCAAAACAACCCTCTCCCCCATTTGTTTTTACCCTAAATCACCATCAAACTTCCTCTCTTCAGATTTTTTGCAAAATCATGTTTGAGGTCTACATCAAAGCTACTCAAAAGCTACTCAATCACATTCAAAAGCTACTCAATCACTTCAATTGGTAAGTTTCTAAATCTTTAGATCTATGATTCAAATGGATTTTAGGGTGGTTAGAAATTGCAAAAATGATATATGGGTAGGTTAGTAGTAGTATTTAGGTTGTTTAAAAGCATTATAACATGTTTTAATGTTGGATTTTGGGGTCTGCCATGGAAGTTGCAGAAGTTGGCTTCACGGGGGTGTTTTGGAAGTTCATTTCCGAAAACAACTCCATTCCCAGTTTCGGAAATGAACTTCCGAAGTGGTCCAGAATTGATTTTTTTTTGTTTTTTCAATTGTTTCACATTCTTATTGATTTCAATTGTTTTTAGGAATATGGCAGGCAATCCAGCACGCATCAGACAGGGGAGAGAGACCCAGACAGCGTCGGCTAGACGCGAGCGGGCAGCGTAACTGGCGTCAACGCAGGGACGGGGTCGTGTGCGAGTACCTGTGCAGATGGACGAGGGTACTTCCTCTTCTGGATCGAGGAATCGTCTGGCTCGGGTCTCTTCTTCCCGCCAGCAGGAGGTACGAGATGAGGAGGAGGCTGAGGCAGTTAGATACCAGGAGGCGGAGGAGGTACTGGATGTTGACCCTCCGCACGGGGAGGAGGGCTACCCGGGAGGGTCCATTGACACGACCTTGTTGATTTCCTACCACGAGCACGTCGCTCGACGTGTCTGAGGGGAGAGGTATTCTTTATAATTTGTCTGACTTTATTATTTAACCGTTTTTTATTTAGCTGTTTATTCCACATTTTCTTAACGGTCTAATTAACAGTATTTTTTTTGTTTTTGTTGTAACAGGGGAGACATACTTTAAAACAGGTGAGCCACGCCCGGAAGATTTTCAGTCTCTTTAAACCAGAGGCGCAGTGGTTTAACGACGCGGTGATAACTTCAGGGCTAGGTGGGCTGTGCATGACGGGGTATACCACCATCAACCACGGCATGCAGGGGGCCTTTGTGGAGAGGTGGCACAGAGAGACGTCTTCTTTCCACTTACCGGTTGGGGAGATGACGATCACCTTGCACAATGTGCAGTGTCTTCTCTACTTGTCGATTAGGGGGATGTTGTTGGACCATTCCCGGATCCAAAGGGTTGAAGCCATCGAGTGAATGACGATCTATCTGAGTATGGAGCCAGATATGGCTGACTTTGAATGTCAGACCTCAAATGAGCCTCATATTCGGTTCTCCATATTGAGCGCTTATTTCGAGAACCACCTGGTGGCGGCGACCGAATCCGAGGAGGCGGGTAACGCCCTATTTATGGAGTATCACCGTGCCTGCGCTCTCCGATGCTGGTTCATGTTTGTGGTAGGCGCTGCACTCTTTGTGGATAAGAGTGTAAGATACGTCGACGTGACTTACCTCCGCTACTTCATGGACTTGACTACCGTTCACCAGTGGAACTGGGGGTCAGCTATTCTGGTATACCTATACCAGAAGCTGAATGAGGCCTCCAATTGGAGGACCAGACAGTTGACCGGATCCTGCACACTCCTGACGGTACGTTTCATTTTAATTGTTTCACATTTATTTATGGTTCGTATTTATTTTTTAATACATTATCGTGTTTGTATTTCAGAGCTGGATCATCTCCTACTTCCCCCGCATCCACGACTTCCACGTTGATTCTGCATACGAGGACGCCATGCCCAGGGCCGCCCGATACGTTCTCCAGAGGGGAAACAATGCAGTGGGACCATACCGTGGGTACCTCGACCGCACGATGCACGATGACATCAGTTGGAGGCCATTCAGCGACTACACTGTTGTTGTCGGTTTTGATAGCATCTCGTTATATTCTGGCTGGTTGGCATGCGGGACCAACACCATGGTGAGGTATCTCCCTGAGCGGTGCATGCGGCAGTTTGGATTTGTGCAGATGATACCCAAGTCACCTTTTAAGGCTGCTCCCGACACAGTTACCCGAGTGCAGTTCATTGGCATATTTGCGGATTGAGAGCGTCATGTGGTCCCGGAGGAGTATCGTCGCATGCAGGTCACCCAGGACTGACATAGTGTGGAGGGGTATGTCACATGGTTCTATCGGGTGTCACATCCTCTGATGACATCCGACGCTCCCGGCGCTCATATGCCAGCATACGAGGAGATCCTAGAGAACCAGTCGGCCGAGGATGACCATGCCATTGATCTCCTGCTGATCTGCCAGCGGCTTGGGCGGTACGCGTTGGATCGAGGTATCATTGATCAGGGCGGTCCAGAGGCAGTCGCCGTGGTGGAGAGGATCGTCGGTGATTTGGGCCGTGCGGCGGCATACAGGAGGCAGAGGAGGTCCCAGGGAGAGAGAGTTAGACATACCCAGTAGGGGTTCAGGTTTATTTTTCTTGTATTTGGATTGTATATTTTGCACACTATGACTCGGTCTGTATATATTATTTGGATTTTATTTATTATATTAGTATTTTACGTTGATATGTCGTTTGTTTTGTTCGGCGTTTTCGTTTTGTATATATTACTCGTTTTGTATATATTTTGTACCGGACTGTTAGAAAAAGCATAAAAAAAAGAGACTTCTGCATAATTCGGAAATGCATTTCTGAAAACCACCAAAAATTGTGAAAAAGGTGTTTTCGGAAGTGCATCTCCGAAAACATCCCCCATTTGGTATTTTCGGAGATGCACTTCCGAAGTCTGAGAAAATTTAGAAAAGAAAATATTTCAGAGATGCATCTCCGAAGCATGGATAAATTGGGGTTTTCGCTGGGGTGACCCCATAGAGAGGTGGATAAAGAAATTTTCTTATATAAAGGTACAAAAATCACCTATTTTGTACTCAAATGTCTATAAAAAAGCGAAAACGGAATGAAGTGATACGGGTAGATTATCCATTTTAGTTTTTTTTTTGGGTTAATACCTATTTTGCCCCTGCCATATGGGGTGTAGTTGAAAAACCCCCTGCCAAAAAAAAAGTTGCAAGAAGTGCCTCGTAAAATTTCAGAAGTTCGATTTTGAACCTTTATCAGGCCACATCATCCAAAAGTGTGATGTGGCAACTTTTTTTTAATTCTTTATTATTATTTTTAATGACTCGCTTGGCTTATGTGGCATTTTAATTATTATTTTATTATTTGGTTCATAACTAATTAAATGAGAAAGCTTAAAAAATTGGTCCCATGGGATATTGAACCCATGACCCAAAGTACACATGAAACTCAACTTTACCACTGAGCTACGTTTTGGATTGTGTTATGCAATTTCCTTAGCTAAAATATAATAACTACTGAGCTGGTTGCGTTTTTAATTAATATTAATTTAATTAATATTAATGTTTATATTTAATTTAATTTATTTTAATTTAATTAATGTTATTTTAATTTAACTTAATTAATTTAATTTAAAGAGTTAATATAAATGCTTATTTCTAATTTAATTTAAAGACCTTATATAAATGTTCATTTAACTTAATTTAATTTAATGTTTATATTAATGTTTATATCTAATTTAATTTATTTTAATTTAATTAATATTATTTTACTGTTAACGTTATATTTAACTTAATTAATTTAATTTAAATAGTTTATATTAATGTTTATATTTAATTTAGTTTAATTTCTTTTACTATTAACGTTATTAATTAATATTAGTTTATATTAATTTAATTTGCTTTATATTTTATAATTAATATTAGTTTAATTTAATTTAATGTTTATATTTAATTTAATTAATTTTATTTTACTGTTAACGTTATATTTAACTTAATTAATTTAATTTAAATAGTTTATATTAATGTTTATATTTAATTTAGTTTAATTTCTTTTACTATTAATTAATATTAGTTTATATTAATTTAATTTGGTTTATATTTTATAATTAATATTAGTTTCATTTAATTTAATTTAATTTAATTAATGTTATTTTACTTTTAACGTTATATTTAATTTAATTAATTTAATTTAAACAGTTTATATTAATTTTATATTTAATTTAATTTAATTTACTGTTAAAGTTGTTAATTAATATTAGTTTATATTCATTTAATCTAATTTAATTTACTATTAACTAATAAACAAATAATAAAAATTAACTATTAACTAATAAATAATACTACCTCCGTTCCTTTTTATAAGAGACAAGTATTTTTTTAGGTTCATTGAATAACTAATGTATTTGGTCTCTTTATAGACTAGATACATTGATTATTCAATGAATCTAAAAAGTGAATTTTCTCTTATAAAAAGGAACGGAGGTAGTAACTATTAATGGTAAGTTAAGAGTAGTTAATATATGTAAGGTAAAGCAATATCGTAACAGAAACTAACGTGCAGCCAGCCCAGTGGTGAGGGCTGTTTGACATTTATTTTTGGGTCATGGTTCAATACTCCATGGGACCAATACGTGGAATTAAAATAAATAAAAAACGCACTTCTTGCAACTTCCCAATGTCGTGCTAAATCAAACTACTCCATGGGACCAATACGTGGAATTAAAATAAATAAAAAACGCACTTCTTGCAACTTCCCAATGTCGTGCTAAATCAAACTTAAGTTAAAAGGGTACCCTCTTTTCTAATCGACGTTTACTTAACCGTGGACCCTTTCTCTCAAGAGTTTAGCCACACAGACAAAAACACAAACACCTTCCCGGCACCAACAAAACGAGATATGTTGGAGGCAAAATGCCTGATGAAAGCAGTGATTCCGTCCTCTCTCATCACCAATCCATCTCCTGGAACCATTCAACCCACTCGCTTAGCTCTCCATGTTACCCGCAATAGACATTCTTGTTTTCTCTACGTTGCTTCTGGTCCTGACATTTATAAACTCCAGGTTTACTCTTAACAAACCCTCTTTTCAATTTCATTTTCCTAACCCATTTATAATCTTGCATGTATAACTTTTTGTGTAAAAGTGATTATTGTTTTACATGCTTTAAAAAATTGTGAACTTTGTGTTGAAATTATGGAAATTTAAGTAGGACAATGTGTACATTATTGATTAATGAAATAACGGTAAATGTTTGAAATGCATTCAAATGGGTTTGTGCAGATGGTATACTAGAGACTTGGATTGAAGAATATTGTTCTAGAACAAGTTTTGTTGTTTGTTGATAGGAATCTCTGGTTCATTTCCTTGCAATACTACCTACATGCCCTTTAGTTTAGAGTGTGGATGCCGTAGCAAAGATTTTGACCTAATAAAAGATCTATGATAAGCCTAAACTTGATAAATAGGTCCTTGAATCAATGATTCTGGTACCATCTTAGAATTAATATTTAGAGTCTAACTCAACCTATAAAACTGACTTCTAAAATGAAGATTGCCCAAGTCATATAAACACGACATAGAATATATCTCTAGCAATATGTGATTCACAACACGTTACACGTCCCCCATGCTCATAATTGGACATTTGAAGCACAGAGGCTTAGACCAATACCAGAGGAATAATAAGGGTCTTAGAGTTTCTCGTTCCCAGGTCTTTATTGTTCCTTCTAAAGTAATATCTTCATACTATACCGTTTTTGCCGCTGACCTAAAACATGGCCTTCTACCCTTACCAAATCCACAATAGAACCAACTGCTTTATTGTTTGCCGTGTGATCACTTCTTTTGATTTAAAACACAACATAACTTTATGTTGTACCAATAATGATTTCTGTTTACTAAACTATTATTTACATTTATTCTCCAGATCATTCTGGAACAAACTTCAGTTACCAAAGGAAAAGAAAGCCTCTTAATACCTTTGCACACTAAGGTATATTGTCTTAAAGAAAATCTATTCTTCGCTTATTTCTCTATATCCAGTTATATGTTAATCTTGTAAGTTTGGATATCCTGGTTATTTGTAGATTATTAACCCTTCGTTAGTCAAACGCTGTCCTCATCGCTCTGAAATTCAGAGTATTGTTCTCGCTGAAGCAGAGAGTATGTAATTTTGCATCATGAATGTTCTTTTGGTTTTCACAGTAAAATGTTCATGCTATTATATAGCAATTATAATGTTTTAACTTATGATGCTTTTCAGGCCTTGGCTACTTACTGTTGGGAAGTGTGGATTCATATGGTCGTCTAATTGTATCCAAACTTGATGCGTCTGGTAAAGGTACTTTTCTCAATTTATAGATAGCTCCGAGTCTCCGACTAAGTTTTTTCTCAATTTATAAACAGCTCCGAGTCTCTGACTAAGTTTTACTTGAAGTCTGTTTTGTAGAATAAAATGTAGTGGCCTTCAATTTTAGTATCTTTAAAGGAAGATATACATTCTTTCTCAATTTATGGATAGCCCCAAATATTAATATAAAACATGAGATTTTAAAGGATTTATGTGAAATACAATTGATGGTAGGACTGTATTTCAATAATTTTTAAAATAGAGAGACTAAATTCACTCAAAAAAAACTAGAGGCACCAAAATCGCCCATGGATTAAACTGCAGGGACCAAAAGTTTAATTAAGGTTTATATTAATTTTACTCATTCTTCTACCAAGAGAGACAAACACAAAAATGTCCTATTAAAAATAGAATTCAGTTGAAAATAAACTGCAGTTAGAAAGCAAATTCACAGTGATCTTCCAGAATGTAATCCACTTCACTGATGGTTGTTTGATAAGGCAAAATGGCAGCAGCCATTCATCTGTCTAAAATTAATTAGATGTGTTGGTTTTAATGATAAAATTAGTACCATTTTTTAGAATGTCCTTATTAATTATAGTTATTGGAATAGTTGAATAAAATGGAAGTTATTTCCTTATTAATTGTAGTTACTGGAATAGTTGAATAAAATGGAAGTTAATAAGTAAAGCTATAATAGTGGGAAAAAAAATAAAATTTTGTAATGGTATTGTAAAAGGACAATTATTTTGAGACAAAGAAAAAGTGCAAATGAGACACTTTTATCAAAAGGAGGGAGTGGGAATATAATTTTCTATATAAAACCATGTTTATATCGAACTCACTAATCTCAATATCTTCATAGTTTCTCTTATAGTTTTTCTAAATCTTCTACCTCTAGAGATTTGACTCTCTTTTATCTGATATAATCCATATGTCTTCTCTCTACATGCCCAATCTACCTAGGCCTAATTTCTGATAGTATGTGACTATCAGAAATAATTCAAATAAATATCCACCGACTATAATGACAAGCTTGGGCTTCCATAAGTCGTGCTAACTTGCAAACATTATTTTCTTGTAATTTCCCAACCCCCAAAACCCTTCCTTATTAGGACAGTAACACATCTCTCAGATCCCCACATGTTCATGTCTGATATCGGATCATATTTGTAGCACTTGGCAAGATCTATTTTGTGAAATTAATCTTAATCATAGCTTTGTTAAGCCACCTGCAATTAGGTCACTGCAGTCAAGCAACCCGGGTCACATTTGAAATTCAGTCCTTGGTGTGAAAGGGGTATCTTAAGGCTCGCACATTGAAAGAGATAATGCTTGAAAATTTGCTTATATGTGAGAAGGGTGTCTTAAGGGCCGCACATTGAATGAGATAAAGCTTGGAAATTTGTTTATAAATAGTGGATAGTCTTCACCTTACAACCCAAATTCTAATGTACTATCACTAACTAAGTTCAGGTCGATGTATTTCGACAAATTTGTAGATATCGACCGACTTACGTATTCAGCCTTGCCGTCTGATAATGGTGTTGGGGAAGGAAGTTGGTCAGGACTCTGCTTTAACCCAAATCAAATGTCTATGGTGAGCTCTTTTAGTACCATTATTGGTTGTTCTATCTACGCATTTATTTTTCATGTGAAAAAAATGTAAGACTTTTTCAGGACATGCTGAACTTAGTTATTATTAGAAAGGAGTGAATGTTCTCCTACTAAATGTATCCCATCACTATTAAATTTTTTAATATTTTCAATTTTTTTTTGTCTTTATCTTATTGTAAATGGAGTCCTCCATTTGAAAAAAGCAGAGATCACTAATCCAAGAGGGAATGTGTGGAAAAAAATTAGACATTAATTTAAATATTGTAAGGTTAGATATAATTTGCTAATATCTGTGCACCCGAAGAAAAATTGTTACTATATTTTAGCGAATTGTTTGTATTTAAATTATATGCTAAAAAATGAAAAAAGAATTAAATGTAAAAGGAGGTTAGGAAAAGAAGAGACAGATGGAATGGGGGAGATTGGAGGGAAGAGGGAGGAGGAGGAGGAGGATTGGGGTAGGGCTCGTATTCGTACGTAAATTTGTGATGATTTTGGTAAGAGAAAGGGTAGTACTGTACAACTGGGTATGGGACAAAAGCGAGTGAAAAACGGTTTGTTATGTTTGTTCTAAATCTTCTGATTTTGTACCACCTGCTTGTCTAATTTTTTCTACACATTCCCTCTCGGATTAGTGATCTCTGTATTTCTCAAATGGAGGGCTCCATTTAGAATAAGATAAACACAAAAAATTTGAAAAATTAAAAAAATTAATAGTGATGGGATACATTTTGTAGGGGAACATTCATTCCTCTCTCTAATAATTCATTGGTGATACGTTAATACAAGCATAGCTGTAAATCTTATTTTTTAGCTTTTGGTGTTTACCATCATAAGAAAATCAATAAAACAACCATAGAAGCTCAGGCTTCAGTGTGTCATGCTTGCTCAAGAAAATGAGAATTAGTTCTTTCATACGTACATATGGGTTTTCCCTAATTGTGTCAAGTGGTTCCTTTACCCAGGCAGCTGTTGCTCGTAGCTTTTGCAAAACTGTTGACATTTTTGACCAGGACATGCACATTCGCACATTACGACCGTAAGCAATTTTATTTCTTTGTTTCTACCATATATCTACCCTCCCAAGGTCCTACCTGATAGGAAACTCACGCACTTTCCATGCTTACTAATTTTTCTGACTTAATGGAAATTTTTATATTGAAAGGTCTGAAAGAGATTTCCTTTTACTCTTCTCGATGAACTCTGGTTTGCTTTTTGTGCAGACAATTTTAAATATTTTAATTCATTTTCCTGTTCCTTTCTTTTGACTTTCCTAGGACATAGATTATCGGATACTTTGATTTTCAGTTGACTTGAATCTATGCACCGAAAGCAGAAGTAATAATATCTGACAAGTTCTTTATCTTTTTACATTTTTATGTAAGCATTCCTCTAATCCTCTTAGTTAAATTGTCATCTTGCAGACTCTGGAACCCTACTTCAATAAACTTCACGCAAAATGTTGTTAATGGAGATCAAAGTTCTCTGATAGCCATTACTGAAGGAAGCCAGGTAATTTTTTTAGATGTATAGCTATAACTTTCAATTGTGTCCTTCGTGTGTACATCTTGTGTCGATGTTATATAATTTTCTAGAATCAGGTTTTTGTTATTTTTCCTTTATTTTAATCTAGCTTATAAAAAAATGTATGTATTGTGTTGTGTGACATGTTTGTTTAAACGTTTGTACTTAATAGGTTATAATGAATTCTGTTTTATGCTTTCTTCATCTGTTTTTCAATTGCAGCTGACTATATGGGACTTGAGAATGAATGAAAATGGTGGTTGTGTACATCGGATTAATGGTACCCCAGGCGATACCTTATATTCTGTTTGCAGTTCTTCCACCGGTAATATTGCCGTTGGTGGGCTTGATCGTACTGTGACTATTTATGATCCGCGCAGGTTAGCTGCCGTCATCATTTTAATGAATAACATCAAAAAATGGTTCTGCAATCATGACTTGTCATTTTTTTGTATGAATCCGTGTACAAATTCAACCTATATAAACATAGTGTACACCTATGACTTTGTTCCTACTTCCTATATTTTTTTAAAAACTTTTTTGATGATAATGTTCCTATATTCTCCTATTGTTTTTCATTTTACTTTTACATTTACATTTTCCTAACTAAGCTTCATAAATTACTCCATATAGATGGTCATCATTGTCTAGATGGGTGCATTGTTCAAAATTTGAGGTAAGTTTTAACTTTTAGTAATGCACTCATCCTTGATCTTTCTACACAATCAATCTAAATAAACTAGGAAACATGTCATGGAATACAAAGAAATGATAAAACTTACTTACAGTCAATCCTCACTATGCTTAAGTTGATATCCTTCTGTTCAATTAGAAAATCATTTTTTTTAATGTTTATTGTTGCTTCTATTTACAAATGAATTGACTATGTCTTCATAAATACTGCAG
The DNA here is from genome assembly GCF_029867415.1 of Vicia villosa. Taxonomy (NCBI): domain Eukaryota; kingdom Viridiplantae; phylum Streptophyta; class Magnoliopsida; order Fabales; family Fabaceae; genus Vicia; species Vicia villosa. The sequence continues at coordinate 175,703,674 of NC_081181.1, forward strand.
ATAACCGGGCTAGCTTTCTCAACAGTTGATCCTGACTATATGTATATTCAAGGGGTGGATAATGAGGTAATTCTTTTATAAAATAATTTAATGGCAAATGTAAAACTGTTGAGTTCAATAAGATAATGCGGCATAAAAAATAACGAAAAAAGTGTGTGGAAACTACAAATGGATTTATCTCATTTTCTACATTCATTTATGATATAGTATTAAAGCTTGGCATGATAAAGTGGTTTAGAGTTGATCCTTGTCATGCTCATTTGTTCAAGAAATTGAATTTGAATGCAAGATAGGTCAGTTTGTGCATTATATGTGTTTCAAGATGAAAAGGCTTTTACACAATGTAGCATGTTAGAGATATAATATAATAACCATTTGTGTTTTCATCTAACTTGTTAAGTTTTTTAACATTTTCTACAAATTGCCATAGTGATATAATTGTTACAAATTTAAATGGGTTTGTGGAAATATACACTGCACATGTTAGGAGTTTAAAAATGTTAAAAAATTGAAAACAATATTTCCAATTCATATTCATTTGGATACTTATAAGTTATAATGCTTGTATAATTTCGAGAAACCAATTCAGGTGTTTTGCGGACAATGGAAAGAACACGACAAATTATTTACATTTAGAGGCGACTCGAACTGGCTTGGCTTTAGTAAGGTAATGTATTTAAAAGCTCATATATAGATTTCAGATACGTATGCATTTGGGTTTGTTACTCTATAGAAGTGTTTTGTCTCATTTTTCTCACACTTTTGGTAATCCTTTTTATATTTGTTTGATTTGCATTTTTAAGGTATGTTTGTACTCTGTTAGATTTCCAAAAATACTAAGCAAAGGGTTTCTTATTCGGTCGCTCTTTAGTTAAATTATCAAAGTTATGATTCCTCAAGGATTATGCTTCTTTCTTCAGTGTTAAATTCTGTCAAACTTAGGCCCAACATTATATCATTCACACCTCTGATTCAACCCGGCACATAAATAACCTTAGCAGAATTCTATTTTCTTTTTCTGGAAAATTTTCTCAACTTATTTTTGACATTTGTGGGCTCAAACTTGTGTACTTCTGTCTAATATTACTATATGTTATACTTTGCAGTGCTCCAACAAAGATGTTTTGGGTGGATGGTGTGATTCGGGTAGCATATTTGTAGCCGATGTTGCGTAAGTGAATTTGATAACTTGATCTCTCAAGTAATTTATTAGACTTTTTATTTGTAAACAATGAGTGGTAGCTGAGAGGTTCAAAAGTGAATGGTCTGAATCAATTAGGCAGCGGTTATTATATTATTAGGCAACAGTTATGGATTAGGTAGTAGTTATGTTATTAGACAGTTATTGAATAAATAGGCAAATAGAAGGAAAACGTATTTGGCAATAATTTGGAATTGGATATTAATTGGGAGATACTAAGCTCTCTGTTATTGCCTATTGATGCATAATCATGAATGAAGAAATTAGGGCTTGTTTAGATTGATTTATTTGAGCTTATTTACAGCCATAAGTTTTGTGTCATTGTTTGAGAGACTTTATACGACATTTTATTTTATCATGGATGATCTCATGTTCACAAATAACCTAATTCATTGTCCCCACAACAATAACTGTCACATTAAACAACACTTGATCGAGATATAATAAGGATATCCCTATTTTTTTGACAAACATAAAATTAACTTATATTATTAATCAACAAAGATTCAATACAAGGAGGATTTGTGTAAAATAAACTACGCCTAGTCCAAGAATCGGCCGCCTTAGCTAACGTAAGAGCAACCGAATTCGCTTGGCGTTTTACAAACTTTACCTCAAAGTTAGGAAAAGAAGACAACAAAGACTTAATAGAGATAAAAATAGAGATAAAAATGTTCAATGTCATATAAATAACATAACTTAAAAAAACAAAAAAATTGTGATTCTAGTAGAAAGAGACCGAGTTGATGCGACGCGCCAACGGAGACTAAGTTGCATTCTTATTGACATTTGAGCCTACCAATATCATAAACACTATTTATTCATCCATGATGACCACCACTTGAAGAGAATTGAAGGTGACATTTAACGACCAGTGACCATATACTCGTCAAATCAAACCTTTCCTAATCCACGTGTACTTCTCATCCATCAAAGTACCCCAACTCCTTAACATATGTCCTATTCATCTAACATCATTGTCCCCGCTGTCCTTGAGTTCCTTAAACCCGGATGTAATACTTTTTTCAAAAATTGTACTACATGCAAATTTGATTTATTGAGAAATTGATCTTTATGATATAAAAAGTCTTTTATTTTAATATTTATTTCAATGTATATTACGAGAACTAATTCATATTGATATATTTGTAAGGGGTTTATGAAAGACAGTAAGAGTGAGACATCACTTTAGTTAAGGATTTTATGAATGCTCCGAGATCGTCTGCTTGTCTATCAAATGTTGAATGCCTCACCCTTTTTTTGAAATAATTCTCTTGACATAGAAAAATGAAAAAGTGACGTGTCTACGATCTGTTATGATGTAGAATGAGTTGCGAAGAATTTAACCATGCTCCCTTTGTATACAAGGAGATTTATAATGCTCCCTTTGTATACAAGGAGATTTATAATCCAATGAGTTGCGAAGAATTTAACCATGCTCCCTTTGTATACAAGGAGATTTATAATCCAATACCCTTTCTTTTTAGAAGTTGTTACTATATATTTTCACGGACATAGGATCCATGCCAAATTTAGTATAAATATCTCAATGCTGAAGTTGAGGGGTCAATCTCATTTTGATATAGAAAACCACATACATAGAGCTTCTCGCCGTTTACGTGAGCTAGTTTTCAACCCCACAATATACCTTAAAATCTATGACAATTATCTAGAGTTGTCACATATTGTACTTTTTAGCATGTACAATTGGCGGCAATCACGGGGTCCGGTAAAACTGACTTGAGCTACCATAACAACACACTGCTGAATTATTGTCCTCATGTTCAACCTCTCTGACCATCATGGTGAATAGTCCAAAGGCGAAGAAAGTGCCATAGCAGAGATGCACAGTGTTATGGATGATCTACGTCTTTAAAATCAAACTCTGAAGGATGATGTCCTCCATATCTAATAGTGCCAACATGATATAGGTCCTATAGACGAGGAGAGATGTTAAACCCTCAACCTCTTTCAAACTAGATATGGAAGGTGTCCGTTCTGGAGAACTTTAAGCTGCCTTCATTAGTTAAGTTTGATGGACGCAGTGACCCGTATTAGCACGTTACCTCCATCAATATCCTAATGGCTATCATTGGATCCCCCGAATCCTTGAAATGCAAACCCTTTTCTAGAATATTCAGAGATGCAACTCTAAGATGGTATATGGGCTTGCCTCGACTCTCCTTCACCAACTATCAAGACTTAGGGAAGAAATTGGTCCATCAGTTTGTAGCAAGAAGGCACAAAAAGATTGTCGCCACCAGTTCCTTTAACATTTGTCAGGGTACCTCGGAATTCTTAAGGGAATATCTCCTCCACTTCAATGAGGCAACGATCAAGGTAATTCATATCAACTAGGACATGTTCGTAGGAGTATTTTAGAATGGGCTCGAGATTCAACATTTTAACGAATCCCTTGCCTAGAGTTCAGCGACGTCCTTGGCAAAAGTTGTGACTCGGATGGAATGTTACATCAAGGGTGTGGAAAACAATGCTAAAATGAAATTCAGAGACATGAAAGAGCACACTTTCAATGGCGACGACTCACAAAAATTGCAAAGAAATCAATATACATTGCCCATTAGGGACAAGACAATGTTTAAGCGAAATGGAAAATCTACTGAGAGTTTCACGCCTCTAAACACTTGTTGGAAGTAGATATGGCAAGAAGTCATTCACATGTATAACATTCCTCAACTATCAGCTCCAAAGGCAGATGTTATGGGGCCTGAACCTAGTAGTTGGTGCAAGTTCCACAAAGTCAAGAGACACCATACTGAGAATTGGTATCAACTCAAGAAGGAGATAGAGAGCCTTATCCAAGTGGGGCACCTGAAGAAGTATGACAAGGGAGACTTCATTCGAGGGTCAGACAAATCTAGTTTTAATGGGGGGGATCCAAGAAAGGGAAGAACCAAGTAAGGGCGATAATAAAGTTATCCGTTATACTCTTAATACTATCGCATGAGGATTCGCTGGGGGCAGAGAGACCACTTCCGCCCATATAAGTTATGCTCGCCAAATCCTAACCATAGAAGGCTCTCCCACTAACTATGATATTGACTAGTTAGAAGATCTAGAAGCTGAGGTGGTTTTTTTCAAGAAGGGCGTTGCAAACATCCACCCACATAAAGATGATCCCATGGTTATCTTCGTAATATGCGACAATTGGGAGATAAAGAAGGTCTTGATTTACTAAGGAAGCTCCACAAACATCATCCTCTACTGAGATGCTTTTGAGAGGCTTTGCTTGGAACTAAATGACCTCAAACCCTTCCAAGGATCGTTGGTGGGATTTTTCGCGCGAACAAGTACAATTGAAAGGCTATATAACATTGAAGACTACCTTTGGAGCAGAAGGAAATTCCAAGTATATTAAGGTAAGATATCTTGTCATTGACGCACCTTCCTTATATAACATGATTATAGGGTGCCACGTATTTAACCAGATGAGAGTTTCCATATCTACATTGTATCTATGTAAGAAGTACCCACTCTCAGATGGACGAGTTAGGAGTATTTAGAGAGATAAGGATATCTCCAAGAAATGGTATGTAGAGAGCCTCAAATGGAAGATGCTCAGGACAATGGACGTGATTGCCATTGACATGAATTTGGAAGCCTAACCACTAAAGGAAGCTTTCATGAATGAGGACATGATCACTCCAGACCAGGCGAACATGAAGGATACAAGAAAGGGCGTCTTGTCAAATGATGTTGACCATTAGATAATAGGGTCTTGTTTAGTTTAGTTTAGAGTAGTTTGATTTACTATTGGGTATTGTTTATACAAGTAACGACCTCTTCTATTATAAGGATAATTGTGTGACATTCTTTGTTTGTGGGAAGCAATATTTTTTATGTGTTGCCAATGTGTCACAATGGTTTTTAATGAGGCTCTCACCTTATTATTGAAATTTGGGTTATTGTTATTCTCTTTGATGTAAACAAGTTGTTGATACTTATATATCAATTAATTTTTAATTTTGTAAAAATATATTTAAAATTTTATTATATACTTTAATATCAATATAGTATTATAACAATATAATACTAAACCTTATCCAAATTTCAAAATAATATCAAATATCTCTTTAACTAATCTTTGATTCTTAAATACACATTTTATTTATCATTTTTTAAATTTTTAATATATTTTATAAATCAATTTACTTCAAAAAGTTATAAAGAAAAAACATTTAAAAATTATCATAAAAAATCATTTTACATATTAATGGAATAAAATAATTATTTACTCCATATTAATTACCCCTCCCTTCTATAATACGTGACAATATCTTTTCAGGCTAAAAAATTTTTAAAATGATATATTTGCAAAAATTATAATTTTATCTTCCTATAATAAAAATCAAACAGACAAAATTATAGGTACTGAAATTAAAATGTGACATGTTGTATATTTGTATAATAAAATAGTAGATGTAGATATTTGTATAACTGAGGATTACAAATAAGACAGACCAAGTACACAAAAGATTTGTGTCTTTTTCTTGCCGAGTGACCGTACTCGTTACCTTTGAATTTTGTCTTTTAAATTTTCCAACAACCTTATTATACGCGGTTCAATTTTCCCTAATATAACCCTCTTATCAACCGTTTTCCAAATTCATCAAGTTTCTCACTTTTCAACTTTTCCTCAATCCATTCACCAATTCCTTCCTGGGTTTTCAATCAATCTTGAGTTTTCATTCCTCTGTTTCACCAATTTCAAAACCCTAAAATTTCAATTTTTCTGTTCCCGTAGTGTTAATTCATTCATTCTCGGAAATTGGTCTTTGAAAATTCATCTTGGTATTTTAATTCATTCAAAAAAATTTCAAATTTGAGAAAAAAATTCAATTTTCTTGGGTTCAGTTTTCCAGTTTTGACAACTTGGTCTGTGATATTGATGTTTATGTGAGAATGCGTTCTACAATAGAATATCAAGGTTCTTCTATTTTGAATCAACGTGTTAATCAAGTTCACTCTATGGAAAATTCAAGCTTAGAAAATGAGCTTAATTTGTTTCAAAAACATGTCACTGATAGGTTCAATGAACTATCTTCTGTTTCCAACAATGATTTGTTGTCACTTTCTTGGGTTAGGAATCTTCTAGATAGATTCCTTTGTTGCCAAGAGGAATTCAGAATGATACTTCATAACCATAGATCGAAAGTGTGTAAACCGCCTTTGGATCGTTTGGTGAATGAGTTTTATGAGAGGAGTGTGAAGGCATTGGATGTATGCAATGCTATTAGAGATGGTGTTGAAATGGTTAGACAATGGGAGAAGCTATTGGAGATTGTTCTTTGTGCTTTGGATCATAAAAGAATCATTAGTGAAGGACAGTTTCGTCGCGCTAAGAAAGCTCTTGTTGATTTGGCTATTGGTATGCTTGATGATAGTAATAAAGATTCTAATAATGTTTTTTCATTTGCATCTAGAAATAGGTCATTTGGTAGAAACAATGTTAATCGAGATCATCATCATTATCATCATCGACAAGATTCATCTGCATTAGGTCATTTTAGATCACTTTCTTGGAGTGTATCGAGAAATTGGTCAGCTACTAGACAACTACAAGCAATTGGGAACAATCTTTGTTTTCCTAAGAATAATGATCTTGTTGCTACAAATGGTCTTGCATTGGCTATTTATACAATGAGTTCGATTTTGTTGTTTACAATGTGGGCACTTGTGGCTGCAATTCCTTGTCAAGATAGGGGGTTACATCTCAACTTTTCGATTCCACGGCAGCTATCTTGGGCTTCTCCGGTGACATTGCTCCACGAGCGGATTTTTGAGGAATCGAAGAAAAGGGAGAGGAAGAATTCGTGTGGTCTTTTGAAGGAGATTCAGAAGATTGAGAAGTGTGCTAGGGTGATGAATGATATGGCAGATTCATTGGAGTTTCCCTTGAGTGAGGAGAAAGAAGATGAAGTTAGAGCTAAAGTGGAAGATGTTGTGAATGTTTGTGAAGGTTTGAAGGATGGATTGAATCCTTTGGAAATACAAGTTAGGGAAGTGTTTCATAGAATTGTTCGTGGTAGAATGGAAGGGATTGAGTTTCTTGGTTGATAGTAATAAAAACTTCATCAAATTGATGATGTGATTTGTGGTTTCCTTAGAAATGTGAAGATTGTGGAGAACAACCGCAAAAGATGAGTTGGGTTTGTAAATGGGTTTTTTTTTTTTGGTGTGTGGGTGGAAATAGGTTAGGCTAGGCTAGGCTTTAGAAGGCCTGAGTCTGGCCTACGATAAACTTAAAAGGCCTAAGCCTGGCCTACGGCCTATCATAGGCTCAGTTTTTTGGCCTGGCCTGACCTTTTTAAAAGCCTGGCCTGGCCTGAAAGCCTATTTAAAAAGCCTGTCTCTCATTAAAGTTTTCAATTAATCTATATAACTTAAGAAGTCTTGTAGGTCATATATAAGTCAACCTATTTAGCATTTATATATATATATATATATATATATATATATATATATATATATATATATATATATATATATATATATATATATATATATATATATATATATATATATATATATATATATATGGTAACCTATTTAGTTTTTTTTAATATATATACATACATGAACCAACTTATTTAACATATTTCTAATATATATAAAAATATAGGCCGGCCTATAAGGCTTCATAGGCTTTTATAATAGCCTAAGTCTAGCCTATTTAATAAAATAGGCTTTTAAAAAAGCCTAAGCCTGGTCTTTTTATTAAATAGGCCTGGCCTAGGCCTATGTAGGCTAGGTCGTAGGCCCCTGTAAGCCGGCCTGGCCTATTCCCACCCCTATGTGTGTGTATCTATTGACATGCATAAAATTTATGGAGTTTTGTTTTTGAATTAGACCTATGTAGTCTTTGATGTTCCATCTTCTCTCTTGGCTATTTGGCTTATAAATCAAGAGACTACTTTGATGTTACACACTCTCTTCTCTCTTAGGCGTGAACCCCACTAACAAAATAAGAAGTAAACTGTGTATAACAAGTGGATCTATAATCTTATCACATCAAAATGATATAAATATAACTTAATGAATAAATTATTTTTAAAATAGAGTTATATTGAGTTATTATAGGACATATTTAATATTTTGTTGAGATGTTGTTTTGGAGTGATTGAGTGTTTAATGTGATACAAGAGTATTGCTTAAACTTAATGAATATTTTGTTGTATGACTGCCGATGTTGTCCAAGATAAAGTGTTGGTTTATATATAACTAACACAAATATAAATGAAGTGTAGTAAAAATGATGATGACCGTGTTTTTTATAATCGAGAGTTCATATTTTTTGAATACTTAACAAACACAGAACAAGTATCATCAATGATTTAGTAACGGCTAAAGAGATTTAGGGTGCGTTTGATTAGCAAATTATGAAATACTGGATAGAGCAATACTAGACAGTACAGAATAATACAGGATAACTTTTTGTATTGTACTGTGTTTGATGGTTATTGGACTGGACAACATTTTTTTGATATATATATAAAATATTAATATTATATTTATGAATTAAAATATTAAATAATAAGAAAGAGAGAAAAAATATTTTTTTTTGATTTTTTTTTTGATAATTAGTGCTTGATACAAAAAGTTGTCCCATGGTTTAGTGGGGGACAAGAAATTATGGTTTTGTCCAGTACCTTGCCAAATTTTTTGTCCAGTACCATGATTAGTTTCTGCATCAAACAGAGTACAAAAAAAGTTGTCCTGTCCAGTACCTCATTTTTTAGCAAATCAAACGCACCCTTATGGATGAAAATGAAGGCAGAAGGAACTTACAAGGGTGATTTAGTGATATGGGTTATTTCTCCTACATAAGGTCGCTAGTAAAGTGAAAAACTAAAATTACCTTTGAAATAGGAAAATTTACTTTTGAACATATTTCAGTTCACACACAGTTCATTTGTTGGGAAAGATTCGAATCCTCACGAACACCAATCAATGCTAGTTCATTTAATGTTGATACGTCAAGTTTTGGGGCCCACACATCTCTGACTTTGTTTTCCTAGAGAAGGCAGGTGTCACCTCCTGATTCCCCGAAAGCACCACCAGTCCAGGTTGATGCACCTGTTGTCGATGCAGCCGTTCTTGAGGAGTTTGAAGGAGACCAGTATGAATTATCATTGTTGCTTCTATATGCAGACCATGCTACATGACATGTGTGGAACGAAGAAGTAAAATGTATCTGTATTTTTTCTTTGAAAAAAATGTGTTATAATATTCAAACTTTCTGATGATAATTTATTTTTCTATAATACTGTGATGCTTGAAAATGAATATTATTGTTTCTTAGATAGGTATTCGGGTTTAAATCAAATTGTTGTAGATCCTGCAAATAAAGAGAAAACAACTTTTACCTTCCCATTTGGAGTTTTTGCCTATCGGAGGATGCCATTTAAGTTATGCATTGTGCCGACTACTTTTTAAAGATGCATGCTTTCTAACTTCTCTGACATGATTAAAAATTCCATAGAGGTTTTAAGGTGATTTTTATGTATTCAATGATTCTTTTGACTATTGTCTTGATTGACTAGACGATGTTTTAAAGAGATGTGTCGAGACAAATCTTGTTTTAAATTTGGAAAATTTTCATTTTATGGTAACCGAAGGTAATGTTCTCAGATCCAAAATCTCTTCAAAAGGTATAGAAGTCGATCAAACCAAAATTGAAGTCATTGAGAAACTGCAATCTCCCGTACATGCTAAAGGAGTGAGAAGCTTCTTAGGTTACGCCTATTTCTATCTACATTTCATTAAAGACTTTTATAAGATTGCAAAACCTCTATGAAACCTCCTTGTGAAATAGAACGAGTTTAGTTTTGATAATGATTTTTTACATTATTTTTTTGTTATTAAAAAAAAAGTTGGTCACTGCACCAGTAATCGTCGCCCCAAATTGGGAATTCACTTTTGAACTCATGCGCGATGCGAGTGATTATACTGTTGGAGCAATTCTTGGCCAACGACATGCAAAGTTTTTCCATGTAATTTACTATGCTAGAAAAGTTTTGAATGGAAATCAAGTGAATTACATTACCATTGAAAAAGAATTGCTAGCCATAGTATTTGCACTGGAAAAATTCCGTCCTTATCTAATTGGTTTGAAATTTATTATTTATACATATCATGCTGGTTTGAAGTACTTATTTACAAAAGGTGATTCCAGTTTTCTAAGATGGATACTTCAGCTGCAAGAATTTGATTTATAATCAAGGATAAAAAAGGAGTTACGAATGTTGTAGTGTACCACCTCTCAAGACTTAAAAATAACGACGTAAATAAGAAAGAAAAGAACATAGTTGAAGAAATTCCTAATGAGCACTTGATGACAATCAATGAGCGACCTTGGTTTGCTGACATGGAAAATTGTAAATCTACAAATACTGTACCCGAGGAGTACACGTGGTAGTAAAGGAGACGCTTCTACAGAGAAGTTAACTTTTACCTTTAGGATGACCTTTATCTTTTCAAAATAAGTCCAGATGGGTTACTTTGGGGGTGTGTTGCAGGTACCAAAGCAGATAACATTATGTGGCACTACCACAACTCAGCTTATAGAGGTCACGATATTGGGGAAAGGACTGTAGCTAAGGTGTTACAAAATTGTTTTGGTGGTCAACCTTGTTTCAAGATTGTAAGGCATATGCATTGACTTCCCTCGAATGTAGAAAAATAAGTAATATTACAAAGAGGGACGAGATGTCCCTTAATATCATGTTGGAGGTAAAGCCTTTTGATTGTTGGAGAATTGACTTTATGGGTTCTTTTCCCCAATCTAACTCTAATATTTATATTCTGGTATGTGTTGATTATGTTACAAATTGGGTTGAAGTTGTTGCTTGTAGCGCTAATGATGCCGCACTGTCACTAAATATTTGAAAAATAATGTTTTTGCTAGGTTCAGAGTACTTAAAGTATTGATCAGTGATGGGGAGATGCATTTCTGCAATAAGTATTTGGAAAGTGTTCTAGCAAAGTATAATATGAAACATAAAATGTCCACATCTTACCACCCGCAAACTTGCAAACAAGTAGAAGTTTCAAACAGATAACTTAAACAAATTCAATAAAAGACAGTTGCATCATCACAGAAGGATTGTTCCAAGAAGTTAGATGACACTCTTTGGGCGTATAGAACGACTTTCAAAAACACATTTGGGATTCTCTCCGTGTCAATAAGTCTATGGTAAAGCTTGTCACCTACTAAAGGAATTAGAACATAAGGAATATTGAGCTGTGAATAAGAGTGGGAATAGGCTTGGTCGAGTTAGGCTTTACTAAGCTTGAGCAAGACTTGCTAAAAACTTCAAAGCCTAAGCTTGGTCTGTGGCCTATCATAGGCTTATTTTTCAGTCTGAGCCTGACCTTTTCGAAGGCTTGATTAGCCTATTAGCCTGCTTAAAAGCCTATATCATTTAAACATATGTAAATAAGAAATTCAACTAATGTTTAAATATACTAGAGTATCAAAAGAACAATGAGACTAAATGTTTGTTTACATTGAACTATTTAATTTGAACTTACATATTAGCATAAATTTTGTGAGATTATTTGTTTGGGAGAACTTGTGAAAACAACTTATAAAATTATTCATAAGGTTTTTCAACTTAATTTCACAAGTTCTTCAAGATAACAAAACTTTACTTTTGTATTTTAATATAAAGTATAAAATACAATATAAAAGATAATAAATTTATTCATATTTATTAAAATAGGCCGGCCTGATAGGCCTAAAATGTTTTTTATGGCCTGTGGCCTACTTATTTAACTAAATAAGCTTATAAAAAAATCTAGGAATTTTCTATTTTAAAAAAGCCTGGCCTGGCGTTGGCTTATGTAGGCTAGGCCGTAGGCCCCTATTAGTTGGCCTAGCCTATTCCCACCCATAGCTGTGAAGTTTTTGAATTTTGACGAGAAGCTTGTCGGAAGAAAAATATTTCTTAAGTTTGATGAATTAGACGAGTTGCACATGTATGCTTATGAAAATGCCTTGATCTACAAAGAAAGAACAAAAATATATCATGACAACAACTTGTTAAGGTGAGATTTCCAACCACGTCAACAAGTTCTCCTTATCAATTATAGAATGAAACTTTTTTCTGGGAAGTTGAAATCAAAGTGGTTAGGGCCATTCATTATTACAGAGGTATTCTCGAACAGTGACACATCATCCAATGTAACGGATACCTCACCATTCAGAATATGAAAATATGACTTCTCAATGTGCTATCTCTCAAGGAACACTGAAGGCATACCATGGTTAATACTAATATAATCAGTCATGCATAAATCTGGTAGCCCTAATAGGTGCACGACATCATGAAACCATTTATCCTCAGGATTTAATGAATTTTAAAGCATTATAATACACCAAAGAATACATCATTGTCAGAAAGTTCAAATATTATAACAAATGTATTTCAATTAGTAAATACAAATAAATTTTACCACTTCATCCCACACGTGCCCGATTGCATAGGCAACAATGATGTATCATACGAGCCTCCTTCAAATTCTTCATGTGAATCTACCTAGACATGTGGGACTTTCAGGATAGCAACATGTGATATCTGCTTCCCCCGGGAAGACGAAGTCGAAGATGCACGAACTCTAGAAGTTGATGCCTTTGCATTAAATGAACTGGCACCGACCGATGATTGGGAGGGTCAATCTTTTTTCCTCAAACCGATGAATGTTATGACAGCTTATAGTGCCTCATTCGTTCTTGGTTGTCAACCATGTTACCTATAATTAAACCACACAAGCCAAACATAGTAGAAAATAAATCAAACTCGGATAAAACACATTCAAAATCAAGCCAAACAATGTGGACAAACAAAATACGGAAATACAATTATGTATTTTATGAAAATCAAATTCTAAAATCATATGGAAGTGTATTTCTGTATTACACAAATAAGGACCTTTTTCTCCTTGGTGGAGGAATGTATTGCTTTTTCTTTCTTTTTTGGTCCTACTCTTTTCTAAATATGAAGGAGTTTTTCCCTTCAATTAAGGTCACATGTAGTCGTAAGGATTAGGGGTGGACAAAATAACACCACCCATATGTAACCGTCTGATCCGTTAGTAAATGTGAGATTCGGGTCGGTTTTGTTCGGACCATGGGTTGGTTCAGAAAGCAACATAGGGTTGTTATGGGTTTTTCCGGACGGGTTCGGACAATGAATTTAGGCCCTTCGGAAACCGAACTGAATCGGTCTAACAATACATTTTAATTTTATTTTTATTTTTATAATATTACTATATTGATTAGGGTTTGAGTCATGAGCCAGAGTATATATAGTTACATTCTTCTTCTTCCCAAGCCAAAGTCGCCTCCACTCTCAGTCTCTCTTCTCTACTTCTTCACACAGTTTTCTCTTCTTCATTTTTTCAGTCTTCACTCTCCACTTTCATCTCTCTCACATACTCTAGATATGTGTTTGAATCTGTGTAATAATCATTCACCAAACTCAAACCCTATCCCGAAATCACAGAAAGGAGATACACCACGACCTTGCCCTTTGCAGTTTCCCTCTCCACCATTTTTCGTCACTCTTACACAATCTTTTACACTCTCACACTTACTTACCATTTTAATTTTTGGAACCCAAACCCTAACCCCAAATTTTTGTAAAAGTTCATTTAAAGGTAATATTTTTAAAATCAAAAACCTCTGTTTCTCTTTGATTATGGTTTTTTGGCCATTATTATTATAGGATTCTTTGTTCATGATTTGTTTGATTTTTATGCAGTTGCTAATACAATGAATCTCACATGACAGGGCATGCTTATCACTTGAATACTCAAAAAGGTTAGTGCTTTGTATATTTGTTCAACATCTAGACTTTTTGTTTGACTACTTTTAAACCCCTAGTAGTTGGTTTATGTGATTTATGCATTGTGATTTAGAGTTGGTGTTTGCTTAAATTTAAGGTTTGTGTTTCTGTTTTTGTTTAGTTGTGTATCTCTAAAAGTGATTTAGGGTTAAGATCTTGTAATATGTAATGTATGGATCTGATGAAATATAATGGTTTTGTGTTTAAAAATTGTTGTGTTTTGATGTTCTTATAATATGTAATGTATGGATCTGATGAAATATAATGTTTTTGTGTTTAAAAATTGTTGTGTTTTGATGTTCTTATAATATGTAATGTATGGATCTGATGAAATATAATGGTTTTGTGTTTAAAAATTGTTGTGTTTTGATGTTCTTATAATATGTAATGTATGGATCTGATGAAATATAATGGTTTTGTGTTTAAAAATTGTTGTGTTTTGATGTTCTTATAATATGTAATGTATGGTTCTGATGAACTATAATGGTTTTGTGTTAAAAAATGTTTGTTTTGATCTTGCAGCTTGAAATATAATAAAAGTTTTCACGGATGATATAATAATGAAGAACCAATGAATTCTTGAAACATCCTAGAGGTAAAACTATCTTTTTGTTTTTCAGATAATCAAAAGATTGGTGTATATTGTTATTTTTGAATCATAATTACTAATCATCCTTGTAGATCCCTCCATTGACAACAACAATACTGTAGGAATTAAAGTAAAAATCCATACCATGAGCAAAAATGTATACCAAGAGTTTGTCTAAAAGATATTTACTATGATTGTAAATATGCTAAGTTTCTATTTGTTAATATCATAGAAATATTATGTAAGGGTTTGATATATTAAGTTTTTATCTTTTTCTACATGGAACTTATGAACAGGTAGAAGTAAAGAAGGAGTTTTACTCAGTAATTAACAAGATCATTTAAATTATCTTTTTCTATATGGAACTTATGAACAGATAGAAGCAAGGAAGGAGTTTCACTTAGAGCAATGAACAAGATCATTTAAAATTTTTAAGATCTTAGTAATTGTGTTTATGTGATTTTTAATTGTTTTTTTGAAGGACTTGAAAGGACTAAATTTTATTGATTTATTGTGTTATAATTTTTTATTTATCTTACTTCATGCTGAATCTGTGTGGTGTATCTCACTATTAAGTGATTAAAGTCATGACATTTATGTTAGATTTTAATTTGGTTGATTTAAGTCTATATTTAATCAAAACAATATATTAATATTTATTTTAAATTTAATTGTGTTGATTTGTTACAATAATCTGTATTTTTTTATGTAAAATTTGGGTTTGGTCTTCCAATTTTATTTGTATTATTAAGTTGGAGAAAAAATTGTAATATTGAGAATTTCAGAATGTATTTGCTTAGAGATAATTAGAACTTTTTTATTTAAATAATTAATATTATTTTATAAAAGATCAATTTACTTTGTCATTTTTTGAATTATAATAAAATTCATATTGGAATGTAATTGGGCTGTAAATTTGAGTGGCCCAATAAGGATTTTAAAAAAGGAAAAAAATATTGATCCAATTACCATTACAAACCGAATTAAACCGGTCCAGTTACTTCGAGACTTAAATTGGTCGGAATTGAGCCTGTAGAAGTCATCCGAGGGTTGGGCCGGATTGAAATTTTGGGTCCAAATTTGAACCGGCCCAAACCGATGTCCACCTAGCAAGGATACTATTCATATTTTATTTGTAGTATGGTATATCAAGGAGGATCTAGTATTACTCGAGTTAGGTGTTAAAAGATTGTAATTTGTATATATTTCTTTTTTTACTCTATATATACCAACACAATCAATACGTTTTATTATTTTCAATACTATTTTTGTTAAATAAAAACAAATTTGTATATATTGCCTTTTTAATATTATATTAAACTTTAAAAATGTTAAATAAAAACAAATTTGACACAAACATAGACTTTGTTGCATTCTTGCTTCCCCACCTTATTCACATTTGACCCTAGCACTAATTATTGATCCATAAACAACCTCTAGAAGAAGAATGTGAAAGTGACATTTAACGAACTTGATTAAGTTATCAAATAAGACATTTTCTAATTCACGTGTATTGTCATGCATCAAAGTTCCCCAACTTCTTAACACAAACCTTATCCGTCCCCAAATCAATGCCCCATCACCCTCCACAAACATCAATATCCCTGAGTCATTCTGCAATTAATTAATTACTCGCTTTTAAAGTTTTCGACATTAATTAAGAAATTTTAAGGTATAATATTATTATAAAACGTTACATTTCTACTAAATTAATTTTATTAACATATTAAAATAATTGTTTAATAATACTTAAATGAGATTAATTGCTATGCGCTATCAATATAAGTTTCTTTACACATTCAATGCATCACAACCTTTTAAAGCTATTACTTTATAGATCATTAAAATAAAAGTCAAACATTATTGAGGACTTAACGGCCACGATTAAGTGACAGTGTAACATTTCTTTACATGTTGGTGTATTTTAATTAAATTCTACTTAAATTTGATTAAAAAATAAAAATTATTTTTTCACTAGAAAGTGAAAATTGTAGGAGGCAATTCGGAGGGTCAACGAGGGAGCATATAACGCTTGAGACACACATCACTTGTGTACCTAAAACCTTAAGGTGATAGGTGTGTGGGCTCTCTAACTTATAAAGTGTCCATTTTTTTCTTTTCTAACCAATGTGAGACTTCTTCCTCACACTTGATTTTCAACACTCCCCTTAAGTGTGACTGTTGGAAGCTGCTTGGGAGGAAGTTATTAGGAGCATTGATACAAAGTTGAGGATTATGTATCTTTGAGAGTTTTGGGAATTTTGCCCCGATAAGTGATTTTTTAAATTTCACTTTAGTACTGCAGAGGATAAGAGAAGAGCATTGTCTTTGGGAACTTATAACTTAAAAGTAGTTTGCTTAAACTATTAAAGTGGGAACTAGATTTTAATCCTCATACTCAAAGACAAACTCATATACAATCATGGTTGCGCATATATGATCTCCCTCAAGATTAAGGGAGACCGCATGTTGTGTTTGAGATTGCGAGAGGGGTAGGTACCACTCATGCTAGATGAAGCTACCAAGATTCATTCTTTTGATCATTATGTGAGAGTTTTGGTGGACATTGATCTTTTCTAAAGATTATTTGATGAAATCATGGAGGAACGAGAAGGATTGCTTTTTATGTGGAAATAGTGTACGAGAAGCTACCAGAATATTGCGATCAATGTAAAGCCATTGGTCATGCTGTTAACTCTTGCCACTAGTTGATGCCTAAAAACAATGCAAAGGTAAATCGAACTACAAAGATTGGTGCAAAGCCGAAGATTACAACCAAGTATAATAAAAAGGAGAGAAATTCAAATTCTTCAAGCCTTCCTATTATCAAGGAAGACACTCATATTATCAAAGAAAATTCATCTATTATCAAGAAAGACACTCCTAATATCAAGGGAAACACTCCTTACCCAAAAAAAAAAAAACTCATATATCTTTTGTATATGTTAATAGTAAACCACAGTTTACAAATCCAACTCATCTTTTGTGGTTGCTTTTTTTCCCCCCCACTTTACAAACTACTAATCACACTATCAAATTGATTTAGATATCAACTTAACTTTGCAATTTCATAAAACATAGTTCAAATCTTATCTAAATCCATTGATGATGTTTTGTTACTATCTAATATCTATACATAGAATCAAGCCCTTCCATTCTACAACTAACAATTCTATGAAACACTTCCCTAATTTGTCTTTCCAAAGGATCCAATCCATCTTTCAAACCTTCACAAACATTCACAACATCTTCCACTTTAGCTCTAACTTCATCTTCTTTCTCCTCACTCAAAGGAAACTCCAATGAATCTGTCAAATCATTCATCACCCAAGCACACTTCTCAATCTTCTGAATCTCCTTCAAAAGACCACAAGAGTTCCTTCTCTCCGGCTTCTTCGACTCCTCCAAAATCTGCTCTTGGAGCAACTTTATTGGAGCCGCCCATGATAGCTGCCGAGGAACCAAAAAGTTGAGATGTAAACCCCTATCTTCACAAGGAATTGCAGCCACAAGTGCCCACATTGTAAACAACAAAATTGTACTCATTGTATAAATAGTCAATGCAATACCATTTGAAGCAACAAGATCATTATTCCTAGGAAAACAAAGATTGTTCCCTATTGCTTGTAATTGTCTAATAGCTGACCAATTCTTTGATTCACTCCATGGTCTAAATTGCCCAAACACAGACGAATCTCCTCGATGATGACGATCTCTATTAACAACGTTTCTACCAAATGATCTACTTCTAGATGCAAATGAAAACACATTATTAGAATCTTCATTACTCTCATCAACCATACCAACAGCCAAATCAACAAGAGCTTTCTTAACACGACGAAACTTTCCTTCACTAATGATTCTTTTATGATCCAAAGCACAAGGAACAATCTCCAATAGTTTCTCCCATTGTCTAACCATTTCAACACCATCACTAACAGCATTGCATATATCCAATGCCTTGACACTCCTCTCATAAAACTCATTCACCAAACGATCCAAAGGCGGTTTACACACTTTCGATCTATGGTTATGAAGAATCATTCTGAACTCCTCTTGGCAACAAAGGAATGCATCTAGAAGCTTCCTAACCCAAGAAAGTGACAACAAATCATTGCTTGAAACAGAAGATAGTTCATTGAACCTATCAGTTACATGTTTTTGAAACAAATTAAGCTCATTTTCTAAGCTTGAATTTTCCATAGAGTGAACTTGAGTACTACGTAGGTTCAGAATAGAAGAACCTAGATATTCTGTTGGAAAACGCATTCTTACTTAACAGTTAACACAAATATCACAGAAGCTTCTTTATATTATAAACATAAAACAATCACAGACCCAGTTATCAAATTTAACAGAAAATGGAAACTTTCTGTCAAATTTGAAAACTTTTTCACTAAATTAAAATACCCAGATTGAATTTCAAAGAATTTTTTTGAGAATGAGTGATTTAACACTCAATTGGGGAATTTAGGGTTTTGAAATTGGTGAAATTGAGGAATGAAAATTTGAAATTGATTGAAAAGCCAGGAAGGAAATGGGGAATGGATTGAGGAGAAAGAGGAAAGCGAGAAGCTTGATAGAGAAATGGAAGTGGGAATGAGAAGAAATTGGAAATGGGTTGTTGTTATATTGGGGATAATTGGACCGCGTTTAATAACGGTTGTTGAAAAACGAAATTAGAAAAAGAAAAGGAAAAAAAGATTAACGAGTAGGGATACTCGGTTAGAAAAAGACAATTATAATTGTTTTCTACAAAAAAAAAAAAAATTCAATTGACATGAATAAGCACTTTAGTGTACATTTTTGTATTTGAATGCTAGTGTGAATTGCTCAAACTCTCTTAAACACTCTATTAATGTATGGTGTCACGTCGCCTTTGTTTTTCAACCTCTCTATTATTGTCATTGTAAAGAAACACTTAACATTTCTTCATTATTGTTATGATCACTACTTTAAGAATAACTAGTAAAAACATGGATGAAAAGTAGATTTTAGTGATCTCAAATTTTACATTTTTTTAGATCTTCTATGCCTAACAATGATAAATGCTGTAGTAGCAAAGAATGCTGATCCTGCTATAACCAATGGAACAAACAGATTCTTTGATGTTTTTGCACTGTCCTTTTTTCCTTCATCTGTTTCATCTTTATCTTCTTTATGTTCTTCATGCACTTTCTCATTGTCTTTTTCTTCTTCTTCAAATTCTTCTATTTCATGATTTTCTTCTTCATCTTTGTTTATGCATTGTTCAAGTTCTTCTCCTTCATCTTCTAATTGTTGAGTGTTTAATGAATTTGGAACTATTGATTGTTGAACCATTTTTTGTTTTGAATGAGTAGCTTTAGCTTTTGATGGATCTTCTTTAGAAATGATTGCTTGTAGTACATGATCGTTCTTTTGTACCTCTTCTTTTCTTAATTCTTCTACCTTTGGAATTTCATTGTCTATATTGAGTGGTTCCACCTCAAATTTAGAAGTAGATTCTTCTGACTTTCTTTCATGTTCATGCACTTTTTCTGGAGTTTCATGCACTTTTTCTGCTACCCTTTTGGAGCCACTAGCCAAGTCAAATTGTGGAGTTGTTTCCTCCATTTTAGGCTTCATTTCTTCTTCACTCTTTGCAACCTTTGATTCTTCCCTTCTCTTGAGAATTTTTTCTTCTTCAACAGTCTTTGGTATTTTTGCATTGTCATTTTTTCCTTCACTTGTTTCATCTTTAGCTTCTTTCTGTTCATCTATTCCATGTTTTGCTTGTTCATCTTTGTTTGTGTACTTTTCAACTATTTGGCCTATTTGTTCATCTTGTAGCTTATCAACCTCACCTCTTGGTTCAACTCTTTGTTTTTCTTTTGAATGAGTAGTAGTAACTTGTGTTCCTCCTTCTTTCGAAATTGTTGCTTCGGGTACATTAATGTACCTTTCCTCCTCCTCCTTTTCTTTCTGTACTTCTTCAACCTTTGGAATTTCATTGTTCATGTTTGGTTCTATTGTTAATTCATGAGCCTTTTTTCTTTCAACTATAGCAGGTGATTCTTCTGATTTTCTTTGATCTTCTCTCTTTAGAGTTTCATGCACTTTTTCTGCCACACTTTTGGATCCACTAGCCATGTCAAGCTGTGAAGTTTTTTCCTTCATTTTAGGCTTATTTTCTTCTGTGGTTTGTATTGTTGTGAGTGTTGAATCATCTTTAGTTTCTTCACTGTCTGCAACCTTTAACCCTTCCCTTTTCTTCACAACTTTTCCTTTTTCAACATTCTTTGGTGAGAATTCTTTTGTTGCTTCATGTTCTTCAGTAACACATTCTGATTTTCTGTTTATTTCATCTTTTGATTGTTGATTAATGCTTTTGCCTTGCAACTTTGACGATTTAGCTCCTTCATATGCTGCAGTTTTCATTTCTGCAATATCATTCTTTGGCCTTTCACCCAATGATTTTTCTTCTTTATCATCAACTTCAAATTTTACCGAACGCTTTTTCTCCCGTGTTGTTTTCATTGTTTCATGTATCTTGTTCTTCTCATTATGGACATTTTGAGTTGTTTTGAGTTCTTTGAACGTATCTTTCTCTTTAGTCTCTACTTTTCCATCATCTCTTGCCGCATTTTCTTGCTCCCTATAATCGGTTTTCTTCTCAGACTCATTCGTTTTCTCTTGAACTCTGTCCCCTACTTCTTCTCCATTGTGAAATTCATCTTTTTCCTTCATTTCAATCAAACTTTCGATATCTTTTTCTTCAACTTCAGATTGAAACCTTGGTACTGATATTGGATTAATCACTTGATCTTCCATAGTGTCAACCACATTTGTGCATAATTTGTTACGAGTGAAATTTTCTCCTACTTTTGGTTTCTTTGGACTAAAAACTTCTTGGTTTGTACTTTCATCTTTTGATTCATTTCTCTCCTTGCTTTCAAACTTTGTATCCAACACCTTTGTCTTCTGTTTCTTATCCTTCGCATTCTTGTAATCAAACTCCTTAAATCCCATACTCACTACTGATTGAAATTCCCTGTCAGGATTTCTTATTCTTTCTATCTCAAACTCTTGAAGTTCTTCTTTTGTCATAGACTCGCCAAAATTTGGACCATCTATATCATTCCTCAAACCATCAATTTCTTCATTTTGTATGTTCTCATGTTTGTTTCCACTCATTTTCTTCATAGTCTTTTCACTATTTGCACCTTTTTCCTTGGCATCTTGAGTTTGATTTATCACTTGAAACTTTTGTGTTTTTCTTCCATCAACTAATCCAATACTAACATTCTCTTTATCAACTAACTCATCAATAGGATCAAGTTTTTTATTGCTATTTTCTTTCTCAATTATGTCCTCACATGGCTCATTTACAGCCTTACTTGCTTGTGATCTTCCTTCATTTTTCTCTTCTTGCAAAAAACATCCATCTCCTTCCTTTATTGTGTTTTTCTCGAAATCTTCATCTTCTTCATTTTGTATCTTCTCATTCACTTTCTTCACAAACTCTTTGGTTTTTCCACCCTTTTCATTGACATTTTCAATTTCCTCCTTCTCTTGAAACTTGTGTGTGATCTTTGTTGATCCTTCTCCATTCAACTTCACTATACCATATTCAATTTTATCGCCCTCATCTTTAACTATTGCCTTAGTTCTCTCCTTGAATTCTTCTTCTTCAAACTTTACTTTCTTCACAAATGGTACAACTTTTTCATTCTCTTCGAGACCTTTTATTTTCTCAATCTTTCTATCCTTTAGTTTCTCTCTTGTATCATTTTGTGAGTCTAAAATTTTCATTGGAATATCTTCTTTTGCATCCTTGGTATCTTGAGATTTTCTTTCCCTCACATCGTTCGACAAATAACATTCATCTTTTTCCTTTGTTACGACTTTCTTGAAGTCTTCACCTTCATTTTGTATCTTATTTTTAACTTTCTTCTCAAACTTTTCTGTTTTTTCACCCTTTTCATTGACATTTTTACTTTCTTCCTTCTCTTGAAAACTTCTTCCATCAGCACGGATCTTCGAAGTTCCCTCTCCTTTCAACTTTACAATATCAAATTCAATTTTATCATCCTGATCTTGGACTTTTTTAGCCTTAGTTCTCTCCTTGGATTCTTTTCCTTCCACCTTTTCCATCAAACTTTCACTTTCAACCAATCCTTTTTTAGTAACCTCTTTTTGTTCTTCCTCCTTTGCAACATTGAATCCTTTACTTTCATCGATCTCCGTAACTTTCTGTTTCAACTCCCCTGTCACATTCTTTGAGACATCATCCATTTCTGTTGTAGTATTCTCCTTTGCCTGTTGTTGACCACTTTCCTTTATTTCATTATCACTCTTTTCAATTTCCTCTTGCATTGTCTCTCTTGTTTTTCCTATCTTTGTTTCCACATACATCCTTTTGAATCCTTCACCTTCACCCTTCTCCTTAAAATATTCAATCTCTTTGTCCACCATTTCTTCTTTCACATTTTTGGATTCTTGAATCTTTTGAACATTCAATCCTTCACTTTCATCAAAACTTTTTTTAGGTAAGTTTTTAGGAAACTCTTCATTCGTTTTTACAACATCCTTTTGGATGGCATCTCCAAACACGACTTTTTGATCATCTTCGTTGACTTCAAAAGACTTCTTTTCGGAATCCATTCCTCCATTCTTCCTCCCTTTAGTGCTTTTAGCTTTCTCCATTTGCGGAACTTTAGGTTCTCTTAATTCATTTTGTTCCTTGCTACTTTCTTTCAAAACTTCTTTAAGTCTTTCCTTAGAGTCACACTTTGATCCTTCAACTTCCTTTTGTTTTGACTCTTCACTTTCTTGAATCAAAGCCTCTTCAAAAACTCTTTGGCTTGAGTCCACAATGTTATGTGAGACACCTTCGTCATCTTGTTCTATTTCTTTACTTCTCTCCTTGGATTCTTCTTCTCCCTCCTTTGCAACATTCAATCCTTTAATTCCTTCGATCTCCGCAACTTCTTGCTGTCCACCTCTCTTAATTCCATTCTCACTGTTTTCAATTTCCTCCTGCATTATTTCTCTTATATTATTGACTTTCGTTTCTTCCACATCCATCCTTTTAAGTCTATCACCTTCATCCTCCTCTTTCAAATATTTAATCTCTTTTCCCTTTCTTTTGACATCTTTGGTTTCTTGCATTTTTAGAACATTTAATCCTTCACTTTCCTCATGAGAACCTTTTGGTATTTTCTTAGAAAACTTTTCATTTATAGTTATCTTTCCATCAAATCCTTCTTTATTAGAATTTTTTACATTTGGTTCTTCATCTTTAGTTTCCTTCTTAGGCTCTATGAAGTTCTTATGATCATCATCATTGGCTTCAAAAGGTTCAAGTTTTGATACCTTCATTGCTTCAAATGGTTCCATGCTACTTTCTTTCACAATACTTTCTTTAATACCTTTTGTTTTCTCAATCCTTGTATTATTTCGTCCTTCTCTTGTTTCAACAGGTGAATCTAACATTTTCTTTGGAAAAACTTTGGCAGCATTGCTTGCTTTTGATATTTCTTTGTTTGCCTCTTCTTGCAAAAGTCTTTCATATTTCTTCTTTGTTATGTTTTTTTGGATACCTTCATTTTCTTCGTTTTGTACCTTCTCATACTCGTCTCCATTCACTTTCTTCATAGACTTTTCAATATTTGCACCCTCTTCATTGACATCTCCATCTTCAGTTTGTTCAATTTCTTGAAATTTTTGTTTTTTTCTTCCATCAAATATTCCATTTACATTCTCTCCCTCAAAAGACTCATTTGGTTCACCATGAATCTTTGTAGAACCCTCTCCTTTCAACTTCCCTATACCATGTTTATTTTTAACTTCCTCATCTTGGACCATTTCCTTAGATTTCTCCTTGTATTCACCTCCTTCCATTATTAAACTTTCATCTTCAACTAATGCATCATTGATAACCTCAGTTTGTTCTTCTTCGTTTGCAAAATTGAATCCTTTACTTCCTTCGGTCCCCGTAAACTTTTCATGACCACTTTCCTTAAGTTCATTCACATCCATCTTTATAGATTCATTTCCTTTTAACTTCACTATACTATATTCAACTGTATCTTCCATTTCATGGCGTATTTTCTTAGTTCTCTCGTTGTGTTCATCTCCTTCCACCATTAAAGTTTCATTTTCATCTAATGCTTCTTTGCTTACCTTGTGTTGTTCTTCCTCGTTCTCAAAATTGAATCCTTTACTTCCTTCAATCCCCGCAAATTGTTCATGACCACTTTCCTTAAGTACATTCTCATTCTCTGCAATTTCCTCCCGCATGGTCTCTTTTGTATTATTTTCTTTCTTTTGTTCCCCATGTTTCCTTTCAAATCTTTCACCTTCACCCTTCTCTACAAAATATTCAACCTCTTTGTTCACTATTTCTTCTTTCACATTTTTGGTTTCTTGCATCTTTTCAACATTCAATTCTCCCTCTTCCTTTGAATTACTTTTAGGTAAGTGCTTAGGAAACTCTTTGTTTATATTCACCATTCCATCATCAAACCCTTCCTTACCATCAAGCTTTTCTAAAACACATTCTTGATCTCCATCTTTAATTCTCATCTTAGGCTTTATGATTTCCTTTTGAAAATCTTGATTGGCTTCAAAAGGAAACTTTTCATGTTCCCCTCCTTTCATCTCCATTTTAGTGCTTGTAGTTGTCTCCATTTGTGGAATCCTATACTCTTCAAATTCATCTTGGTTTATACAACCAATTTTACTAGGAATATGACCAACTACATTTTGTTCAACTTCTAACACCTTCATTGCTTCAAATGGTTCCATGCTATTTTCTTTCCCACTTTCTTTAAAATATTCTTTAGACTCTTTTTGTTTTGACTCTCCACTTTGTTGAATCATTGAATCTTCAAAAACTCTTTGGCTTGTTTCTACAATGTTATGTGAGGTACCTTTACCAATATCTTTTACCTTACCATCTTCACTCCTAAAGATAGATTCTTCTTTTTCTTCTTCTTTTAGTGTCCCTCCAATTATGTCCCTACTAACATCATCATGCTTCTTGTTAGCACCTCTACTATCCATCTTTTGATCCTCAAACTCTTTATCTTTGCTCATATCTTCAAACTTTCTTGAGATGAATACACCAACACCTTTATCTCGTTCTGATTTCTTCATAACTTCATATTCTTCTTTGTCGTCCTTTTCTCTCGCACTCTCTCCATTTCCATTTTCAATTCTCAATTTAGAATCTCCAACTTCTTTTTCTATTGGTTCTTCGTTTACATCCTTGTTGGTTTCATTAAGCATCTTCTCCATATTTTCTAGTGTCTTTGATGCTTCATATGTTTCATTTCTATCCTTTTCTCCTATATCTTTTACCTTACTATCCTCAACCCTCAAGTTAGATAGTTCTTTTTCTTTTATATCTTTTTCTCTTAAGTCCTTAGAAACATCATCAATTCCATTTATAATCTTTCCATTTCCATCCTCATTTCTCAACTTAGATTCTCCAACTTCTCTTTGTATTGTCTCTTTATTAAATTTCTTGTTGATATCATCATCAAGCATCTTTTCTATGATATTTTCACTTACTTCCCTATGTTGAAATTCAGAATCTTTTGACCCTTTTTGGCTTGTCTCTCCAACACTACTAGAAACATGATCAATTTCACTTTTCTCTAGGTTTGATTTTCCTTTGTCAAAGTATTGTTCCTTAAATTCCTCAATCTTAAGACCACAAATCCCTTTGACCAACTTTGGCATGACAATACTCATCATCCACTCCTCTTCATTGTAATTTGCTTTGATCTTATCCAAATTCACACCATGAGGAATTTTGAAAACCTTATTGAAACCTTTAACATCAACCACTTTCCTTTGCATTACCCATCCCATCATCACCATTTCTTGAATTGGTTTCTTTCCACTAATTGATATCTTACTCCCATCTTTACTAATCTTGATGTCAATGTTATTTCTCTTATAACCTGTGTTTGCATGAATATTTTACCAATGTATATAAAGTAAAAGATAAAAGTCAAAATAAAATATAAGTACTCTCAAACCAAACCGAAATGTCGATCGAACCGAACTAAACTTAAAATAACCGTACTGTTATGTTTGATTAATTAATTAACTGACCTATGTTTCGCAAACACTTCTAGAACCAAACCAAATGATAAATAAATCGAATCGAAGCTGAAAATAAAAAATGCTAACAACAAATTTAAATCTTTTATTTAAAAATATTCAAAAAAATGTATAATATTTCGGTTTCGGAAAACTATATTCTAACTATTTGATACGGTTCGAAATTCCGAACCTCCAAACTTATATACATTTTGGTTCAGTTTGGTTCTAGATAAATTGAAACAGTTCAATTTGATTCGTGTGACTTTTTACCAAGATTCAATTAGGTTTTTTGACTTAAATATACCATGAACACATTCCTAAAAGCTAGTACTAAATTAATTTTGCAGGAATTAAAATCAAAATTTGTTAATTTTATTGGATCAAAAATAGATATAAATTTAGAAGAATACAAAAGATACAATGAAAGAAAAAACTGACCTTTTAGATTGGCAGTAAGGATGAACATGGTGTTGTTTTCTCTAGAATGAAAAACTGGTTCTACATCCTTCATCAATTGAAACTCAGAGATGGAATCAATGTCATCTTTAGTTTTAGTGATTTTGAGTCCTAATTCTAGCTCCATCTTTGTTGCTGCTAAACTGTTTTCTTAGAAAAACAAGATTAAGAAATGGTGCAAAAAAAAAGTAAAAGGTTAGGAAATTGATGCTTCTATCTTAGTCTAAATAGTTTCTATAAAAAGGAAAAGTATATATTCTTTTCTGCCTCATGTAGCTCTAGTGGGTGTCGGTAGAAAATTTGAGGCTGCTTAAACAGTCTGTATCTATTATATTTCTTTTGTTTTATAAAATAGTAACGGCTTGAACTCATAAAAAGAAGTAGTAATGGCTTGTGTTGCACGTTTGATATACTAAAACAAGATATTATTCTGGCTAAAATTTGAACCTAGACAATCTATTTTTTTTTTAATTTTATTTTATATTTTCTCTCTCAAAGTTAGCCTTATAGCTACTAATGCTGTGTCTGGTTTGACGTTTGAGCAGCCAAATCCACGTCTACTTCCTCCTCCACCGTGATTTTTAGAAACTGCAAAATTAAATTTCTACGATAACATGGAATTTCGCCACGCTTTTCCTTTCCTTGCCGCTAAACCATCTCTATTTATCTTAACTATTGTATATTTGTATTCACTTTTTATTCAATTGTTTATAAATTAAATAAATAACTTTATTCAATTATTCAACTACTAGTATTTTTTATTTCTCAAATTAAATAGACTATTATTTGATCGTTTGATTGAGTTTTATTAACGGTTGAAATTTTGTGTAAAATTAAAATTTGAGATCTTGAGAGTGTGTTCCTTTCAAAATTTCAGGTTCGAATCCTACTGGATACAAATTACTTATTAAAAAAAAATTGACATCTTGATATATATCATTTGATTATATATATATATATATATATATATATATATATATATATATATATATATATATATATATATATATATATATATATATATATATATATATATATATATATATATATATATATATATATATATATATATATATAATGAGTGGTGGAATTAAGTTCAGAATAATCAAATCCAAAATAATTTGAAAAATACTTCTGTATTGTGAAATTAGAATTTCTATTTTTTGATACCATAATATAAGTTTATTTTCTTTGGAGTGAAAGGTGTTTTTGTTTTATATTAATATTCCTTCTTCCTAATGCTTGTTTCTCTTGAGGTATGAATTCTTCACATTTATTAAACTTATTTATCTATGTTTATTCTTATTACTAGTCCTTGTTTATCTAAGAAGTCACCTTTTCCTCCCTAACCTACTTTCACAGGGTTTCTTCAAGAGACAACCTCTGCGTCAATGTTTCTTATCGTCTAAGAACCTCATCCTAGCGGTACTATTTTTCCTTTTGGATTTTCCCTATCGGATTTATTTCTTTAGACTATAACACATTCGGTTCAAGCAAGATTTACGTGTTTTGATTGTGAGATCAACATGAATTAATACTAGTAATAAAAATAAAGATACATAAACAAGTTTAACTAATTGCTTAAAAACTCGTACCTTTTGAGAGCAATAGGAATCAGGAATAAGGAATTTAGTATGAGAAATTGAGACTAAGCATGTTGAAAAGCATATATTACTGATTTCATATTTTATAGCATATATTGAGTATTAAGTATATTTACAAACATGATGAGAGCTTCCTGTTATAGGTGAAGAGGAAGTCTCTAGAGAACAATACTTTATTGTTTTTTACATTACGAAAAGATAAGGTACTATTTTCTAACCTTATCACTCCCTCTCTCTATAATTGATATATATCATTTGATAATTGATATATATATATATATATATATATATATATATATATATATATATATATATATATATATATATATATATATATATATATATATATATATATATATATATATATATATATATATATATATATATATATATATATATAGGGGAGGCACAAAGTTTATGAGTTTATATAGGGGAGGTACAAAGTTGAAGTGATAAGAAAGTAAATATAAGACTAATTCTTGTAACAATATTTTTAACTAAAAGTCAAATACAATATAGACCTTATGAGATATGTCTTGACTAAATTTAAAATACAATATAGGCTGTATGAGTTTATCTGGGGGAGGGACAAAGGTGGAGTGATAAGAAAGTAACCAACCTAACTACTGTTTTAGTTTATATGACAAACTAACTACCATTCAAACTTTTTGTTTTTGTGAAAGAAATTTAGGAAGAGAGAGGTTTGATATATGTCTAGAACATTCACAATGACGTCAACATATTTCTTGTTTTAATAACATTAGTAGAACTCGATCAAAAATTCCATAAA
This sequence comes from Vicia villosa, assembly GCF_029867415.1. NCBI lineage: Eukaryota > Viridiplantae > Streptophyta > Magnoliopsida > Fabales > Fabaceae > Vicia > Vicia villosa. Next base: position 175,733,261 of record NC_081181.1, read on the forward strand.
TTAAAAACATATATTTTTAGCATTAGATCAAACTCTTTGATTTAGTGTTCAAACTTTTCTATACACACATAGCACATCTTTAAGTGTTTAGACATAACTCTAAGTTACTACAGGTACCAATTTACAATAACATCAAGCAATCTCTTATGTTACATTATAACATGAATTATATAGTCAAACACAGCACACACATTTTATATATGAAAACAAATAAGAAACTTAAACACTACAAACCATAACTCAAACTTTATTCAAACACGGTGATTATATTTAACGTTTAAATATATTTAAAGTCTTTTTAAAATTAGATATTTTTATTTTTCATCTCTCTAAAAATTGTTAAATAATCTTCTATCTAAAGTTAGGAATTTTAACGTTTGATCCTTCTTCCAATTTAGCAATGATTTTTACAACTTAGCGACGATTTTTAGCGACGGTTTACTAATTAGCGACTGTTTTAGTAGGAGACACCAAAAATTAAAATTCTTAATTTAGAGATCAAACTTTTAACGAAATTATTTAGATGAATGAAAAATAAAAATGTCTAACTTTAGAGGGACTTTAAACATATTTAACCCTTTTATATATGATATTCATTAAGATTTAATTATATTAATCTATATGGATAAATAATCAATTATATCTATTAGTTATTATTAGTACCCATATCAAATTTGACCAGAGTTATAATACACAATTGATATAAATGAAAGACAGGGAATTATATTTTTACATGGTATCAACTTTTTGGATCAAAAACCTTTAATCCTTTACCACCACTCCTCACTTCACTACGTCCATGGCGAAAATCGTTTCACCATGAAACCATGTTGATGACATTTCGTCAACGTCAAACCAAAATTCACTGGCGACGAAAATTAAATTTCACTCTGTTTTCTCTATCAACAACGTCAAAACCATCATTCTGGTGATATTGGACAATGACTCAAATCTTTATCTCATATGATCGACCCTCTTTAAGATGCAAGTATGCGTTCAGTATGTGCTTGATCACATCATTCCTTCCAACTGATGTATGCAACCGTCTCACAAGATATACTCAATTCTATCTTGTGATTGACGATTCAGTCGGGCAGTGTTGGAACCGCATCGCTGCCATGTTCAGTGATAACAAACATTCAAGGGTTGTTCAACTTGAAAACTCATTTAGCAATATCAACCTGGAGGATTTTCCATCCACCAAAGCTTAAATGTAACTGTCTCAAACTCCTCTCCGATCAACTTGTAAACGTCGACTCTTCAGTCTCATATACTTGTTTAATATTGAAAATGATCTTCGACCTCTTTGATGCTTATGTCACGTTCGTGACTTACATCCAACAACACGGTCCTCTACAATTCAGTGTTGCAAAGTCTAGATTAGAACTCGAAAAGTCTTCATCCTAGTCCACACCAGCAGCGCTAGTGGCCAACATGACAGCGCCAATCTTTGATCTCCTCCCTCCATCAAGCGCTAATGTCAAAACTTCCCTTTCTCTTATGGACCACTATCAGCAAAATACTTATTTTATTTTAATTAATAATCATCTTTATTTGAGACACAAAATATTATATATAATTAATATTATATTAAATAAATTTAACACACACGAGTATTTTGTTAGTTAAGAGATTAAGGTTAGTACATGCACCAACTTTTATCATAAAATAAATATTTGATTGTTTTTATAAAGGCTGTGGATAAATCGAAATATCAGTAAAATTAAAATTCAATTCCAAAATCTATAAATTAAAAACCTATATTTTCATCACTATAGATCACAATCTTTGAGTTACCAGTTCAAACTTTTCTTTACTTACATCTCTAAGTATTTAGACATAATTATAACATGAATATTACATAGTCAAGCACAATACACATTTTATACATGCAAATAAATAAGAAACTATAGAATCTCAAACACTCTCCAAACCAAAGCTCAAACTTTATTCAAACACACTGCAAACATCACATAATAAACCCTATGTGATCTTTCTGAGCTTGATCATAATCATCATGTTCGTTAAAAGAGATGGTGGTGCTTCTTTCCATGAGCTTCTTCATCTTCTTTCTTAGTTTCTTTTTTCTCATGGTGTTCATGGTAGGTAAAACCACCCGATCCCACGGCAGCGGCCGCCGCGATCTCCTCCTCTATCTTGTGCCTGTGAGCATGTTCAGGGTCTTTCTTTGACTCATGCTTCTCATGCTAAATCAAATTCAAACGTGATAGTCACCATGTTATTATAAACTATACAATAAATTTTATCAATATTAATACTTTTTCATTAACTATTCAATTTTTTTTATTTATTACCAATATTTTAAAAAATAAAATAAAATATTATTACCAAGGCATAGGCACCAGCAGCTGCAGTTCCAAGCTCACCAAGGTGCTCAAGATGTTTGTGGTGCTTCTCCTCTTTTTTATAGTCAACCTCTTCAACATAGCCAGATTTATCTTCATGGTGGAAAAGGTGGTGGTGCTTCTCCTCAGCCATAATGATTGAACCAAGGAATGAATAAAAGAAATGAGTTTATGGTGGAATGGGAAAGTTGTGAAGGACTTGTTAACTATTTATAATTTGTAATTGGATGATTATGTTAACTTTGTGTTAATTGTTAATTGTTGTTTACACATAAAAAAGGACAATTTCGTAACTAACAAAATAACATACCACTTTTTCAACTTTTCAATAACCAAGCACTAATTGTTGGTCTCTCATTGGTCCAACTTTTTAACTTTTCAATAACCAACTTTTTCTCCCCCAACACACTTCTTCTCTCTCTTACTTAAAAATTTCAAATTTTTTTCACATTTCATTTTCCCACACTTTCTTACTTTCATTTTAATTATTTTTCATTTAATCACAAAAATTATTAATAATATATTTTTTAATTTTAATAAAATTAAATATTTATTTATCTCACGGGTCACTATCAATACAATATTTAATTTATTTTAATCGATCATTACACACTTTTTCTATCTTAATTAAAATTTCAAATTTCCCTCAAATTTTCTTCTCACACTTTCTTACTTTCATTTTAATTTTTTTCTCAATTTATTTATCATCTCTAAAAAATAATTTATTTTTTAATTTTAAATCAATCATTGTTTTTATTAGAGAGATAATATCCTTATTTTTAATTTTTTTTTCTTTCTTCATTTCACGATTCTTTTTTTTATAATTATTTAATACAATTAAATTCATATGATTATTGTTCATTTTAGATTTGTATTTAAATATATTTTATATCGTATCAAATAAATTTTTTATTTCACGGGTCATTATCAACAAAGTATCTATTATATTTTAATCAACAATTACTATAAATTGAGAGATAATTTTTATTTTTAAATGTTAAAATTTCTTTTTTTTATCTTCATCTTACAGATTCTTTTTTTATATAATAATTTAATATAATTAAATTTATATGATATTTTTAATTTATAATTAAATCATTTACTTTAAATTAATACGTATCTAATTAAATTTCATACAATATTAAATAAATTTACCCGTGCGGAAGCATGAGTATCTTACTAGTTTTTTAATTAAAAATTAAATATCCTATTCTCTCGATTTTTTTTTTGAATGAAGGATAATATATTAAAAAAGTCAATATCTACTCAAAAGTATCTAAATCTATAATTAAAAAGACAAAGCTAATCTATTTTTTACATAATCACTCATAATGTCAATAGGTAAAGAATTAAAAAAAGACTGAAGGTCGTAGTTGTGTGGCCTAAGTTAGAAAAAAAACTCATAACTATTTCCTTCTATGTAAGTCTGAGAGATAACAAAAAACATGTTTAAAATAATCTTGTTCAAAAGAACCACATGCTTCTCAATTGCCAAGGAACCAATTCATAATTTAAAGAAGCGAAAGCATTCACTACACTTAGAGAATCAGAATCAACCCATAGATGATTCCAACCATTATCTTTCGCAATTTTGCTGCTAAGGACATCACAAAGTTCAATTAAAAGAGGATTTCTCTACGAGAGCGACTCAACAATAACGCCAAAACAAAAAGACCAGAATTCAATATGAAAATTCTTCCACAACCGGCTGAGCCAAGGGAAGAGGAGAAAGCTCCATCAACATTACATTTAATCCAATTAGGCGGGGGAGGATTCAACAAAAGTTATTTGATAACCGGAACTCTATTAGGCCAAATGAAAACATTAAAGAAATTGGTAACTGCAAAGTCGAACTAATTGTGCTTGTAAGAATAATTAGACTTGGAGTAGGAAATTTTCACCCTGGCCAAAATGAGGTTGCAAATAAAAGAGAAGGAAGAAAATTGATCATTGAACCTGGTTGAGTTTCTATAACTGCAAATAGTATTGACCAAGAAAATGCAAGCTGCCGTAATAACAAAAGAGTCTTGATCGGAGAGTTGACCATTTTTCTCAACTCCTAAATTACTGGAGGGGTTATTTCAACATTAATGTTAATCAGATTACACATCCAATGCCAAAGCCTAGAAGCAAAATCACAAGTGAAGAATAAATGGCTTGTTGTTTCTTGAGAGACCTTACAACTAGAAGCCATTGAAAGAAATGATCATGCACTACTATAGAAAAAAAATATCACAGCAGTTGGAAAAGGGATACCACAACGTTTGACCAACCGTTGTGAGGTAAGGGGTGGTTGTATGTATGATACTTTCTACCACAATTTTGCGACAGTGATTATAAGTCATGTAGCACGTTATCTACAACAACTGTTGTATTAAACAACTGTTGTTGTATATTTTTTAATAAAATAAAAAAATGCAGTAGTAAAACAAGAAGAAGAAGAAGAAGAAGAACAACAACAACAACAAGAACAATAACAACAACAACAATAACAACAACACGCTATCCATAGTTTTGTTTTTCATATATATATATATATATATATATATATATATATATATATATATATATATATATATATAGCATGCTACATACAACCACAGTTGTATTAAACAATCATTGTTGTATGTCTTTTAATAGAACTGTAGGTGATGTGATTTGAACATATGACCAGTCGCCACATTTCACCACGGTTAGAAATTCCAACTATGGTGAAAAGTGGCTTAAAATGAAAATAAAAAGAAATCGCCTAATTGAATAGATTCTACTACGGTGGATTCTTTGCATGAGGTGAAATGGTGTTACGAAAGGTACTTGCGATAGTGGTGGTGTGGGTGTCCATGGTATTGGACGAGGCATTAGCTTGAGACAATTCTTTTGATCATCATCTTAAAGGAATAAATATTTTTGTTACAAACAAATGGAAGATCTATTTGGTCAAAGGTCAGAAGAAAGAAAAGTAATGGAAAGGGAAAATATAGAACATATCGGGATTATGGTATTTATAAGTTTGATTTTGGAACTTCCATTTTTATTTTCCTAATTATAACTATGTGTTATATGTTGTTGTTTGTTGTCTTAATGTTATATGTTATGTGTTGTTTTTGTTTTTATGATGCATGTATTGATCACAGACTTAAAAACACACAACTTTTTTGTTTTGGTTTGGACTAATCAATATAAATTCACCAGTAGAATAACTCTTTGAAGTAATATTTCACTTTCTTTGCACTAAGGCGATTTTTGTGAATTTTTTTTTATTAAAAAGTGGGATAAGGAAATGAAAAGAGTTTATATGCAAGAAAACTTGTGTGAAATGAAATTAGAAGTCTCCTTTTATATATAAAAAATTTTAGCTCAAAAAGGAAATAGTCCATAAGCCTTTTTCAAAGTTTCCTTTTCAATTTTAATTGATTAAACATATTTTGATCGATTAGTCCAAACCGAAAAGGAAAGTTATACTTTCGAGATCATTTAATCGAGTAACAACCTTATTAATTGATTAAGAAGCATTACACTTTGATTTAATCTATTAGCAGGAACTATTAATCAATTAATCGGTGTATTTTACCTTTCTAATTAGTTAAACACACTTCTAATCAATCAAGTGTTTGGCTAAATTAGTTTTAAGAAGTTTTATCAAGTGAAAAGAGGTTTGAAAACACTTTTTGTTTGTGTGTGAATTGTCTTAGTACCTCAAGACTTACTCTTGTTCCTTTTACACTTAAGCTGATCAGAATTAGGAAAAACCCTAAGCACAGGACCAAACTAGCTTTCTCACTTTCACACCTTCTAGCCTTTAGTTTTCAAAATCATATAATTTCAAGTTTTTGAGTTTCTATACTTGATTCAATAGAGTCTAGCACTCACTTGATATCTTTGACTGATAAGACTTGAAATATCTTTCTTTGATTGGATGCCATCATCACCAACCACTACAACGAAATTGGTGTTAGGCAGCGCTACAAAAACAACCCTTTTTTCCAAAAGCGCTGCTAAAAGTTTTAAAAAAAATAAAAAATAAAATCTGGAAAAAAAGCGCTGCTAAAGGATGACTTTGGAAAGCGCTTTTTAAAAGCGCTGCTAAAGGCTGTTACAGACAACAGATACGAAAGCGCTTTCATGAAATCGTTGCCTTAGGGCTTTAATTCTAAAACTTAGTAAAACCATAAAATTCTAAAACTTTCCAAAACACGCTTTCAAAAAAATGTTGAAACTCCTTTGCGATTCTCTCTGTCCTAGCCTTCATCTTCCACAATTTTCTTCTCCGATCACGTTTTCAGCCACGAACTTCCGACCGCCACCGCCGTTACACAAACTTAGTTGAACAAGAAGCTCTTAAACACTCTCTCTGACGCTGAAACACTCTCTCCGATGAAGAAACCTCTTGCACACATCCACAACTGCATAGCTAAGTCCGTTACGAGAATCACTGATCACCATTGTAAGTATCTAAAACCATCTCTTTCTAGCCATCATTATGCTTATATATGAATAATGAAACTACAACACTGATATGCCTGTTGTTGTTGATTTTGTGTTTGTTTATATTGGGTTGCGATTTTGGTGTTGGTGATTGTGTTTTGATGTGATGGGAGTGTTTGATTTTGGTTTAGTTCTTGGGTATGAGAATGAAGTTGTGTGATTTTAGTGATTGCATTTTGCTGCAACCATCTAATCTAGGTATGAGAAAAAACTTTCAATCCTTATCTTTTTTCGTTCAATTTCCACTTCAACTATTAAATTATTGTAATTCAATTTCAATTTCAGATAATCACTACCACTACTTTCAATTTTCTTGATCAGCGCTTAGCCTCTCATTTTCTCCCTCGTCGCTCTTCACTCAGGTAATCATCGATATCTTGATTTTTTTCATGCGATTTTTCTTCGTTGTTGATGCTGGATTAGGGTTTTAAGTGTTCAAATTTTTGTAGATTGTATCGAATTGTACATAATTGCTACTGTAGAATGATGAAAGAATGACAAAAGAGGAGAAATTGTTATTCTGAAAATGAATCCGTTTAAAATTAAACAGGGCTGATGATAATATTGTTCAATAGTGTAGGAATCCTAAGACGTACTATAGGTATTATGGTCGACTGGTTTACATCTATCATTGTGCTTGTGCAAAAGATTGCTGAGTTTTTTTAGGCTTTGATTGAAGAGTATTGTGTCTCTCTCTAGTTCAGATGATGTCTGAGAAGGCTGTTGATTAGCGGCATGACGTCGGGTTTCTCTATTTGGTGTGATGTTCCTGTTTTTTGACAGGTTTGTTCTCGTGTCAGTCTAATTTAGTGCATCCTTCTGATGATGTTTGGTCTGTTAGTTTGTGTCCTTCTGATTTTCTTGTTCAGGTGTAATTGTGAAGTTGTGCTGCGATTGGAAGCATGTGCAATTAGGGTCATGACTGAACTTTTTTTATTGTAGTCAAATTTGGAACAAAATACACAATCCAACCTTGGATAAATCCAACAATCTTCCTCTTCATTGCAATCATCACTGTCCTCTGTCATATTTGAGTTCTCTTTTGTATCCATTATCATTACCAACTGGCATATAAACTAATCCAAATAATGGAAGAACTTCCATGAGAAATTTTTTCAATGATGTCACTATTTGAGTACATGATGTTATCTATGTTAATTTCTGGGCCTAAACAACCGGGGAATGACATAGACGTATACCTGACACCTTGATCGAAGATTTAAAGATTTTGTGGGAGAATGGTGTGGAGGTTTATGATGGATATAGGAAAGAAAGTTTCAATTTGAGGGCGATGTTATTTGGCACAATTAATGATTTTCCAGCATACGGGAATCTATCTGGGTACATCATTAATGGTCAAAAAGCGTGTCCTGTTTGTGAAGATGGAACCGATACGACGCGATTAGACCTTTGTCAGAAGAATGTGTTTCTCGGTCATCGTAGATTCTTACATTCTAAACATCATTAATGTGGGTGGAGAAAAGCATTCAATGGAGACATCGAACAACGTAGAGCTCCACCTGCATTGTCAGGTGACCAAAACTTTGCAAAGGTGAAATATGTGTGTACTCAGTTTGGCAAGCCTTTTGCATATAACGTTGTCAAAGGTAGGTGAAAGAAGAGGTCGATTTTTTTTGAATTGCCATATTGGAAGTCTTTGTATGTGAGACATTTTCTCGATGTTATGCATATTGAAAAAAAATGTATTCAAAAGTTTTATTGGTAAGTTACTTAATATAAAAGGAAAGTCTAAGGATGGCCTTAAAGCAAGGGAGGACATGTTAAAGATGGGAATAAGAACTGAATTAGGACCAGTAAAGAAAGGAAGACGAACATATCTACCACCTGCTGCTTTTACTCTATCTAGAAAGGAGAAAAAAATATTGTGCAAGTTTCTAAGTGAAGTTAAAGTTCCAGAAGGATACTCTTCAGATATTAGAAGACTTGTGTCTATGAAAGACCTCAAGTTGAAGATTTTAAAGACACATGATTGTCATGTTATAATGGAGCATTTTCTACCAATAGGTATACGTTCTATTTTGCCTGAAAAAGTAAGAAGTGCCATAACTAAATTGTGTTTTTTCTTTAGGTCAATTTGTAGTAAGGTGATCGATCTCGGGGTCTTATCAACACTGTAGAAAGAAATAGTTATTACCTTGTGTTAGCTTGAGATGTATTTTCCTCCCTCTTTTTTTGACATAATAGTACATCTAGTTGTTCATCTTATGAAAGATACACAGTTGTGTGGACCAGCTTATATGAAATGGGTGTACCCTGTTGAACGTTATATGAAAATATTAAAAGGGTACGTGAAAAACCAGAGTCGCCCAGAGGGTTGTATTGTTGAACGATACATTGTTGAAGAAGCGGTTGAGTTTTATACTGAATATTTGTTCAATGTTCAATCCGTTGGGCTCCCCAAAACTCGTATTTTTGAAAAAAAGGAAGGTTAAAAATTAATTGGAAATAAAATTGTGACAGTATCAAGGGATGAACGGGAGCAAGTGCATTTGTATATTCTGCACAATGACAGTGAGGTTGAGCCATATGTTGAAATGCACAAGGTTGTACTCCGAGGGTTAAATCAGAACAGAAATGAAAATTGGATATTACGAGAGCACAATCAAAGTTTTATACAATGGTTTTTAGGATCATATTTATTCAAAGCGCTCTTCAGATCCCGCTTCAATAACAAAAAGGTTGACATGTTTGGCATATGGTCCAAGTTTGCATGTGTTTTCTCATAGCGCATACGCAATAAATGGATACACATTTTATACCAAAGAACAAGATGATAAAAGTAATATGCAAAATAGTGGTGTCACCGTGCTAGCTGAAGCAATGCACATATCAAGTATGAAGGAAATTAAACCCCAAATATGCAAATTTGTCATATTTTGGGGTTATTGAGCACATTTGGGTGTTTGATTACGAGAAGTTTCAGATTCCTATCTTTGGTTGCAAGTGGGTAAATAGTAGTGGCATACGAATGGATTAGTTAGGATTTTTGCAAGTGATCTTAATAGGGTGTGGTACGAAGATGAGCCTTTATTCTAGCATCTCAAGCTAAACAAGTGTTATATGTCACTGACCCGACGAGTACGAAATGATCTATAGTGCTTTTATCTAACAAAGTGGTTGATGATACCAGTGTAGATCAAGGTGAAATTGATGTTGAGAATCAGTCAAGTATTAGACGAAATGATCAAGATGAGAATATTATAGCAGATGAATCATATATCAGAAACGATCATAATGAGGGAATTTGGATCAATTCTGACGTTCGCATTGCTAAGAAACAAGTAATTCATATTTCAACCAAGAAAAGAAAGAGATGTTAGTGAAAGAGGTAATATAGTAAAATGTTATATATTATGTCATTTTCAATTGTCTAGTACTTGGGTGGATTCTTGTATTGGAGTTTAGTTAAAATTGCTTATTTTAGTTCCTGTTAGTTTGTTTATGGCTTTTCAAATGTCTTCCTTTTGCCTCACTTTTGTTGCCATTTGGATAATCTCTCTCTGAAGGGTTTGATTGAGTTGTTATGGTATTATGCTTATTTAATCAAATATTTTAGTGTATTATATAAGTTCCTCCTGATATGATTTGACTTTTGTTTTTATTATAAAGTAACTTAATTTGTATATAAAACGTGACAAACATTCATGGTTTTTTTTTATTACAGGTTAGATGACTAGTAACAAGGATCACCCACATGATGATGCTATTGATGATGGAGATCATGAGACCGTTGTTGTTCACAAAGAGGAAATTAAACGAGGAATAACACTTATGAAGATAGTCGTTCGTGATAGAGACCGAGGCAAAAAATTAGATGCGTATTGGAGCCAAGGTGGACAACTTATTGAGCCTAACGGTTCAACGATGACAAGTTTTATTGGTGCACTTGCAAGGAATGAAATTCCAATTACTTGTGATGATTGGAGAGATAAAGATTTGAAACACGCTAAAAACAACCTTTGGAGTGAGATACAGGTACCATATGTGATGTTAATTATTTGTTTTTAATGACGATTATGTCTTTAAATTACTTGTACTAACGCACTCTGTGTGTGTTTTTCGTAGAGGTCTTTCAACAACATGGATGATAATAGACGAAAATTTTGTCTCCAATTGGCCGGAAAACTACTAAGTGGGTTTAGGACTTTTATGACTAACAAATATCTTATGGATGCGAATAAAAATTTTGTTGATGCAAAGTATCCACTTAAATATGCAAGTTTGGTTTCACCTAAAGAATGGGAAACGTTTAAAGCCAAACGAATAGACCTAAAATTTTAGAGTAGAAGTGAAACAAATTGGCAAAGAGTATCAGGTCCCGCGTATCCATAAAAAAAGGGCGTATGGGATATGGATGCTTAGAACAGTCTATAGTAAGTTTCTATAAATTGCAATGATATACTTGTTCATCATGAGTTATATTTGATCATATTATTTGGCTTAATGTGTAGTTAACAAAGGAAAATAGTTCTGAAACATCTCTTCCGGCACATGTTTTATGGAAGGAATCCCGTGTGGGTAAGGATGGAGTTGTCAAAGAAGATGTTCAAAAAGATTTTCAGAAATGTGTAAGTATAGAATTATTTCTATAATTAAATCAAAAGTTTAGTAACATATAATTAGGACAAATTTTCAATATTCATATGAATTTCAGGAGACTTTATCTCAGTCTATATCTTCAGATGAAGACAATGATTGCAGGAGCATACTTAGTCGAGCATTAGATGTTCCTGAGTATTCTGGTCGGGTGAGGGGTAAGGGATTTGGAATCACTCCAACATCCTTGAAGATGAAAAAAAAAAGACTCCTAGCAATAGAGAACTGCAGGAAACTTTGGAAGCACTACAAGCTGAAGTTCGTGAATTGAAAAGGAAAAAAGAATTAAGAGAGCAAGCTTCAGGTTTTAAAGCTACTAGTGACAAAGGTAGTGTCGGTTGTAATTTTCAACCGAATCTTCCAGAGGTAATTATATATATTATTATGAGGTTTTGTTTAATAAGATTTTGATAATGATCAATATAGGTAAGTATAATTTAAGAGATGAAGAATTTGGTAATGATCGATATAGGTTTTGTTTGAAGTCTTTTATGGGTGCATGTGTATCTCCAGATTTTTACTATGTCCATAATCTATACACAATGGGTGCATGTGAAATATATACACAATAACAATTTGAAATTTATTATTGGTTTTATGGCACTTCACCTTGTTAACTCTACTTATCGTCACCGACATATCGGATGGTTGCCAAGGGAAAAGTGCATAACACTTTGGAAGAATTCCTTCACACTAAACCGCTCCCTACTAGATGTTTGAAAGTAGCGGTTGACAATGCGATTGAGTTGGATGCGTTATCACCGCATCCTGACGATGTTTCGGACGCCACATTGGTGGAAGATGCAATAGGTTCGTTTGTTGCATGGCCGTCAAGCCTCATTAGTGTACATGATGAGGTATGCTTAAAACTATATATATGAACCTTTGAGTATTCAAAGTTTTTACGCGCATTTTTACATTTGTTTTTACATGGTTATGTTAATTAGACTCCAACAAAATCCAAAGCAAAAGACAAGGGGATTCTGCGGCAAATCGAGTCAGTTGCATCAATAAAAGAGGTACATCACAATTATATGATATTTGAGATAGGATCCTCTCCATTTTTCCTCTCCATTACTATAGTTTTGGAGAAATATGTATTGCATAAAAAATAAATGCATCTATTAAGTGTCATATTATTATATTTATATTTCTAAAACTTTAGTAATGTACCAAATGGAGAAGGGAGAAAATGGAGAAGATATTGACTCATGATATTTATGCATGGAAAATGTTAATTCGTGATCTTATACTTCCCCTAACTAATTATATGATCTTTAGTTTCATGCTAAACAGATTGAAGATGTCAATAGGGGTAAGAAGCCAGAAATTAGCACACAAAAAAAGGTTGTTGCTAAGAAGACCACGGCTAAGAAAAACCTACCTCCAATAAGTTTATGTCGTGCCTTGGGACATTTTTAGAAATGTCTGAAATTCCGAAAAGAAACACTCGTCTTCTACCTATGGAGGAAGGTATTTTTAGTTTTCAACATGCCGAAACAATTGGTATGGAGGATTTTGATCAAGTTTTTCAACATACGCAATTAGGCCTCGGTGTTATTGATACATACATTAGGTATATCCAATCTACTTTGTTTAATTAATTGAACAATTCATTTACTCATTCCAAATGTTAATGAGGTCTTTTATTTAAGGTTTTTGTATGAAAAATTGATACGCCCGAGTGGATTGGAGCAAAGATTCGCTTTCTTATCTCCCTTAAATACCAAATTAGGGTTAATCATACAAAAACTAGATGAAGTCATGGCGTATGTACTCGAGCGCTTTATGGCCGGCATAAATTCAGAAAAGTTGTTCTTTTTACCGCTTAATACCGGCAACGGGTTAGATTTTCATTCTAAATTCATCTATTATAATTTTTCATATTTTGACATTGTGTAGAAAGTTTTCATCTTACATTTGTTTAATCTTACAATGGACATTGGTTGTTGGTCGTGTGTGTATATTTATTTATTTATTTATGTGAATTGTTCTAAATATGCGTTTATGTTTTATTAGCATTATACAAGTTTTTCTAGCACAAAGAAGTAATCAAGTACCAAAGAGTAAATCCAACAACATTACATGGATTATAGTGGAGGTATATTAATTAATTATCACAATTTTGATTATATTAATAGTGATGATACTTGATAAAACTTAGGCCTTATCCAGAATTTCTTTCCATGTGTAGTGTCCTAGGCAGCATAATGAAGTAGATTGTGGTTTTTACATCTTAAGGTTTATGAAAGAAATTCTTCTTATGGATCGAACAGAGATTCCATCCAAGGTATGGATTTCTAACTTAGGAGTTATTTTAATATTTAACACATTTCTCATATAATTAAATAATTTTAACTTAAACATACTATGTTATATTATTATGTAGTACTTTGATGAATTCAAGTGTGCTTATTACTCAAGTTCTCAGTTGGATGAACTTAAGGAGGATTGGTGTAAATTCATGATTGAGTCAAAATTTTTATAAGGTATTGTAATCTTACTTTAATTGATGAGAATTTTGAGTATATTCAAGTGTTGCAATTTTGTTGTTGTTTGTCATGTGGTAAATTATATTTTGTTTGTATCATGGTATGAATTACGATATTTTGGTGTTGTTTCAGGTTATATGTGCAAATGTAGAAGATAGAGATGAATCAATTTTGTAATGGTATAATGGTGCAAACAAAATGTGGCATATCTTTTGGTGTTGTTTTTTTTGTAAAAGTATATGTACAAGAGTAATAGTATATATAAGTACATTGCTGCAAATGTATATGGTATATCTTTTGGTATTGTTTTTAATTGGATTGAAGCTCCAATTTGTGAAATTTTGGTGCATATATAATCTGCTGCAAATTGTGGTTAAAAACAGGTGCATATAAAATGTATAATACAAATAGCGCTATTTTTAGTAATTTATATATATATATATATATATATATATATATATATATATATAAATTTATAGTTTAGACAGCGCTTTACACTAAAAGGGCTGCCTAATGAGGCTTTTTTTTTTTAATTTTTGGGTTTAGGAAAGCCTTGGCATAGGAGGCCTTTTGCAGCACTTTCAAACTAAAAGCGATGTCTTAAGAGGGTCTTTAGCAGCGCTTTCAAACTAAAAGCGCTGGCTTAAGGGGGGCCTTTGGCAGCGCTTTCAAACTAAAAGCGTTGTCTTAAGTGGGGCCTTTAGCAGCGCTTTCAAACTAAAAGCGCTGGCTTAAGGGGGGCCTTTGGCAGCGCTTTCAAACTAAAAGCGTTGTCTTAAGTGGGGCCTTTAGCAGCGCTTTCAAACTAAAAGTGCTGGCTTAGGGGGGCCTTTAGCATAGCTTTCACTTTAAAAAAAGCATTGTCTTTTGTTACGACCGGCTTTAAATTTTAAGCTTTTAACTTAAATTACAGAGTCGCCACCCATGTTTTATTCTATCCTAAGGATAAGGGTAAACATGAGATAAAAACCTAAATAAAGAAATTCTAGGTAAGTCGAGAAATTAGGGTCAAGGGAAGGTGTTAGGCACCCTTAATCCTTCCTTAAGGTTTTACAGTGTCTCTAGAGTAAGGTTTATGATAAGAGTTTTAGGGTCAGGTTTATAAAAAGTTGTGGTTAAAGGTGCACAGTAGGGTAGAGAATAAAATCTCAAACCTACTTAATTTTAGGGAAAGGGGACTCGTTTCGGTTGCCCGAATGCCTACGTACCTCCTTAATGGAGGATCAGAGTCAACGTAGTTCGTAGTTATTTGTTGGTGTTTTTTATGGGATTGTACACCATTATTTGTATGTTGAAATGTGTTTTTACGTAGTTCGCAGTTACCGTAGTTCATAGTTGTGAGTGAGAATAAATTTTGTGTACAATCCCTTGTTTTTGTATTTTTTTTGTATGATAATTAATTAATGTATTTGTTGAATTAGAATAATTATGTTGAATGTGTTAAATAAATTCACGCATTCTTAGCGACATGCATTCGATTATCACTCAAGGCGTTAAACGATTGCGCATGATTTTTTAGGGGGTTTTGGATATTTGACCGGTGCGACATAGAAAGTCGACCAATTTGAAGACAGGATGAAATAGATATTCACCCATCATTTATCCGTTAAAGAGAGAATTGGAATCGAGATTTATGTACAATTAGGAATGATTTAATCTGAGAGTAACTAACCTAATAAAATATTTTTTTGGTTTATTTTAATTATTATTGTTTTTTTTTATTTTTGAATAATTAAAAGATAAACTAACTGAAATAAATAAATTAAATTACAAGTTAGGGGATGTAAAAAAATAATGGAGGTTGTTTTAGCATGATAATCCAACTAGGACCCGAGCCCAAAGTGAGAAAGAAAAAAAACCCAATAGTTCTTAATTAATAATAATAATAATAATAATGAAAATTTAAATAACTTAGGAATAATATAAAAAAATAGGAACATGAATAAAGACGTCACCCACTATATTGTTTCTTTGCTACATAAATCAAAAGGATGATCATGTGGCCTTTCAAATTTATTACCATTAGCCAATCAATTTGTGACATGTGTCTTTCATTTTATTTATATAAAACAAATACAAACCAAATGCATCAATATAGAGTAACACACAAACGTATACATATGAAACACAACAAAAGAAAAGTCAAAGTACCTCTCACAAACAATACTCACATGAGAAGCACATCCTTATACTCATGAAACAACACAACATTAAATCTCTTTGTCCTCTCATTCATATTGGAAAACAGTAAAAAAAAAAAATTGACAATAAAGACCTTTTCTAAAGCAACAAAATATATATATAATAATAATAATAAAACCATTTATAAAAAGACAAATCGCGGAAGAATTACCGAAAAAATATGGTGACAGAAGTGGTTGTATGTTCGTCGGAGCGGGATCAGCGATTGGTGGCCATCGATGGTGAGAGGTTTGTCGTACTCAGAATTGCATCGGTGTTTGTCAAAGTTCCACTTTTCTTTGCTTTTTCCTTCTAACTTTGTTCCTGTAAAACAAAATATAACAAACACAAAGAAACAGATAGTGATAGCGGTGTTAGTGAGGAAAGTGTTTTGACAGGTTATGAGTGTTATACGTGAGAGAAATAATGAAAATATTTACAAGTGTTTCTTTGGAGAAAAAAAAAATGTGCAATGTGTGTACGTTAATAGTGTAATGTCGCCCACCCTAAGAGTTAGAAATCGTTAAGATTTATAGTGGAATAATAGATTAATTATAAATGGAATAAAAATTAAGTCTCGATCAAAAAATTAAATCAAATATATTTTGACTTTAATACCTTGTTAATTCAAATTAAATTTTTCCTAAAGTGTTTTGCTTGTTTCCTAAGAATGAAAAATTGCTAAAAAAAATAAGAAATTAACTTTAAAACTTTCATTTTTTGATTTTTGAGATATAAATGCATAAAATTATGATTTAGATGATAAAAAGATATTTTTAAAAAAGCTAAATAATAAAAAACGAAAATTATTATTTAAATAATAAAAAAGTACAATTTTGTGATCTTTTAATATAAATGAGAATAAAGTTAGTAACACATAAAAAGTGAGAAAAAAGAAAAAGTCAAAATGTAAGATTCGAACCTGTGACCTTGGACATTAATAAGTTCTGAAATATGCTTTCTTGCCAATTATGCTATTCAATTTATTCAAAATAAAATTGCACTGTAAAATATGTAAAGTATCAAGCTAAACTTATTTACCCAGGCTATACAAATAATTTAAAGTAAATGTTACATATATTTTTTTTTAAATAAAAATTACTGTTAGAATGTTAGTAAAATTGAATAAAACTTATAAGACCAAAGTTAAAAATAATTTAAATGTTAGAATTAAGACGGGTAAATTTTGGGGTATGACATCTTTACCTACAGCAGTGCTGGAATAGACAGCGCTGTCTAAAGCCAAAGAAAATGTTGTCTAAGGTCTTGTTTGGCGTAGTGAACCATTGGGAAAAGTCATCATAATCAAAACATCTTTGACATATGTCATCCACACACTTCACAGTTGTCATCAACATACTTGACAGTTGTCATCAACAAGACCACAATGTTACCTATATAGCACGTGGAGCCATACTTACTAGTTGGAGAGTTAATAGGCAGAAGATATTGGTATTTGTTGGGTTTGATTCATGGAGTTATGATCTACGTACATTCTCTTAAGTATGAGACTTGTAAGGAAGAATTTTTTAAGTAAAAGACAAGACAATTCATAGTCCCTCAAATAAGAGCCATGTGAGGACGACCTGGATAAGTCAGACATATGACAATTCACATTTTTTTTCTCATTGTCTTTCATGTTCTGATTAGGTTAGATTGCTCCAAAACATATCATAAAGTCCACACATAAAAAATAATAGTATACCTCTTATAGGATTTTGCTCTCAAAATTCTAAAACTCCTTCATCTTGACAAATATATCTTTTTTTTAACTTTAAGTCATATTTTATAGTCTCCATTTTTGATTTTTTTCTAATATTAAGATACTACTAGAATTTCCATAATTGTTTCGCTCCATTGTTATGTCCCCAATTATCCATGAGTAGGATTAAACTTGAAGTTATGCATTCTTTTGTTCCATAAATTGGTAGGTCTTTTCATTCACTTATTGAGGTTATCACTAGTAAGAACGTAAATATTGATTATATAAACAATATTGGTAGTGATAATCATAACATATTTATTCACTCTCATTGATTTTGATTTAATATTTAGTTTTATCCTAATGTTAAAAATCACTCTAATCTTAAATATGGGTTAATATAAACTTGCTTCCAAAGTTTATTGGTCTTGTGGGTGAATATTCTCACAAGCATTATAAGGATTTCTTAATTGTATGCTAAACTCTGTAGTCTCAAGAATTAGTTAAGATATGAGATTATCCATTCTCTTTACAAGCTGCATCTAAATATTAGCTATGGTATCCAACCAAGTCTCTTATAAAGTTGGAATTATACGAAGGAGGTGAACCAATCAAAAAAGAAACATGTTACATCAGACAATATATTACCAAAGAATCTTTGTGTGAATATTGGAAGATATTAGAGAAATTGTTTGCAACTGTTGTTCACCTTCAAATTTTTCATAACTTTACAATTTTCAAATCCTAGCAAAAAAATGATCATTAACATCAAACAATCACTTATTTTACATTATAACAGAAATCATAATGTCAAACACAACACACATTTTCTAGATGCAAATACATAATGCCTAAAAATAATAATATATAGTAACATACTTAAATAGAAAAAAAAATATTTTGCAAGAGAAATAACATTAATGTATGTAGTTTAATTAATATTTTCTTTAAAAAATTAAAGTTTTCAATATCACAAACCATTTGAATTCTCTTTAAAACGTGAAGTGTTTATATTTAGTGTCTTAAACTGAATTGGATAAAAATTTGAAAATTTATTTATCAAAAGTTTATTTTATTATGTCCAATTTCGAATTTATCTATAAGAAAAATCATAATAATTTATTATGTCTTATTTCACACATTCCCTTACGTTATTCAAATCTTTATTAGGGTTACTTCTGATATGAATCATCCATCAAAATCAAATTACAAAAAATGTAATTGAAGATATCACTTTGCATTTTTCATTTTACTACAAAACTAGCTAAATGTACAAGTGGAATTGAAAATTGTGATCAATACTTCACATGTATGGGAACCATACAAAAATTCAGCCATGATCAAAATTGTAATAATGCAAAGAGAGATAAAAATTAGAATGAAGAGGCCTCACATAACATGTTATGCGAATGAAAAAGACAAAGCGTTCACATAAAATGAAAAAGTCTTGGTTTATAACAGCAAGTGACGTAGAGACAGCAATTGAGGAAACTCCCAGATAAAACATGACAACGATTAAGGCACTGGTTGTTAGAATGCTCTTCATTTTTTAATTGATGATGCAGCTTTGAGTGAATGAATTGGAAAACATTTATTTATAGCCGCAAGGTACCAATGTTATAAACATTCATGAATTGGTTTATAACATTTGTACCCTTGCGGCTATAAATAAAGCCTTTCATTCATTTGCTTTCCAACTCATTCACTCAAAGTTGCATCATCAATTAAAAAATGAACAGCATTCTAAGGACCAGTGTCTTAATCGTTGCCATGTTTTATCTGGGAGTCTCCTTAATTGCTGCCTCTACGTCACTTGCTGTTATAAACCAAGGCTTTTTCATTTTCTGTGAACGCTTTGTTTTTTCATTCGCATAGCCTGTTATGTGAGGCCTCTTCACTCTAAATTTTATCTTTTTTTGCATTATTACAATTTTGATCATGGCTGAATTTTTGTATGGTTTCCATGCATGTGAAGTACTGAACACAATTTTCAACTCCACTTGTACATTTAGCTAGTTTTGTAGTAAAATGAAAAAGGCAAAGTGATATCTTCAATTTTTTTTTTTAATTTGATTTTGATGGATGGTTTATATCAGAAGTAATCCTAGTAAAGATTTGAATAATGTAAGTGAATCTGTGAAATAAGACATAATAAATTATTATGATTTTTCTTATAGATAAATCCGAAATTGGACATAATAAAATAAACTTTTGATAAATAAATTTTCAAATTTTTATCTAACGCTTCACGTTTTAAAGAGAATTCAAACCTTGTGATTTGTGATATTGAAAAACTTTAATTTTTTAAAGAAAATATTGATTAAACTATATACATTAATGTTATTTCACTTGCAAAATATTTTTTTTCTATTTAAGTATGTTACTTTATAGTATTAATTTTAGTGTTTTAACGTGTTGGATACCATGATACAAACTATAATGCTTAGAAAAATTGTAAGAAAATATTACCAAGGCCGTAGCACCAGCTGCAGTACCAAGCTCACCAAGTTTCTTCTCGTCAGCTATGATGATTGAATCAATGAAATAAGTAATTAATAAATTATGAATTAAAGGTATTTGTTTAAAGAAGAATGTGAAAGTAATGAACGACTTTGTTACCTATTTATACTAATTTGTAAATGGTATATCATGGTAAATTTGTGCCATTTCTTGGCGAGTCATGAATAATTTCATGGCCTCGTGTTTCTCGTGCTGTCGTGAACAAAAATATTTCAATCATGCGAATCAGCTGTACAATATGTGTATAATAGGTTCGACAAATGTTTCACTGTGCTTTCTTGGTGGGTCATGAATAATTGCCCTGAAGACTTCAAAACTCTTGGATTTAGTTTTTGGGTCATCATATTATTGAGGGAAGATATTATATGTGGTCCAACGGAAAATTGTAAGTTTTTAATTTATAAGTTTTTATTTAAGTATTTATGTTGTATTTTTTATATTTAATATCTATTCAAATTATTGTTGTTTAGTTTCGAGTCGGGTCAGATTGCTGTCAAATGTATAAATTATGTTATTCAGCTAAAGTTTGATTTAAAAAATTTAAGGTATAATGAATTTATTTTAAATTATTATTATTTAAATTATTTTTTATTATAATTATCTAACAATTTATTTGAATGTCATATAACATTCTTGAAAAAATTGTACGTGGGATGTAATTAACGAGCATAGGGTTTAAACAAAAATTTTGGGGCAGAATAGCACTCCAACTTCCTGACATGCTACAACGTGCTAGACGTGGTTGGGAAAAACAAAAATGTTCGTCCTAACTGGATAGGCAAGGAAGTATTTGACGAACTTCTTGTCTATTGGGATACAACTGGTTATAAGAAAATCTGAAAAAAGCAAAGAAAATGAGTGCATCTGAAAAATGAGATTGCCTTAACACAGTTGAAAGTATTAGTATCGACAAACATGTTCGACGCATGGTAATTATAACTATATTCTTAAGTTATATTTTGATTTATTATATATTTTTAATTAAAATTAATTTTATTAATGAGACTAAGAGTTTGGGAAGACCACCATGAATGAATAAGCTAGTTGTAAAAACTTAGACCAAAAAATCGGAGGATTTTGTTAACAAACGTACTAGAAAAGCCTTGGTAAGTTGTTTATATTTCATTATTTTATTTAAATTAATTTATGTATATGACTAAATTGTTTATATTTTTATTTAATGACAAATTTGTGGCATGGTCTTCACGTGGCAATTGAGATGTTATGTTTGTTTGTGGCGTGAAAATCACGTGGCTATATTTCATTATTTAATTTAATTTAATTCTTATATATAACAAAATTGTTTAAACTATATTTAATTTGATTTTTTCTTGTATGTGTATGAGGACTATCAAACATTGCTCACACAATTTCTAGTTCAAAATCCTCAGTATACTCCGAGGATTCATATTCGATTGATTCAAGTGTGGATCTCTATATTTGCAATTTAGTAAATGGCGAAAAAGGACCTAATGAGTGTTTTTTTTTGTGTTGGACCTTTGGCCAGCAACTACGAAAAAAGAGATAAAACTTTATTTGAAAGAGTTGTAGATGGGTAAGGAGCGTCACGTCCACCAAAATTGACACGCGAAATTATGGAAATAATGAGACAATTGACGCTAACTGAGGCGAGATGCGAGTCGGCGGAATCATGAGGCGGCGCTACACACCCAATTGGAAGCAGTGATGAATAGGCAAATTGAGATTGAGGAGTGTCATACCCCAAAATTTACCCGATGTAATTCACGTCTGATGATTTATCAAGGGGGTTAAAAATTAAGAGCCATAGGGTTTAATATATCTATTATTAAACTCGATCTCTTATAAAATTCCCTTATAAGTTGGTTAAATAAGGTGGAGGTGTGAATAGCAAGAATTGGAGACCCAATTTGTCTTGGGCCCGTTTATTTCATTTAAATCATTTTATTATCTTTTTTCATTTTTATTGTCATTAACTATAATGTTATTAGTATTATTAATTTTAATTTTTATTTAAGGATAGTACTAAGATTATTAGTATTAAATAAATTTTCATTTTGGAGTTTAAGAATTATGGGTTACATTAGTATTAAATTTAAGTATTCATTTGGGTTTTTAAAATAACTAGGATTATTAATGTTAACCATGTATTGTTGATAATTAGTTTTTTTTATGCACTAATTACTAGTACTAATGGTTTTAACTATTAACTGATTAGTTATTTAATTGATTAATTAATTAAATGAGTCAATTATGTTATTGGTTTTTTTTTTTTGCTCGTTGGTGTTGTTTTTGTTGTGCATTTGGGCCAAGAATCCGGAGCGGGCCGAAGTACACCTGGGTCAAGGAGTGGACCGGGTCAAAACCGATCCGGCCACTGTTCACTTCCCACTTCCTCTCGACGCCGCGGCCACACCCAAACCCTAATCCCATCTTCATGCCCAGGCCCAGAATGATTAATGAATCAAAACGCCATTCACAATCGAAATCAAATCGGTAACGAATCTAGGAACGAAATCACAAATCAAATCTCAAAAAGAAATGAATCAAATCTTAAGAACTTAACAAAATCCGGAATCAAACAACAATCAAACTTAAATGAAATAAAAGATTTTATTTGATTCAAACATTAACAAATTACAAACGAATTCAAATCAAATCAAAACCTAACTAATCTAAATCAAACCCTAACTATATAAAAGAAAAAGAGGAAGTTAGAAAGGGGGGAGAGAAATTTGGGCGCCGTTACGAACACCAACCCTTGGAGCTTGAATCGAGACCTGCAAACAGAAAGAGAAGAATTGGAGAAGGAGATCGGAGGCCACCTCTTAGACTCCCAATACCTGCGAACAGAAAGAGAGAGATTAGAGAGGAGATCGAAGATACCAGAAGAAAATTAAGACGTCAAAAGGTACAAATTGATCTACGAAGCTTAATATTTTTGATTTGTAGGTTTTGATTTGTGGTTTATTAGGTGAAACCGTGTTTGATTGAGGGTTAGGGTTCTTCAAATAGGGTTAGGGTTCATGCAATAGGGTTAGGGTTCTAGATTTTCTTGAAGGTTTGGGGCGGAGACGATGAAGACCATATAAATCTTCATCGTTATACTGGGTTCGGCGGTGGGGCGGGGCTTGGCTACGGTGGGGTCAAGGGCTGTTTCTGGGTTGTGTGAGGAGAGCGACGGGAGAATGAGGGAGAACGGGAAGAAGAGAGAGAAAGCAGTGAGGAAAATGAGTGGGATTGGAGAAAGTGGGAGGTTAGTCTCCCTTGTGATCCGCTTGATCACTGCCATGTGGCCCTCCGATGGCCACATGGTTTGGCACTTGGATTTGATTCGGTGCAGAATCCTTATCATACTTCCTCAAACAAGACAACATGCAAGCCATCGGATTGGAACGAACGGCCTTGATCTGAGCGAATCCACCGCAACACGCATACCCTCACCACATACAATCATAACGGACCATAATCTTCATGGGCCAAAACCATTACTATTCACACACCCCTTTATTTCTTACCCTTAACAAAACGCACCCCCCAATATAAAATTAAAAAATAAAATAAAATAACATTTAATTAATTGATTTTATAAAAAGGTTAATTGTTTAACTATTCCTTTTTTGGTAATTCAAATTTAATTTTCTCCCCGAACCGACTATACCGATTAGTCGCATTAGGCGAGAAATAATTTTGACTAATTTAATTGATTCTCAAATGATTCTCTTCTCGAACCGACTAAATCTATTAGTCGCATTAGACAAGAGATAAAAAAATATACAAATTTAAAACACTTTTTATTTGCTGCCCGCGACGATCGAATCCATCGATCAGAGTAACCAGCAATACAATACAATTCAATTCGTTAACTATAATGATCAAACCTATTGATCATCGCATCTAACGGTGACATGTTAAATCAGGGTTGTACGCCCAACATTAAAAACACATTAAACCACGACACTACGGATTTTCATCCTTCTCGACAAGGCAATTCAAAATGCCTTTCAAATCACAAATTCAAAAAACTACAATAGGCCATTCAAAAAGCCTTCAAACCATATCAAATCAAATTCAAGGCGTACAACCCTGTGCCCGAACTACGTTGACTCTGATTCTCCATAAGGAGATACGTAGGCACTTGGTAACAAGGCGAGTCTCCCCCCTTACAATTTCAATTCAATTCTAAATCTCAATTTTCGCCCTATTCATTCCCTTAGCTGTTAACCTCTATAATTTTAGCCATAAATCTTTGCCTTAGATTCAAAGCCATAGGAAAAGGTTGAGGGTGCCTAACACCTTCCCTCGACCTGATTATAATAATCTTACCCCGATCTCTTACCTGCGTAGGGTTTCCTATTCACCCTGGTAGAATAGGTGGCGACTCTAAAATCTTTATTTTTAGGGTAGGTTGCTACAAGGAGCAAATGCGACAATTTATGCAATATAAAAAAGCGGTAATCAAGAGTTTGGTGGAAATGGAGGAGTTGGTGGTCAAGGAGCGATAAATGAGGAGGATGAAAATGACGAGCTTGGTGGTCAAGAAGCGATAAATGAGGAGGATGAAAATGACGAACATGATGTCGATGAATGATTTTTTTTATTTTAATTTTTGTAAATTGTTTAAAAAAATTAATTGAAATTTATTAAAATTATTTATTAATTATTAATTTTCGTATATTATTAAAATATTATTTGGAAATATTTTTATTATTTATTAATTATTATTAATTATTGATTTTTTTTATTAAAAAATATTCTGCGAAACGAAAATCACATGGCAAATATATGACAAATTTTCAACTTTGTGGCGTGAAATTCACGTGGCAAATCTCATATTGTGACGTGAAATTCACGAGGAAAAATTTGTCACCTACTCTGCCACTACCTGTATTTACTGAATTATAATTGGTCAAACCTACAATCAATGTAAAATGTTGTGTCATGAAAATCACATGGCAAAGTTTTGCGACGTGAAAATCATATGGCAACTTTGTGGCGTGAATTTCACATCGCAACGGAGTTCCCACAAGCACTGTTGTCGCGTGATTTTTCACTTTATGGTGTGAAAATCACGTGGCTAACAAACGTTTTTTTGTAATGAACATGAATTATAATGGCAAACACAAGACACCTTTTATAGATGTAAATAACTCATAAACTATAGGGAATTAAACACTCTCCAAACTATAGTGGTCAAAATTGTGTGTTAACTCATAATTTTGAAGGTTTTCTTTGATTTCATTAAGAAAACCACTAGTCAATTTCAACATACCCAACCTCACACTATTAGAAGTCACCTCACACACCAAGCTTAGGTCTCTGAATTTATCGATGAAATCCAACTCACTAACCATCAATGCCGACATGTGCAAAGACTTTCGACTCAAAGCATATGCTACAACATTGGTTTTACCAGGATGGTAATTCAAACCAAAATCATAGTCCTTCAAAAATTCCAATCACCTTCTCTGCCTCATATTTAGTTCCTTCTTATCGAACATGTATTTTAAACTCTGGTGGTCACTAAACACTTCAAACCTTGAACCATACAGATAGTGCCTCCACACCTTCAGCACAAGCACCACAACTGCCAACTCTAAATCATGGGTAGGATAATGAATCTTCAGGTGTCGTAAAGCAAAAGCTACCACTTGGCCATTCTACATAAGTGCACCACATAAATCCATATTGGATGCATCATAATATACTACAAATGACTCTTTTGCCTCTGGTAGGATTAGGACTAGTGTCGTTGTCAACTTTTTTCAATTCTCGGGAAGTTTCTTTGCACTAGACATCCCACACAAAAGCTTGACCCATTCAAGTCAACTGAGTCAAACGCAGAGCTAACTTTGAAAAACCTTAGATAAAAACTTCTATAGGAATCAGCCAAACCCATAAAAATTATGATCACTATAATTGACTTCAGAGCTTCCCATTGTAGCACTGCATCCACCTTGGACAGATCCATTACTATCGCATCACGAGAAGTCATATGACCAAGAAAACTCACTTCTCGCAATCAGAACTCACTTAAATAACTTGAGATACAATTTCTTCTCTTTCAATACCTGAAGTACAAGACGAATATGTCATGCATGATCTTCATCTGATTTAGAATACACCAGAATA
This sequence comes from Vicia villosa, assembly GCF_029867415.1. Classification (NCBI taxonomy): domain Eukaryota; kingdom Viridiplantae; phylum Streptophyta; class Magnoliopsida; order Fabales; family Fabaceae; genus Vicia; species Vicia villosa. The sequence goes on from NC_081181.1 coordinate 175,759,735, forward strand.
TCATATATGAAAACATCAACAAAATGATCCAAGTAAGGATGGAAGATCATATTCATATACTCCATAAAGACACCAGGGGCATTATACACACCGAACAACATACTTGAGTACTCATAATATGGTGATCACCGATTAGCGTTTATTTTGTATTAATATGGTGCGTCTGGAGATACATCTCTGAATTTAGGAGGCATTTTTGAATTTTCTCTAGGGGCTTGGGAGAACAAGCAAGGATGAGAAAAGAAATTGCCTATTATAGAAGGGCTCCTTAGAAAAGCAAGGCCAGTTTTGAACTCGCGCAACTGACATGTTGCATAAGGGTTCCAAAAAAAATCAAGGCCTCCTATTTTATCAAAAGGGTCTATAAAGTTTAAACTTAAAATGCATATAAATAAATATTGTTTGTAAAAGTACCCCATGTGAGTGCAGTTGCCCAGCAGCCAACTTTTATTTTTTTTAGAAAAATAATTTATATAATTTTCTTATTTTACATTTTTATTTATTTTTTATAATAAATATTATATACTATTTCTAGGTCATAATAATTAAATGTTTAAAAGATCATTATATGACCAACTTATTCATTATCAAATTTTTATAATGAAAAACAATACATTATTATCTTTGATTTGATATATTATTTTTATTTATTTTAGAAACATACATTGTTAAAATTTATTTTATGATAATATATTAAAAGTAAATAAAATTAATATTATTTTTTAATTAAATAATCATAATTAAATAGAAAATAAAGTAATAAAATAAATTATTAAATTTAAATGGTTTTAAATAATCTGACTTAAATTACCTTAAGATAAGGCAGTCTTTATAAAGATTTATAATTTTTCTAACTAATTAAATTTTCTTACTGTAAATGTAATAAAATTTCAAAACCGAATAACTTCTCAAAATTTTCTGGGTATCATAAATTTAATAATACTTTTTAAATATAAATTTTTTAGTTTTTATATATCCTTAATAATATGAATTAATACATGATTACGATTGATCTAGTTACAAAAATTAAATTTGTATGAGCCAAAAAAAAATTTTTTTGGTGTTAACCGACCGGTATCTGCGGGGGAAAGGGGCCCCACGTGACTAATCCGGATCCGGGCTCGGAGGAGACGGCACCGTGGCCCCAGGGCGTTTTTGACTCCAGCCGGGATCGAACCCGGGTACTAGCCGGTTCCGTCCCTCTTTTGGAGAAAGCTCATTTGTCAACTGAGTCAACCCTTTGAGGTTGTATGAGCCAAAATTTTGTTAAAATAACTATTGATCATTTTTTTGGCGACCTTCCGTATAAGGTGACTTCTTTATTTATTAGAGTTGATTGATTTTGATATAGGTTTGGATGATGTTAATGCTAGGATTCTAAATTTTGATCTTTGACATAATCTAAGACAGAAAGTAGTTTTACACGACATGACTTTAGACATAAAGTATAGTTGGCGTTTGCAATTAGCTTTAGCTTAAATTTTTTTCATAATATTCTTATTGATCAGTAATACCAATCTACCATATAAGAACTTTAATGGCACTGGAAAACACCAAAATGTCCTTGCTGCTTCCACAGTTAGCCACGTCTTCTATTATACTGTAACAAAATCTCTTATGTTACCACAATTTTGAATTACCATATTTTTTCTCTTTCTCTATCTCTCTCGTCCTTCTTTTTTTTTTTTCTTCCTTCTTCTTCTCATTTTTTATTAAAATCAGACTTGAAACAAACGATGATATGCGATACACACGATGCCGCTTCGTATGGGGTTGACGTATCGGAAGCTGCGTATGTGGTTCTTGCACATATAGAAGAGCTTCGACTTCACACAAAGTTGGTGCAATGGGGCAGCCATACATTTGCATAATGAATGGACTATACTCCTCAGGAAGTCCATTCAAGAGTGAATCAATTTGATCTTGTTCAGTGATGATATCACCCACAGCTAACAGAGAATTAGCAATGGCTTTGATCCTCAACACAAATTCAGTGATAGTCTTGTTACCTCTCTTGGTGGACTTGAGCTCAACACGCAACTGACGAACCCTGGCCTTCATTTGAGCATTTAAGTATTGATGGATTTTATCCCAAACTTCAAACGCATACTTGCAAGGTAAAACCCTAGGTAACACCGATTTAGAAATTATGGAAAGCAGCCAGATGAAGAGAGTTTGGTCTTAGACGAGCCACGATTTATATTCAGCAGAGATCGTACCTGTGAGACGATCATCATCCGATTGAAACTTCTGAGGAATTTGCGGATTTACAAGCATTTTATGCATCTTCTGAGTGAGAATCACTCCTTCCACTTGTTGATTCCATAACAGATAGTTGTTTTATTGAAGTTTGATCGAGAGCTTGGGACCAAAGGAATTGTTGGCTTTGGAAGCACCCAAGGTTGACGTGAAATCTTGCGTTTGCGTTGATTCTTTTCCCACGGAAGTTGCTGGTCTAGAGGACTCCATGTTCAATCAGTAGCGTGAGGAAGACGAAGGTGAGAAAGGAGCGCAAGGACGGAGCGGAAGCACACTGGATTAGTAGGCGATTGATACCATGTTGAAGGTGATTGTACCTTCCATTGATAAGCAAGAAGAAAAGCTCTTGTTAAAGATAAGGTTTTCTTTATATGAACAAGATAATGAAGCACGTGTATAGATTAACCTATATATACATATCCATACACTATGTGCCAGCTAAGCATATGCACTCTAACTACTAACAGAAAACAATTACTCCATATATCTAGTCAGCAAGCTTATATATTTAATATATCTCTAACAGTATGTATGATGCTTTCTACCACAATGATTATAAGTCATGTATCACGTTATCTACACCAACTGTTGTATTAAACAATAGTTGTTGTATATTTTTTAATAAAATAAAAAAATGCAGTCGTAAAACAAGAAGAAGAACAACAACAACAAAGACAAAAAACAACAACAATAACAAGAACAATCACAACAACAACAACAACAATAACAACAACAACAACAACAAAACAAAATCAATAAAATTATTAAACATTAAATCTCAACAACAACATTAAATCTCAACAACAACATTAAATATTTTACCTGACACAAGAACAACTAACATTGCTAACTTGAATTCATGTTTTCCTTGTCTCATTCAAGTTAGACAAGAGATGACAGAGTTCTGAAATTTGTCAATGAAAAAAATGATGTTTTTGAGTTTTGTTTATGGAAGTAATGATGTCTTAGAGCTTGTTTTAGTGGAGAAATTGATTCTCATAAATAGAAGGTCACGTTTGGAGGTAGAGATGAAGTATGTCTAACTTTGTCTAGGGCAAAAAGAGTGAACAAAGAGCGCGCTATCCATATATATATATATATATATATATATATATATATATATATATATATATATATATATATATATATATATATATATATATATATATATATATATATATATATATATATATATATATACATACATAGGATAGCGTGCTACATACAACCACACTTGTATTAAACAACCAGTGTTGTATGTCTTTTAATAGAACTGTAGGTGCTAGGATTTGAACACATGACCAATCGCCATATTTCACCACGGTTAGAAATTCCAACTATGGTGAAAAGTGGCTTAAAATGAAAATAAAAGAAAAGCACCTAATTAAATAGATTCTACTACGGTGGATTCTTTGCATGAGGTGAAATGGCGTTACGAAAGGTACTTGCGGTAGTGGTGGTGTGGGTGTCCATGGTATTGGACGAGGCATTAGCTTGAGACAATTCTTTGGATCATCATCTTGAAGGAATAAATATTTTTGTTACAAACAAATGGAAGATCTATTTGATCAAAGGTCCGAAGAAAGAAAAGTAATGGAAAGAGTAATGGAAGGGAAAATATAGAACATATCGGGATTATGGTATTTATAAGTTTGATTTTGGAACTTCCTTTTTTTTTCCTAATTAAAACTATGTGTTATATGTTGTTGTTGTTGTTTGTTGTCTTAATGTTATATGTTATGTGTTGTTTGTGTTTTTATGATGCATGTATTGATCACAAACATAAAAACACACAATTTTTTTATTTTGGTTTGGACTAATCTATACAAATTCACCAGTAGAATAACTCTTTGAAGTGATATTTCACTTTCTTTGCACTAAGGCGATTTTTCTGAAAAAAATTAATTAAAAAGTGGGATAAGGAAATGAAAAAAGAGTTTATATGCAGGAAAATTCGTGTGAAATGAAATTAGAAGTCTCCTTTTATATATAAAAAAATTTAGCTCAAAAAGGAAATAGTCCATAAGCCTTTTTCAAAGTTTCCTTTTCAATTTTAATTGATTAAACATATTTTGCTCGATTAGTCCAAAACGAAAAGGAAAGTTATACTTTCGAGATCATTTAATCGAGTAACAACCACATTAATTGATTAAGAAGCATTACACTTTGATTTAATCTAGTAGCAGGAACTATTAATCAATTAATCGATATATTTTACCTTTCTAATTAGTTAAACACACTTCTAATTAATCAAGTGTTTGTCTGAATTAGTTTTAAGAAATTTTATCAAGTGAAAAGAGGTTTGAAAACACTTTTTGTTTGTGTGTGCATTGTCTTAGGGTGTGTTTGGTTCAAATGAGGGGGAGGGGAGGGGAGGGATTTTAATGGAGGGGAGAGAAGGGGAGGGGAGGGGATTTTTTTAATCAGATGGGTGTTTGGTTCAAACGAGGGGAGGGGAGGGGAAGTGAGGGATTTTAATTAAAAATATGTTTGGTTCAGGAGGGGAGGGGAGGAGTTTTATTAATAATTTACATTTTTATCCTTATTATCTTATATAAGTGATACAATATAATATTCAAATGTGAAAAATCTATACATATTTTTTTGTTAGTAAAATTTCTAATATTGAGTGACTAAAAAGTTATAATTTACTACATAACGTTAAAAAATTGAGTTCACTTAATTTGAATAAAATATTCAAAAACAAATTAAACTATATGTTGATAACAACTTTGAAATCATAAAGAATTATTTAACATATAAAATACATAAAATAATTTATTATTAAATATAAATGGTTTAAATCTTTTAATAAAATAAATAAATAAATTAAAATGAAAATTTTAAAATTTGATATAAAAGAAAATATGATAGGATACATAACAAAATTAGAAAAAAATATAAATAAACATAAAAGAGTTATAAAAAAATCAAAAAGTGAAATGATTATGCTTTATATTTTAAGGACAAAAATTTCAAAATAATTTGAAGGTGGGGAATAATTATAATAAGTTGATAGAAGAAATCAAGAAAAATCACACAGAACAGAGGAATAATACAAAAGAAAATGAATAATTTTAAAATATTAAAATTAAACTGAGGATATTATAGTAATTATAATAATTTTTAAAATATTAAAATTGAGATTCCCTCCCCTCCCCTCCAAATCCCTCCGATTTGGAGGAACGCAAAAAGTGTGTTTTGGAGGGGTTTTGCTCCCCTCCCCTTCCCTCCCCTCCCCTCATAAAATTTGAACCAAACACATTTAATTAAAAATATTCCCTCCCCTCCCCTCCCCTCCATCTACCCCGAACCAAACACACCCTTAGTACCTCAAGACTTACTCTTGTTCCTTTTACACTTAAATTGATCAGAATTAGGAAAAACCCTAAGCACAGGACCAAACGAGCTTTCTCACTTTCACACCTTCTAGCCTTTAATTCTCAAGATCATATAATTTCAAGTTTTCAAGTTTCAATACTTGATTCAACAGAGTCTAGCACTCACTTGATATCTTTGACTGATAAGACTTGAAATATCTTTCTTTGATTGGATGCCATCATCACCAACCATTGGAAAAATTCATCATAATCAAAACATCTTTGACATATGTCATCAACACACTTCACAGTTGTTATCAACATACTTGATAGTTGTTATCAACAAGACCACAATGTTACCTATATAGCACGTGGAACCATACTTACTAGTTGGAGAGTTAATAGGCCGAAGATATTGGTATTTGTTGGGTTTGATTCATGGAGTTATGATCTACGTACATTCTCTCAAGTATGAGACTTTTAAGGAAGAATTTTTTAAGTAAAAGACAAGACAATTCGTAGTCCCTCAAATAAGAGTCGTGTGAGGACGACCTGAATAACTCAAAGACTTCCAAAGTTTATTGGTCTTGACGGTGATCCTCACAAGCATTATAAGGATTTCTAAATTGTATGCTAAACTTTGTAGTCTCAAGAATTAGTTAAGATATGAGATTATCCATTCTCTTTACAAGCTGCATCTAAATATTAGTTATGGTATCCAACCTAGTCTCTTAGAAAGTTGGAATTATATGAAGGAGGTAAACCAATCAAAAAAGAAACATGTTAAATCTGACTATATATTACCAAAAGAATCTTTGTGTGAATATTGGAAGATATTAGAGAAATTATTTGCAACTGTTGTTCACCTTCAAATTTGTAAACAATTATTCATCTAGTATTAAGGCTTGATGCATACGAATCTAAACAATATATTCTACAACTGAAGGAGCACTTTTGTATATAAGACCCAAGTAAAAGAAAAAAAAATTCAATTAAAACACAAGTGCATTAACTCGTAGAAACTTATAAACTTAAGCTATGTTTGGGAGTTTGGAGGGGAGGGAAAGGCTTCGCAAAATGAATTTTTTTAAAAAATATAGATAAATATTTGACATTTTTTGAAAAAATAATTTTGTTTAGAATGATAAAAGAGTCATTATCATTATAAAATTTTTAATTTTCAAAATAGTATAACAACCTAAAAGATATTTAGAAATTTTATGTAAGCCCTCTAAAACCCTCCTTCAATACAATTGTTGAATTCCCCCATTTTATGGATTTTTGGTGTTATAAATAAAATCAAACCTTCTAAAACCCTCCTACCCAAAATCTTTTTATTCTTTTCACTCAATTCTTCTTATTTTTCAAAGCTCTCCCCTCCCCTCCAAACTCCCAAGCATAGCCTTAGAGTTTCCTTATGCATAAGAAGTCATTAGCACCACTACACTTCAAGTGAACCTTTTCTTGTTTTCTCATAGACCTTAATCTTAATGTCGAAAGTGATTAAGTAAACCATGTATTTTTACTCATAAAATTGAAAATAATTTAAAATTTAAGCACATCAAAACTTTGATGTGTGGAACAATGCTAATCAACCAAATGATTTCAATACAATAAAGATATAATAGGCGATGATACAAAAAAAATTGTTTACCTTGTTCGATTAAATCAATCCACATATGTGAAGAGAACAAATATTTGATTCACTATACTTTAAAAATTTTATAAAAGATTTCAAAATAAACTACAAGAAAATAGATATAGACAACTCCAAAAAAGATGTCAAACTCTAAGAATATAATCTTACGAATTTCTATTCTTTGTTTCTCTCTAGAATTGCTATCTTATGCATTATGTGTTAAAAACAAATGAGATAATTATATTTATAACTGACAAAACCTCAACGGGTCAAAGATATGACCCACATGCAAACGAACTGCCACGACTCCTGCCGTTAGCTGCTGCTAACGGTCAACCTACTTCCATGTGAGTCTCACCTTAGAAGAGGATACTTTATAAGAAATCTCCTTAAAAAATGCTAATTATCCTAAAGCTCTTCCACTTTGATGAGGGAGTGTTCTTTCTTGGTGTAATGGAAGTAAATGATGAAGCCACATAAATAGTTTTCAAAGTTAATGGACAATGTCTAAGCTATTCCATTAGAGTCCTATGTTAGAAGATGATTTTAGAGAAGGGCTCTTTGAAAAAGGCTACATAACCATAGAGCTCCCCCACCTTGACGAGAGAGTGTTATTCTCTTACTTTTTTGCATTTTTTGTTATTGTTTTGTCAAGCTTAATTTTTATTTTTATTTTGCATATATGCTTTTCAATTGAACTTTTACTATTCTAGGACTAAATTTTGTGTAATAATTAGAACCAAACCTTAATGCATGTTTTAGTTCCTGGTTCAACAGATCTGTCCTGTTCGGTTTTGATATAACTTTACAATTTTCAAATCCTATCAGAGAATGATCATTAACATCAAACAATCACTTATTTTACATTATAACATAAATCATAATGTCAAACACAACACACATTTTCTAGATGCAAATACATAACCACTAAGTCATAGCTCAAATTTTATTTAAACATTCGGGAATTATCCCAAAACAAACTGGAATTGACTATATTCATCGAAATGGATTGCGGAGCATCTTTCTACGAGCTTCCTCGTCTTTGTCAATCGTCTCTTTTTTCTCATGGTGTTCATTGAATGTAACACCACCAGATCCCACCGCAGCTTCCGCCGCCCCAATTTCTTCTTCTATCTTGTCCTTCTGAGTATGTTCATGGTCTTTCTTTGCCTCCTGCTATCATAAACAAAAATCAATTGAAGCATACAAAGGAAATCAATTTTTCTTTGTGTATAATATGTTTTTCTATTGTGTTAGACACCATGTTACATGCCATAAAGCTTGGAGAAATTGTAAGAAAATATTACCAAGGCATTAGCACCAGCAGCTGCAGTACCAACAAGCTCACCAAGTTTCTTCTCCTCAGCCATGATGATTGAATTATGGAAATGACTAAGTAATAAAATATGAATTAAAGGTATGTTTTTATAGAGGAATGAAAAAATGTGAAGGACTTGTTACCTATTTATACTAATTTGTAAATGGTATATCATGTTAGCTTTCTGCCATTGGTTGGTTAATGTTTAGCTTTCTTGGTGAGTCATGAATAATTTCGTGGGCTCGTGTTTCTCGTGCTGTCATGAACAAAAATAATTCAATCATTCGAATCAATTGTACTATAATATGTGTATAATAGGTTCGGCAAATGTTTCACTGTGCTTTCTTGGTGGGTCATGAATAATTGTCCTCAACACTTCAAAACTCTTGGATTTAGTGTTTGGGTTTGAACCACAAAGGTGAATAACTCTCTTCTTTCACGCCAACCTTATGCACAAATATAACGTGTTATTTTTTTTTTATCACTAAATATAACGTGTTATTAAAATATGGGTAATGTGTTATTATAATATGGGTAATGCTAACATGTGTCGGGCACATCTTAAAATTTAAATAAAGAAGGTGAATTCTTATCTACACAATCAAAAAGTTGGGTAAGGTTACCTCCTTTGTAAAATGCTTTGAAAATAACAAACATTTGTAGTATTTTAATAAATAATTAAATGTGTTAAATAAGATGGAACCATATGATTGGTTGGAGGTACAATACTCAACTTTTTATGATGGGTAGAGAAGTTGTCCCCAATAAAGAAACTTTATTTTGAAATTTGGGAAAATTCTTAGGTGGACACATATCTGAAATTGTTTTACACACAACCAATCATAAAATTTTAATTAATTAAAAAATAAATATTGAATTTTCTCTCCCCTTCGTAATCTCAAAAATTACTCTTTTTTTATTGGTTGTTCCTAAGAATAAGGATTTAGCGTCGTGTCCATGCAAGAATTCCTCTGAAATTTGTATAAATTTGTATATTGAATTAATTACAAATATATAATTAAATTTATTTTTATTTTATTCAAGACAAATTTTTTAAATATAAATTCATTAACATATGTCCTTAGGACACATGTTAGTATTATACTTAAAATATAAGAAAGAATTAGACCTAAACTATAAAATCAATATTATATATATATATATATATATATATATATATATATATATATATATATATATATATATATATATATATATATATATATATATATATATATATATATATATATATATATATATATATATATATATATATATATATATATATATATATATATATACACTAAAATGAAGTCCGATGAAAGAATAATATATATCTAAACGTTTTTAATAAAGCAATCTCTAATGCTTCACAGCAAATAAAATTAGTGATATCTTCATTATATTCATCCAAGTTTCAGAATAGTAGAAAGAAAAAACAGGTATTAATATAAATAGAAAAGGTTAGTTTGATTTTTCCATTCTTATGAGTGTAATGAGGTTTCACTATTATTTGTGTAATGTGAAGATGAGTATGCAATAATCTTATATCAATTTAAAGATGTATTTTCCTCCATTAATTTTTGACGTTATGGTTCACTTGTTCATTTAGTTAGAAAAATCAGATTTTGTGCTCTAGTTTATTTAAGGTGGGTGTATCCTATAGAGTGATACCTGAAGATATTTAAAAGATATACGGAGAATCATCACTGACAGGAAATTTCGATCGTTGAAAGGTACATCATATAAGAAACTGTTGAGTTTTATTTAAACTATTTTTTCGGAAACAGAGTCTATTGAAATTCTAAAATCTCATTATGCTCGCAAATTTGAAAGTAGTGGTATTCAAGGATTAAATGTTAAGTCAATGAATCGGAATGTAGTACTCGAAGAATATTTCTATATATCAAATAATCGTAGTGAAGTTGAACGTTACATAACTACTCATAAAACAGTTATAAAGAAAAAATATTCTCGAATAATGACAAGTGGTTGTTGATACAGCATAACAAGAAATTTATAAGATGGTTTAATAAGAAAATTTATAATGATGGTGGTGCATCCGATTGTTTCAATCGATAGGACCGGAAACCGGAATCCTAACTGATTCGTTTATAATTGAAAACGCTTAATAATTTGAATTTAAACCGGAACATCGGACGAAAACTAATTAAAAACTAAAAAATAGGAGGTTTTGACCATTTTTAAGTTCGGACCGGATTTTGTTTTAATTTATAAAAAACATGAGAAAAAAATTCATTTTGAACCAAAATACTGTTTTATTTAACTTCCTTCTTCAATCATTCTAGTACACATTAGTCGGAAAAAAATCAAATAAAAAAATATTCTCAATTTCTTTGTTGTTTTATATTCATTTGATGAATAAAAGTTAAACAAAATACACAAAATGTTATTCATTTATTATTATTATTATTATTAAATAAAAGTCTTAACTTTCAAAAAAATTTAAACTCATAAATACACCGTTTTAATGTCCTATCCGATTTTGATTCCTTTAATAATTTTATCCTATTTTTTTTATTTAAAAAAAATTTAATGACATGGCACATTTATAATTTTCTATTGGATGACAGTGTAAAACTATTTTACACTGGATACATCATGATGGAATAGAATAATTTTTTCATTCCGCCCAAATCGGATAGTACAAAAAATGGTGGAAAGTGATGGAATGCATTCCATCTGATATCACTCAATTCCATCTGTTTTTAATCGATCCAAACGATGACACATAAACTTATTCATTTCATTCCGCTCAATTCTATCCTATTCCATCAATTCAAACATACCCTTAAAAAATAAACTTAATATTACTGCTTGCTTGCTTAAAATCGCTGGGTTTTTTTTTTTGTAAGTCTTTAATTTGAAAGAGAAAAAGAGTTTTAATGATCTGAAGTTTAACTGGAAAAAAAATTAAGTAAATAATTATTTTAAATAGAATTCGAACTATAATTCTCACGAACAATTCGATAATGCAATGGTTATGACCATATGCCTTCTATTTGTGGTCAATATAACAATGTCAATGACCTTTGAGTTTCGACATACTGACTGCATATTGATAACGAAGCTATATCTGCTATGACCCTAAAAGGATCAAATATCTAAATTCATGATCTAAAATTTCATAAGCTGTCATACATATCTCCAAAACTTTGTGAAAATAATGAATCGTTTTCATGAGCTAGAATATTCTGTACATGAGAAACCAAATGGGAATGAGGACCATAACATATACAAGCCAATAATCCTCCATATGTTAAGCAGTGTCCACCAAGCTGAAAAATATATGCGACTCTCTGATTATTGTAAGCTTGATCGTCACAAACACCGACGCTATTCCCAGATTCATTGTCATTTTCGATATCATGAGCCGCAACATCCTCTGAATTTTCGGTAGACATTAGCCAGCTGAAATTAATAGGGTCTTTACACGACTTCAAGAAATCACAACCATGGGCAAGGAAACTCCAAACTTTATGAGTAATGTCTGAGACACAATGAATAAACTCATTTGATACAATCTCGAAATCTTCACTTCTGATTTGACCATTTAACATAGAGGCTCTAAATCTATTCATTAATGAACACTTAGAGCATTCGAATTTTGTGTTGAAATTAACAACCCTACTCCATCCTGAACTTGTGGTAAGAGTTAACAAAGATTCACCAGCTCCTATCCAAAAATTAGCAACAGATGCAATAAGTGATGATTCAGAGTTGAAGAGATGGTGAGTTGCACCTGCCAGGAACAAAGAATATGCAGCACTAGTTCTGCTCATATCAAAAGCTTCTGTTTGATTAAGATCTGTTTCGGAATCGTCGGATAATAAATCACTAGCGCGGACTTTATATGCAGAAGTTAGTGTTGTATAGGAATTTAGAGAGAGGTGATGAAGGGGGTGCAGTGTGAGTTTAGAATGTGATTTTCCTTCATTTGTTTCTAGCTCCTCGTCCAGACCTTGAATAAGAATCTTCTCAAGCTTCTCACAACAAGACGCAGAATCACCGACTGAAAGGTACTCTGATATAACATCTTCAATGTTATCAGTCAATCTTCTATCAGCCATGTCTCTGAAGAGCTTGTAATCGGAACGCAGACCAGATGAATCTCGGCATGAGACGGATATTTCCTGAATTTTTACAGTACTTATTTCAGTTCCTAGTCAGTCACGAATATTAATCAGAAAATTGATATTACAAAGAGCTAATCTAACAGCACAATTAAGAAGTCTTACTTGCAATGAATGATCCACATATGTGAAGGGCAAAGAACTACATCGTTTGCAGCAACAAATAAACCGATACTTTGACCATAGTTCTGATTGTCGCAATGCCTGGAAAAACCAAGTACAAATTAGTACTAGAAACTTAATGATCAATCAATAAACAAGTGAAGGAACTCAATGAAGAGCTGAGAAAAAGAACGAAAAATTCTGAAACAGAAAAACTCCTGCGAGGGAAGAGTACAATTTATTCTAATTTTTGACAACTCCCTAAATTCATATTTTGCCAGGCAGAGCATGTGATGAATAAAGTGATTATTAGTAATAATAAACCAGAGCACACATATACTCCTCACACTACTAACTAATTCCCAGCTAGGCAGCATCTTCAGTCCCTTCTTTCTTTCGATTTGGCCAAATATTGAGGAAAACCCACTCACCCACTTTGAATTTCACCTCCTTTCTTCTGCGGTTAGCACAATTCGTCGTGTGTTCTTGTGCTTTGAGCAACAGCATAGCATCTACTCGTGCTTCCCCCTCTAAAAAGTAAACCAAAGAAGAAGGGATGGCAACAGGTAGGGTCGGGTGCGGGTTTCACACAATCCAAACCTGCACCCGAAATCTCCACCCGAACCCAAACCCAAAGGCCATTCGGGTGGCAAAATGACACCCGCGCCCACACCCGTTGGGTTCGGGGTTTTTCACCCAAACCCGAACCCGCAAAAAAAAACATAAAAAATTTTTACAACATTGAAATTTGAAACACAAGAATTCCATCAAGTTCTCTCAAAGAAATTACAATTAAAATAAAGGTCTTAACATAGCCTCCAAAAAAATTCAATCATAAGCATCTTAACATAGTCTTCAACATCTTACAATTACAATTAAAAATAAAGTTTACAATCAAATACAACTTTTCAACAACAACAAAGTAACATAGTCTTCGAAGAAATTCAATCGCAAGCATTTCATAAGCAAGCTCTCTCAAATAGACATGCCTGTTTTGTTCAAATTAAGTAAATGGTTATTAATCATTGAGAATAAGAATAATGTAGATATTAGAGTTAGGTAATACCAAAATCTATAAAATCCTTATTCCTAGGTAATACCAAACATGCGTACATATTTTAGAGGTGAATAACCTTCATTCCTATCTATGAATTCTACCATATCTGTGATCTTAAATTGTTGCTACCAAGTGCCAACAATGTTGAAGTCACATAAAGTGACAAAATTCATATAAATCTTCCATTTAAAATAACATTCAACATTTAAAATATTATTTAAAAGAGCATCCAACAATTTGAAAGATAGAAACAACAATACTCACCATGTTAAAGCATAGAAACAACAATTAATCTTTAAAATGGTAATCCAAACAACTTTCCATCAATTCAGTTGTATTAAGAAGTAAATTTTAGTTAAATAAAACACTAAAGCTTAAAATTTTTACACAAAATTAAGTACAAAATATCTTCATCGTCAGACTCCATTTCATTCAACGAAGTAGCAATTTCTTTTGCAACTCTAGAAGCTCCTATACATATATATCACATGTAGAATAACAAAATATAACTAGTTGACTACCCAAAGTAGCAATACATTATATAACAAGAAAATTAAGGTAGAAAGTAAAGATTATTTGACAATGACATACCATTATTCTCAGCAGCCCATAGCCAACTTCTAGCACACATCAAAGCTACAACAGTAGTCCAATTAAGTCGGCTACGATGAGGACTCAATATTCGACCACTGTTACTGAAGGCCGATTCAGAAGCTACTGTAGAGATAGGAATAGCTAACACATCTCTTGCAATTGCTTGAAGTGTTGGATACACAACTCCATTTACCTTCCACCAATTCAAAATGTCAAAATTTGGAGTTTTTTTTATAACCGACTCCTTCAAATAATGATCAAACTCATACTTAACAATTGAACTTGAGTTGTCTGCAATCGTCTCAATGTATGCATAAAATTCAGCCTCGTCATCAACAACAGTAGTTGTACCAATGGATGGAGCAAGGTTGTGTATCTCTAAGTTTAATCTGTTGATAATCATTGAGCAAATCATAACACATCTCTTTGATTCTACTAACTTGTGCACTTGAATCTTGACCATACAACTTAGAAAACCAGAAATTAAGTACAGCCAACTTCTTCCTAGGATCCAAAACTGCAGCAACTCCCATCATATCATGAACACCACTCCAATAATTTTGAAATTTTTCCATCATTTTTGTGGCCATAATCTCAATAATTGAATTGGAGGACTTCTTTCATTCCTCTATTGTCAACTTAATCTTACAAATCTTAGGAAAGTACAAGTTGGCAGTTGGATATTTTGTACCAGAAATCAACTCAGTTACTTCATTAAACAATTTCAAGCACCCACAAACATCTTTAGCAAATTGCCACTGTGAATTAATTGACAAACAAGTGTATAAAGACTCACGCTGCTTCAACCGAATAAATACATCCTTGTACTCAATGGCAATATCAAGCATCTTATAAGTGCTATTCCATCTGGTTGGACAATCTAGAGCTAACTTTCTAGTGCAAACAATTCTTAAATGTCAAGCAGTATCTTCAAATTTTTCATGCCTTTTAGGTGTAGCACTCCAAAATCCTACACTATCCTTAATATTTTCTATTTCATCCTTAATCACTTGTAGCCCTCCTGAACAATTAAATTTAGGATGTGTGCACAACAACGCATATGTAACAAAGACCCATCCCTTATCAAACTTTCCAACGGCAACTTATCCTTAATTTTCCTAATCATGAGTCATTTGTACTATAATTATCTAAAGTAATAGTAAAAAAGCTTTGAATCAATGTTCCAGTCTATTAAACAATTAACAAGTGCTTTAGCAAGTCTTTCACTAGTGTGAGGGGCTGAAACATAAATGAACCTAACATAATAATATTTATACTCAATCATATTGTCTAGCAGTTATCATGTTTGAAATTGTATATGACATTTTTTTCTTTCAAGCACGATGTTTCTTTAAAATTAAATCCTTTAAATTTCCAAGTTTATTTTCGGTTACTTTATTTTAGATTTAACCAATTGAAATTTTCAAGTGAACACAACTCCGGAACCGGAAGGAAGATCTAATCCTACACAAGAAAACACATGTCCACCAACTCAGGAGGTATCTTCTAATCCGAGTCTGACACCTGATGTTGGGCAACAAGAAGAAATTGATACAAGCTTAGAACCTGCATCAAAGAAACTAAGAAGTAGTGTGTGGCAAGAATTTAAAAAGACGAAAGTGAATGGACAAGGTAAGGCTGAATGCATATGGTGTAAAAAACAACTTGGTGTAAAAAACAACTTAGTGGCACTTCAAAGAATGGAACAAATCACTTGAAAGGACATCTCTTGAGTTGTATTCAAAAAAAGATCAAGAATAGAAACCATGACAAAAGACAACCATTTCTCCTGCCTACTATTTCAGAAGGAAAGCAAGAGTTGGGAATTGGAACTTATAATCCAGAAAATGTGAAGAAGTTGATTGCTGAAGCTATTATTATGCACGATTATCCACTATCAATTGTGGATCACGTTAGTCTTAGAAGAGTATTTGTTTCTCTCCAACCATTGTTTAAAGTTCCTACTAGAAACACAATCAAGAAAGAGGTATTGAAAGTTTACGATTTTTAGGAAAAATGTGCTATGAAGATGTTAGATAGCCATGAAAAAAGAGTGGCGGTTACCACAGATATGTGGACTTCAAGCAACCAAAAAAAAGGGTATATGGCAGTTACGACTCACAATATTGATGGCTCGTGGACTTTACAGAGTCGAATCTTGAGGTAATAATATTTATATTTTATGACTTAATTGTATCTTTTTTATGTTCTTAATAACAATATGATTGAGTGTAAATATTATTATGCTAGGTTCATTTATGTTCCAGCCCCTCACACTAGTGAAAGACTAGCGGAAGCACTTGTTAATTGTTTAATGGACTGGAACATCGATTCAAAGCTTTGTACTGTTACTTTAGATAATTGTAGCACAAATGACTCCATGATTAGGAAAATTAAGGATAAGTTGCCGTTGGAAAGGTTGATAAGGGATGGGTCTTTGTTACATACGCGTTGTTGTGCACACATCCTAAATTTAATTGTTCAGGAGGGGCTACAAGTGATTAAGGATGGAATAGAAAATATTAGGGATAGTGTAGGATTTTGGAGTGCTACACCTAAAAGGCATGAAAGTTTTGAAGATAGCGCTAGACAATTAAGAATTGTTTGCACTAGAAAGTTAGCTCTAGATTGTCACACAAGATGGAATAGCACATAAAAGATACTTGATATTGCCATAGAGTACAAGGATATATTTATTCGGTTGAAGCAACGTGAGTCTTTATACACTTGTTTGCCAACTAATTCACAGTGACAATTTGCTAAAGATGTTTGTGGATGCTTGAAATTGTTTAATGAAGTAACTGAGTTGATTTCTGGTACAAAATATCCAACTGTCAACTTGTACTTTCCTAAGATTTGTAAGATTAAGTTGGCAATAGAGGAATGGAAAAAGTCCTCCAATTCAATTATTGAGATTATGGCCACAAAAATGATGGAAAAATTTCAAAATTATAGGAGTGGTGTTCATGATATGATGGGAGTTGCTGCAGTTTTGGATCCTAGGAAGAAGATGGTTGTACTTAATTTCTTGTTTCCTAAGTTGTATGGTCAAGATTCAAGTGCACAAGTTAGTAGAATCAAAGAGATGTGTTATGATTTGCCCAATGATTATCAACAGATTAAACTTAGAGATGCACAACCTACTGCTCCATCCAAAGGTACAACTACTGTTGTTGATGACGAGGCTGAATTTGATGCATACATTTTGACGATTGCAGACAACTCAAGTTCAAGTGTTAAATATGAGTTGGATCATTATTTGAAGGAGTCGGTTATAAAAAAAAACTCCAGATTTTGACATTTTGAATTGGTGAAAGGTAAATGAAGTTGTGTATCCGACACTTCAAGCAAATGCAAGAGATGTGTTAGCTATTCCTATCTCTACAGTAGCTTCTGAATCGGCCTTCAGTAATAGTGGTCGAATATTGAGTCCTCATCGTAGCCGACTTAACTGGACTACTGTTGGAGTTTTGATGTGTGCTAGAAGTTGGCTATGGGCTGCTGAGAATAATGGTATGTCATTGTCAAATAATCTTTACTTTCTACCTTAATTTTTTTGTTATATAATGTATTGCTACTTTGGTTAGTCAACTAATTATTTTTTGTTATTCTGCATGTGATATATATGTATAGGAACTTCTAGAGTTGCGGAAAAAATTGCTACTGCGTTAAATGAAATGGAGTTTGACGATGAAGGTATTTTGTACTTAATTTGGTGTAAAAGTTTTAAGCTTTAGTGTTTTATTTAACTTCAATTTACTTCTTAATACAACTGAATTGATGGAAAGTTGTTTGGGTTACCATTTTGAAGATTAGTTGTTGTTTCTATGCTTTAACATGGTGAGTATTGTTGTTTCTATCTTCCAAATTGTTGGATGTTCTTTTAAATGGAAGATTTATATGAATTTTGTCACTTTATGTGACTTCAACATTGTTGGCACTTGGTAGCAACAATTTAAGATCATAGATATGGTAGAATTCATAGATAGGAATGAAGGTTATTCACCTCTAAAATATATACGCATGTTTGATATTACCGTAATAAGGATTTTATAGATTTTGGTATTACCTAACTCTAATGTCTACATTATTCTTATTCTCAATGATTAATAATCATTTACTTAATGTGAACAAAACAGACATGTCTATTTGAGAGAACTTGCTTATGGAATGCTTGCGATTGAATTTCCTTGAAGACTATGTTACTTTGTTATTGTTGGAAAGTTATAATTTGATTGTAGACTTTATTTTTAATTGTAATTTTAAGATGTTGAAAACTATGTTAAGATGCTTATGATTGAATTTTCTTGGAGGCTATGTTAAGACCTTAATTTTAATTGTAATTTCTTTGAGAGAACTTGATGGAATTCTTGTGTTTCAAATTTCAATGTTGTTGAATTTTTGTGTTTTTTTTTTTTTTGCGGGTTCGGGTTTGGGTGAAAAAACCCGAACCCAACGGGTGTGGACGCGGGTGTCATTTTGTCACCCAAATGGCCTTTGGGTTCGGTTTCGGGTAAAGATTTCGGGTGGGGGTTTGGGTAGTGTGAAACCCGCACCCGACTCTACCCGTTATCATCCCTAGTTGGAAACTGTGATTCTTTGTTGGAGAAAATGTATCAACCTTTTTTATCAGAGTTAACAATTAACTTCCTTCCCAACAGATAATGCAGCCAATGTTGAACAGCATGCCCCAGAGCAATTAATTCCTTGTTGCAAGCAGAATTGGATAATTTAGAGTACAAGAATTCCGAAGAAAATGCCACAGGATGCTTTTGTTGCATTAGCCCCCCACACCCTACCTAGCATTATCGCATCATCCTTAGTAAGTGATTGAGCTATCTGACCATAGTTCGTAATAAATTTCTGGTAGTAACGCATTAGACCCAGAAATCCACATACTCCATTGACAGTTGTTGTGTGGGCCAACAACACACCATACTGCTCACCTTAGATCGGCCTTCTGTCAATCCTAGTCCTTGGTGAGATTCCACATGACCCAAATACTCAATTTGGCGGGGCCCAGAAACACACTTACGATTAAGCAAAAATTGATGTTGCTGCAGCACTTGTAAGCCATGTGTTGTAACAGTGTGTGCCAGTCATAACTATAAACTAAAATATTATTCAAGATCAAGACCAAGACAAGCCTTCACAAAAGGGCTTGAAGATATCATTCATAGCTGTAGCAGACTCGTTCATCGATCCAAAAGACATGACAGGGTAATAATAGCGACCCTTATGCATGTGAAGCTGAGTATATCCTCCTGTTTCATGTGAATCTGATGATACCACGACTTGAGGTCTAACTTAGAAAAGTATCCAGCTTCAAAAAGCTCATACAAGAACTCATCACACACAGGAATTAGGTATTTATCTGGCACTGTCACCCTATTAAGCGCCCTATAGTCCGCACACATCTGCCATGAATTATCATTTATCTTTACAAATATCACAGACAGAGCTAGAAAAAGAACTAGAACTCTTACGAATAACACCCTACTGAAGCATGACTCTAATCTACCTTTCAAATTCATCCTTATAATAATATGGGTTTCTATAGGGCCGCACACTCACTGAACCAGACCCTGGTTGTAACATGATAAAATGGGTTGTATTGCAGGCAGAAGGCTACCCATTGATCTCATAAAAAAACACCATCCAACTTAGACACCGGATGAGTTAATTCAGATTGCTGGGCCTGAGGCATCCCCAATTCCCTGCTGTTTAGCAGTAGCGTCATTACTTCTTTCGATACAAGAATATACATGATTCAAAGGAAACCGCACTTGTACTAAATTACAGTAAAGAAAAACCTAAAATAATAGCGCATGACAAAGAAACAAATCCACAGTTTCATTTATAACTTTCATTGGCTCATTGCTAAAACCTATGCACATTGATAAACAAACAGAAACAACATGGGGACTTACACAGATACAACAAAATTAAGTGTTTCATTTAAAAATTGAAGCTTCCAATTGTACACCAGGAGTGTCCAAAACTCCAAGTCTAAACACATAAATCAAGTCAAAAAACAGAGCATGGACATTAAATCATGAAGCTACTGCCACACATCAAATTAGTCGTTAAATGCATTAAATCATGAAATAAACAATAGAAATAGTTAAAACCTTGATATAAACAAAAAAGTGAAACAACGCATAGGGCACTTCATGCATAAAAAACTAATACTAATAACATTAATGTAAAGCATACCTTTGGCTGCAAGAGGTCAGTATATGCTACAGTAACCTCTTCCCCCATTTTAATTCTCTTGATACTTCTCACAATCAATCTTGGACCACAAACATTCTTCCCTTCTTCGTGCGAAAAAACACCCCATTTAGTTAATTTTTATAAAAACAAAAAGCTAAGCCACATATCATATAGAACAAAGTCAAGTAAATTAGTCCCTTATTGCACTCTTCTTCAGTCCGTAAACTATATAAATATAATAAATAGTCTCTAAGTTTGGATATCATAAACTAAACCTCGCAGAATAGAGCGGAGTGGAATGTAGTGGAATCGAGCTGAGCAGAATGAAGATTTTCAATCCATCGTTTGAAAATTTTAGGACGAAACAAGGCTTCTTCATTCCGCCCAAATCGGAGGGGGGAGAAATATGGTGGTAAGTGATGGAATGGAATGGAATCCATACCACTCCATTCCATCTCATTCCATCCCATACCGCTCTATCAGATTCCATCCACTCAAACAAAGCTTAAATTATTCTCAACTCATCAACTTAACCCTCCAATTACTTTCAAAATAGGAGAGTTATAATCTAAGACTAGCTTGATATATATAGAATAGTTTAAGAACCAATTTGAAAGTTTACTATATCAAACTTCGTAGCAATTCATTAACAAATATAAATCTAAGGAAAAAAGAAACACAAAGCTTGGGCAAACTCACCACTTCTACCAAAAATCCTACAATCCATCTGCAAAACACAATTCACACCATCTTAGCAAAAAAACATAAGCAAAAACAGCATAAAAGAAGAAATGAAAAAACGAAACTTACTTTTGGTTGCTGAGAATCATGAGTGAATGGAGCTATGCGAAGTTCTGATTCCTGAGAAAGCAAAGAAGAAGATTCGAAAGAGAAGCGGTAGCATGCATTGGGTGAACAACTATGATTAATCCAAGAGAAAGCAGGTTCGAAAACCGCAATCCCTAACGCGCAACCTTCGTTATCGTGCACCTCCACCGCGTTCGTTAGCACCGCACAGAGAGCAAGAGTAGCTTCCTCCAAAACGGTGCCCTCGTCGGATGATTCTATCAATCCGCCGCCGCTTCTTTGCTTCGCTATTGCGGTGGCCATTGCAAGGGCGTTGATACGAATAGTTTCGGAGATTTCGTCGTTGTGACACGTCAGCAAATGACGGTTAGTTAGTAAACGGTTGAGGCGAGGGGACGGAGGAGTGTGGTGGTGGGAGATGAGGAGGAGGCGGAGGGCGGTGCGGAGGAGGGAGGAGGTGGTGGAGGGAGGTAGGTGGTGTTCGGCGGAGGAGAGGTGGATGGAGGAATGGGCGGCGGTGCAGTGAGGAGAGCAGTAGAGTGGAGGAATGGAATTGGGAATAGGAGTTGTGATGAGAGAGAAACATGAGGAGCAGTGAGTGTGGAGATTGGTATTGTGGAGAGAGAAAGAGAGTGGGGTGAGTGGTGGTGTTATGTCTGTGGCTATCTCTATGTCTTGGTCTTTGCATCTCATCTCCATTTCCATTTCCATTTCCATTAGGAGCAGTGACAATGCTCACTCGTGGATATAATTTTGGTGAATTTAGGTTCAGTTCATAGAAGATGGTAAATTAAAAAAAAAAAAAACTTAAATAGTGTTGTGGTCACAGTAAGTTAACGCGTTTTTGTGATTATTTTCAAAAAAAAAAAAATTAGGTCTAAGTCCTTATATGTCAGGTTTGTATTGGAGTTAGTCTCTAATGTTAGTCTTTCGTTAAAAAAAGGGTGAGATTGGCAAACGGCGCTGATGCGGAATATCATTTTTTATTTATTTTGTTTAATACTGTGCAGACGTGGATTCAATACGTGGGAGGATGATTTAAAGGAGGACTAAAAGAATAAAAAGACATCATTTTCTTCTTCATCTTCTTCTTCTTCAATATAATTTTGTGTAGGTTGATGCGTTTTCCTTTTATGTATCATGGCAACGTCATCTATAGGCAATTGCTCGGAGTCTCAAATCCCAGTTTGTGGTTGCATTAGGACAATGCGGATGTTCACCTCAAATTCAAGGGAAAACCATAAACGAAGATTTTGGAAATGTGCAAATTCGGGTAAAATGTCAAGTTGCAACCTATTCTTGTGGGATGATGAACTTCAGCGCAGCATATCAAGTGAACCGAAAAATCCAATTGGTTGTAATTGCTCGGAAGTTGTAATGGAATTAAGTTCCATTATCAAAGAGGTTGAAGCAAGGAAAAAACAAAAGGCGAAATTGAAGTTGGAAAACGAAAGGAAGAAGGCCAATTTGTTTAGGATGGTGTTAATTTTGTCATGGGTTTTGTTCTTTGCTTATCAGAAATGGTAGTGAGAATCATGTTCATGGTGAATGTAATTTTAATGTTTTAGTCCCTATAAGATGTTTATTTGTTAGATTTCATCCCTGTATTGGTGAATTAGGTATGAATTTCGTCTCTGAAGTGTTTTGGCATTTTGTATTTGGTCTCTATTTCATAATGGGTTGTTTGTATGTAATTTCCTAAGTTTAATGAAATGTTTCTATTTAATTATGGTTTCTTATGTTTGCAAGTTAGTTATAATTGAAATTTGCTTAATTTTGTAGTACTTAAAGGATAAAACTGCTTCATATTGATAAAAGGCATAAGGTTGCAAATTACACACAGTGCCTTGTAAAGTTGCAATGACTTGTCTTAGAATTACATAACTTGTCTCAAAATACATAACTTGACAAAGGGCATAAACATAGATTGTCTCAAAATACACAAACTTGCCATAACTTAACTTAGAATACATAAGATAATATAATGCCATAAGGCCAAAATACAGAAATGCCAAAATCATATTGTCTTCTTGTTCTTTGTTCTAGGACTTCTCCTCATTTCCAAGTTCCTTGAAACTATAACTTTGGTACTCTTCTTCTTCTTCTGTAACAATTATAACATTTAAAGGGTTAGTATTCAACTTAGAATAACATAAATCATAAGAATAAGATCTTTCAAAATTTAGAATTAGCACTCAACTGGTTTTAGACACGTAGGAGTATAAGAGCTAGGTTGAACATCATCTGGTATTGGGACAGGAGCAGATAAAATATAGTCAGGTTCAGTCTGAGTGGCTAGAGTAGGGACATTCTGATTTGAAGCATCGAGGACAATCTGAGTTGCTTCAGTAGGGCCATTCTAAGTTGCTGCACTAGGGCCATTCTGAGTTGCTGTAACAAGGTTTGGTTGAGTCTGAGTAGCCTCAAATGCTGCTGCAAGAGATGCAGCTAGCATTTCAAACTCAATGTCAACATCTGTTTGAGGCACATTTTGTTCAGAATGCTCAGTTGCTTCACTTTTTTCTTGTGTTGGTTGGGTTTGAGGATGAGTTGCTTAAGTTTGTTCTTGAGTTGGTTTGGATTGAGGTTGACTTGCTTTACTTGTATTTGTAGATGGTTGTCCAGCAGCAACTTTCTTTGGCTTTCTCTGAATATTTTTTAGAAATCAAAACATTAAAAGGATTACTTGAGACATATACATATCTATAACAGATTATGGACATGATACATACCTTCCTTTTTTTAGCTTCAGGGTCAACCACTTGACTCTTACAACTTCTTGCATTATGCTCATGTACACCACATGTTGTGCAACAATAACTTGTTTGTGTCCTCCCCTTATATGGGGTCTTCATCTGGTTCCCTCCTCCTTAATTTCTTAGGTCTTCCAGATCCTCTCTTATATGTAGGAGGTAACATTTCCTCCATCTCAACCACTAGCCACATGTCTTGTCCATTAATAGGACTTACTCCATAGCCATAGCATTTCACATAAGTCTCCTTGGAGTAATAATCATCCACAAATTTCTCAGGGCATTGGTTCTTAAAACCTAATGCAGCTACTGCATGCCTACATGGGATTCCTACTAACTCCCAAAAGTTACAAGTGCATGTTTTTTTTATGTATGCACAATGAAACTATTCTTGGTGTGGATATGCTCTACTTGCCAAATTGTTTCACCAGACCAGTTTGGAACCCAATTACCTGCATGTTCCACTTCCTTATCTAGCCTAAGTCTAGGTCTAGGCATTATCATATGTTGCCATTTCTCAACCCTTTCTCTTAAGTTGGCATTCCTATTCATTAGGTAGTTTCTTATCCATTCACACATAGTTAGGATAGGTTTATCCCTGGCAACTAATATAGTGTTATTAAAAGCCTTAGAAACCTTATTCATAAGTACATCACACTTGGAATAAAAGTAAAAGGCATGCTTACACCATTTTTTTGTAGGTATTTTTGCCAGCTACTCCCATGTTTCACATTAAGCTCCTTCAATTCTTTCATTTTAGCATCCCAAGCTTTAATATATGTGTCCTTTGCAGCTGCCATTATTAAGTCTCTAATTTGTGTTCCTCCACAACTTCTTTTTGAAATTGACATACAAATGCCTAAGACAAAGTATATGCTCTAGCCTCTCAAACAATTCTTCAAACACAGGTATAAAACCCTGTATACCATATTAAAAAAATCCAGGAATTAGGGATGAAAATCAAATAATCAGAAAACACATAAGGATTAAATCCAAATAACCAGAAAACACATAGGGGTTAAATCCAAATAACCAGAAAAATACATAGAGATGCACTACACCTTTTGTTGGTTAGAGATAAAAACCCATCTTCTTTCTTAACCTATGTCCTTTAAAAGCAAGGTAAGAAACCACCTCCATGATTCTTTTGTGTCATTTTCACATACACCAAAAGCTAAAGGGTAGTATTGATCATTTGGATCTCTACCAACAGCAATTAGAAGAGTACCTCCATACTTAGTCTTTAGATGACATCCATTAACCCTAATGAAAGGCCTGCAAGATGTTGTGAAGCCCTTCTTAATCCCATCAAATCAATAGTAGGAAGATGCAAACCTTGGTTGAATTGTTGGTGCAATCCTTGTCATGTTAATTTTACAAGTGTTTCCTGGATTAACTCTCCTCAACTCTGCAGAATATCTCCACAAAAGATTGTATTGCTTCACTGCATCACCCTCAAGCAGTGCCTTTGCTATTTGTTTGTCTTTCCATGCCCTATTCATAGTAATCCCAACAGAAAAGTTACTTCTGATCTCAGACTCAATATCTCTAATCTTAACACCATCTGAGGATGTCATCCTAGCCGCCACCGTTTTAGCAACCCACTTGGATGTGGCTGAAGTGTTGTTCAAAACCCTACCACACGTGTGAGTTCCAAACCACATCTTCATTCTATATGTGTGTTTATTACCAACTTTACTTACAAGGGCCAAAAAACCACAATTACCCTTGCAAACTACCCTTACCCTCGCTTTGTCATTTTTCACGTACTTTATCTCTCTCCCATTCAATACTGACGATTCTGTAAATGCCTCTTTGAACTCATCAAGTGATCCAAACTCCAACCCCACTTTGAACATGTAACTCTTGCTCAGCTCCTCGATCTTAAACCTTGGATACCTTGGTTCCTTTTCATCACCAGATACATCAGGCTCACTGCTATCAAGATGATCACTAACATAATCAAAATCCATCTCATTGTCCACAACACTTGATGATGCTATATTTTTAACACCAGCTGGATTTTTCTTTGGAGTATCTCTGTGTTTCCTTGCTGTAACTTTGACCTTTTTTTTGGAGTAGCTTGTTTTTCATTACCATCAAAGCAATCATCCAACCCAAGTGCCCTCTCATCTTCACTATCTGATAAACCTTCCACTTGGAATTCACTATCTTCACTATCCTCATTTTCATCTGTATGGACATCATCAACATCATTACCTTCAACACCTTCACTATTAACTTGAACATCATCAACATTATCCCCAACTTCATTTCCTTCATCAGCTTCATCTCTTTGAACATCATCAACATTATCCCCAACTTCATTTCCTTCACCAGCTTCATCTCTTTTTAAAATACACTGCCACGCGTCGAAGAAGGACTCAGGCGGGAAGATTTGAAATTCGAAGACGGTTCCGTAACTGTCTAAATAACAGATGGCGTCCCTGGAGTTCTTATGAGAAACGTGGCGTTAGATTAGCGTAGGACCGTTAAGGTCGAAATTAGTATAAATAGGAGTCTTAATGTTAGGATTCTGGGTGTTCATTTTGTACAAATCACTCACATATTACTCAAGTATCAAGTGTTAAGAGAAAGAGTTCGCTGAGAAAATGTACGTATGACACCACCATTTTAATACATGTGTATTCTCTTTCGTTTCAAATATCTTTCAATATTATTGCATTTCATTTACTTCTTGCCATTTACATTTCTGTATTTTTACTTTCATGTCATTTACTTTTGAAGTATTTAACATTCCTGCATTTTAAGATTCTTTATGCTTTAACAATACTTTCGTTTCATATGTTGTTTTACTTATCCTTTCACTGAAATTATACTTATGTATAACCAAGTGATTGTCAAGACTACTCGTTTTATTCAAAACAATTCTTATTAACGAAGACGAATCATGACTATGGTTCGAATGACCATTGATAACAATCTTTTTGACTATGTGTCCTAGGATCAATCTAGTCGATCCTGCGAGTAACCAAATCATATTTATTATAGTTTAGAAGACTAGTGGTTGTTTACCGGAAATCACCGTAAACAAATTGGCACGCCCAGTGGGACGGTGTCAAGCAGATTGTTTTAATCAATTGTTTTATTTTTTGTCTAGACAATATCAAGACCTTGTATGAACCTTAGGAACGGTAAGTTAACAAACAGTGCACAACCGATTCCCAAACGAAGGTACAACAAGAAAATGGTCGTTACGGCCAGTGCAGGGGGTGACCAAGGTCCCCCACAAGGTTCAGGAGCGGCAAATTCGACTTCTAGTCAGGGAACACGGGATACACCGGGTCCAAATGGATCGAGACCTGCAGATAATTCCCAGGCTATGCCTGAAAATAATACAGGATCTTCAGGGACTATTCCAGTTTCAGAATCGACAACCGCACCTTCATCCACAAGCGCAGAGGAAATGCCGTTTTCCTCGACAAATGTTGCGAATAACTTGTTTGGTCAAGGCACGAATTCTACTTTCGAGTGGAGGCCAAATAATCCATACGGAATGCCATATCCATTAGGAACAGGCGTACGAGG